>NC_043703.1:162997472-163010347 GCF_006229205.1 Suricata suricatta
GCGTCTAGTCACTGAGCGCCACCCCCTTGCCCTCGGAGCACGAGGCAGAGGGTCCCGGACCAGCAGGTGGCCAGAGGCCTGGCCGAGCTGTTCCCAGTTTCCTACTTCACGCTCCTTGTGAACTAGTGCTTCACCAGCAACGGCTACGCAGGGGGCGGAGGAACATTCTGGAATATAAACAGTTCCTAGGACCGTTCAATTGTGCAGATGCTGGGCTACCTTTATCGTGAGTGAAGCATAATACGGACTCTAGACACAGCACTCATGAAGTGTGATGGCGATTCTTTACAGCCAAAACCGGGGGGACGGGGGCTCTCAGTCAGCATCCGTCTTGAGCCCAGTCATGATCTCGAGGCTGGTTCGAGCCCCATGTGGAGCCCCACTCTCGGCACAGAGCCTGCTTGAAATGCTCTTTCTCCCTGTCTCTTTGCCCCTCCCCCATGCATACTCTCCTTCTCTACCTCAAAAATAAACATTTAAAAAATAAATTTAAAAGAAAACTAGGTAGATACTAAACACTAGTGTTATGAAATACTTTCATTTTTATAAAAGTATTTAATTAAATTTTGCAAAAAGTACATTTCAACTATCAACTTTATTAAAATAATTTTTATTTAGTTTTTTATAGTCACTAATTATTGTTTCTATTTTGCCCTTTCATTTCAATAATTCTGAATATTTTACCAAGAAAGCACTCTCAAAACACATCATGGAAAGCCAATCTAATTTAACTTTTATTTACCTAACTTTATAATGTATTGGTAACATGCTTAAATTTTATATTTTGCAACTATATTTTCCTTTATTTTTTTAATTTTTTAAACATTTATTCTTAATTTTGAGAGACATAGAGAGATAGAGCATGAGCAGGGGAGGAGCAGAGAGAGAGAGGGAGACACAGAATCTGAAGCAGCTCCAGGCTCTGAGCTGTCAGCTCGGAGCCCGATGGAGA
Source organism: Suricata suricatta (assembly GCF_006229205.1). Classification (NCBI taxonomy): domain Eukaryota; kingdom Metazoa; phylum Chordata; class Mammalia; order Carnivora; family Herpestidae; genus Suricata; species Suricata suricatta. The sequence goes on from NC_043703.1 coordinate 162,998,425, forward strand.
GCTCCATCCCGTAAACCATAAGACCATGACCTGAGCTGAAGTCAAGAGTCTGATGCTCTACCAACTGAGCCACCAAAGTTTCCGCCTCATTTCTAATCTTTCAGATCAGGGTTTGGCATATTTTCTTCTATAAAAGGCCTCTGTTATGTCACTAAGAATGATGAGAGTTGGTATTTTGCTACAAATAGAAAACCAGAAAATGGAGCCTACAGGCAGAGAAGAAATAATAACAGGAAACATTCACAGAGGCAGCCTGTCAACATTCTAACAACAATAAAGATGAACACGCCTTTGTCAGATACGACCCACATAAAGTTTATGACCAGGGCATTACAAGTTTCTTTTGAGAAAATTTAAGTACGGGCAAAACAGCAAATATGAGCAAGAAAATTATTCTAAATCAAATTCACAACTTGAATGATTTGCTATTTTTGCCGATTTCAATCATAAAATATATAACTTCCCATATGCTTTTATTTTGTTTCTATGAGCAAATATTGATTATGAACAAATATGAAGTATTTTTGTTGGAACTGTCCACGGCTTGTTTATAATTTTTAAATGTGAAACAAACATAGCGTGTGGGTGTCCATTAGTCACAGGCACCACGACTGTCAGGATGGGCCCAAATCAAAGCACAGGACGGGCTGTTTTCTGGGCAAACACGAAAGAAGCTTACACATCCAGAGACACTCATCAGGTGTCTCCCTGAAAGACCGTTTTTGTTCATGGAAATTCCAAATGAGAAGGTGCAGACCCCCGTCCCCAAGGTGGCTCCGGCCCAAGTTCCTGGGCTGATGGGTCATGACACCCACAATTTCTCCAGAGTCTCCTCTTCCTCCCTTACTTCCCAGCACAAGTCCACCCAGTGTCCACTCCGGTGGACCAGCCTCCTGGCCTGCTGCCCATCCGCCCGTCTCCATGTTCGGTTCACATCTGCCTCCTTGATGAAGCTTTCCCTGATGACACATGGCAGTCTCTCTTCTGTCACCTCGGATGGTACGTGTTCTCTGCACCCAGGAGGAAGGTGTTCTGAAGTTACATTACCAAGGAGCGAAGCCTGACTCCCCAACCAGTTTATGATTCTAGGAAGACCTGACACCTGCTGAGGCACTAGTACATTCCAAGTACTATTAGGTACTTTATGTCCACTCTCGAAGTAGTAGTAACTGAACTGAATTGACAACTCTTCTTCCCTCTGATGCTACCAGACCCAAAAGTCCTTCTACTCTCCCTGTTTTCCAAATTCTTGCTGGTCAAGTTCATGTCTTATGCAAACCAACATACCCTTTAGTGTTTCATTAAATGTCCAGGACAGAGGAGTCACTCAATGAAAATGCAGTGTCATTGCTCTAGATGTCAAAGAAAAGGTCAGATCTGAGCTTTAAGTAATTATGCAGAAACTATACCTTATGTGTACATATTTCATTCACAAAAAGAAACTCCTCACTTAGCCTTGCCCACTTCTATACTACACATTCAAAATATTTTTTTCACATCTTAAATATAGCAAGTCTTACAAGGATTTTTTTAAGTGGCTGGAAAGACGGCCAAGAAAAATTATTTCACCAAAATGAAATTACCACTTCTCCGATAACCTCATTAGAATCCTAGGAAGCATACCAACAGGTTAAATAATGACAGATGATGTTGTGCTATTTTTTTCCGATATCTATATAAAGAGATGAGATCTACAAAAAAGAACCTACATCTGGATGCTATTTCTTATTGACTGCTTGGCTGGCTGGGGTAAAATAAGAATGAGAACTCGGCTTGACTCTCCACAATTTTTATGACTCTTTATTATTTTGTGTAAGTTCTGTCTTTACCACCGAAATATGAGAACTATACTCTTACAGTAAAAAGAGAGTTTGAGATAATTAGTTGTTTTTAGATATCTAATCTAAATATTTCGTCTGCCCCACATTCAATATTTTAAGAAAATCATTCTAGGAATACATGAGCCTTTGGGGGGATTAACTCAGGAAGCTGTGTTTCCATTAAGCCCGTGTGTCTCCACAGCGGTGCTGGGGTCCGCTCACATGGGTCACATGGGCTGATTACACACGGCTCTTCCCAGCAGTGCAATCTGTGGTGTCACCTTGGCAGCTGGAAGCCAGCCAGGGTGGGAACAGTCACACCTCGGAAGCTGACAAATGTTTACAGTAAAGTCTCCCCACCCCTTCCCAGAAAGCCAATTGTTCAACCTTTACCAGCACACCGCTGTCTGTTAGCTAAGATTCCCCTCCCCCCCAGAATACTCTTGGTGGGTATAAGGGAAGAGAAGAATTAATGTAACTATTTTGAAAACATAACCCCAGATGGGGAGTGAAGGTATAAACTTCCAGTTTTAAGATACAGAAGTGATGAAGATTTAGTGTATAGTATGGTGATTACAGTTAACAATACCGTATCGTACACTTGAAAGTTGTTAAGAGACTAGATCGTAAGTGTTCTCACCACAAAAAGCAAACGGCAAACATGTGACACGAGGGCCATGCTAGCCAGTGCCAGGGCGGTAATTATTTGCAGTGTATGAGTGTCAAAACGACACACCGCACACCTTACAGTCAGACGAGGCCATATATCAACTGCATCTCAATGAAGCTGGAAAATTTGTTCCAAAAAAAGAATGTATTAAAAAAAGGGATATAAAAGGAATTATCGTGAAAAGGTTTTTACAAAGCTAATGAGTTGGTGATTTGGGGTTAAAAAACGAAGTAGCTGATATCGGTCATTACAAAGCTGGTCTCTCGTACTTCTCATTTCCTTGTATTTTCTACCAGTCTCTACCAAAGCCTAATCATAGCACAAAAAGTCGAAATGATTTTCACTTTTAAAGTTTTTCAAAAGAAATTAAAACATGCCAAAAATCAGTGTTTCTTGAAAAGTTCAAAGTTTTTGTTGGACAGATATTTTGAAAATAAAAATTAAAAAAGTTAGGACATCTCTGCTGGGGTAAGTGTAAACTGGCGCAGCCGCTCTGGAGAACAGGAGCATCTGACCAGCTCAGGCCATGAGCTCACTGCTCGTGGGTTCAAGCCCCGCATCAGGTGCTGTGCTGACAGCTCAGAGCCTGGAGCCTGCTTCGGACTCTGTCTCCATCTCTCTGCCCCTTCCCTGCTCACTCTCTGTCTCTTTCTCTCTCAAATATAAATAAAACACTAAAACGTTTTTCAAATAAAACATAAAAATAGAACTACCCTACGACCCAACCATTGCGCTTACGAATTTATCCAAAGGACACAAGAGTGTTGATTCAAAGGGGCACATGCACCCCAATGTTTACAGTAGCGCTATGAACAATAGCCTAAGTACGGAAGGAGCCCAAGTGTCCATCGACTGATGAATGGATAAAGATGTGGTTTATATATGCAATAGAATATTACCCGGTGATGAAAAAAATGAAATCTTTCCATTTGCAACAATATGGATGGAACTGGAGGGTATTATGTTAAGTGAAATAAGTCAGAGAAAGACAGATACCATATATTTTGATTCATATGTGGAATTTGAGAAACTTAACTGAAGACCATAGGAGAAGGAAAGGAAAAATAAGCTACAAACAGAGAAGGAGGCAAACCATAGGAGACTCTTAAGTACAGAGGACAAACTGAGGGTTGATAGGGGCGGGGGAGAGAGGAAATGGGGGATGGGCGTGGAGGAGAGCGCTTGTTTGGATGAGCGCTGGGTGTCGAAGGTAAGCGCTGAATCACGGGAATCTACCACTGAAGCCAAGAGCACACTGTGTACACCGTATGTTAGCTAACTTGATGATAAATTATTTTAAAAAGAAGTTATGACATCTAAGAGCTACAATTTGGCAGCCAGCTCACCACCACCTGCACCCCTGGGAGACAGGTGTGCCCTGACCTTTCTCCATGGCAATCTGGAATCTGTCCGTTATGCAGAATGCCAGAAGCAGGTCAAAATATGTCACAATGAAAAACAAGAAAAAAATTTAAACTGACCAATTCTCAAATTTTAAACAGTAGGACTATCCTGTGGGTGTTTCCTTCTGCCCCCAAGAAAAGGAGTCCATTCAATTAGCATGGAAACTTGTTTTCCCGCCAGAAAGTAAGACAGGGAAACTTTATGCAAACTAAAGTGTGTCGGTGTTACCGGGGTGCAATGCCAAACACACACCACATGTAACATTTCTTTTAAAATTCTCTGAGTAGGCAATTCTAAACCTCAACGTTCACATTCAGATCTCTATTCTGAGTGCTTTATTCCCACATTTAAAATGAGCAACAGAAGCTAAGGGGCTAACAGAACATCAAATGAGACCATGATGTGCAGTTGAAGTTGGGCTTTCACTGACTATCTTTTTCACCTGTTTAGTTGAGTCACCAGGCACAGACACTGCTTAAAAGCACCCCAAAATCTTCATAATGAATGGTATTTGCAGGCAGGATGCCATTTCCAGGTACAACTTGTGCCTGCCTGTTTCTAGATGGATTTCTATATTACTAATATTTCGTTAATAGAAAAGGTGCACCTTTGGGGGTGTCTGGGTGGCTCAGTCATTTAGCATCTGGCTTCAGCTCAGGTCATAATCTCGTAGTCCGTGAGTTTGAGCCCCACGTCAGGCTCTGAGCTGTCAGCACAGCTTTGGATTCTGTGTCTCCCTCTCTCTCTGCCCTTCCCCCGCTCATTCTCTCTCTCTCTCTCTCTCTCTCGCTCTCTCTCTCTCTCTCTCTCACACACACACACACACACACACACACACAAACATTTTTTTTTTAAAAGGCAAGGTGCATCTCTGGACAGCCCCAGAAGCACTATGACCAGGGAACCAAGCAAGGGGGGCTGCCCATTTCAGAATGAGCAAAGGGCTATCACCTCTCTGTCCTACACAGACTCAGCCAAGACCCCTAAAGCAAGCCCAGGAGGCTCACAGCTGGGACCAGCCTGCGCAGTCTGTGCTTCAGACTCAAGCATTTTCACAAATGAGCCCCCCCAGCGCTTGCCCTTTCAGATAAGATTTACCCCCCAGGAGGCACACACAGGCATTGCAGCGCTCTGCACCCACAGTTCAGTGAATGACCACACCTGTGCCCCAGTCCCCGCAAGCACCTGCTGCCACAGCACTAAAATTCTGCTTCTCGAATGATGCCCTTGGGTCAAGTGGAGGCCCATACAACCCACTTCTGTACCCCCTTCCTACACCTTCGGGAAAAAAGCTTACCCACTTGCCCCAGGAAGAATGAGAGCTCCATAGTCTACAATTATTTCTCATTGCTGGGAAAAATGTCTCCCTCCACTTTCCAGGTAGTTCTCTACCAAAATTATTTATTCTCCCCAAAAGTTCCTTTCCAGAGGGGCAAAAAGGCAAGAAAATGTTCTATCTCTAATACAGAGAAATTCTTTTTTTGAGAGAGAAAGAGAGAGAGAGAGAGAGAGAGAGAGAGAGAGAGAGAGAGAGAAACTGTGAAAACAGGGGAGGGGCAGAGAGCGAGGGAGACACAGAATCCCAAGCAGGCTCCAGGCTCTGAGCTGTCAGCACAGAGCCCAACGCAGGACTCAAACCCATGAACCATGAGATCACAACCTGAGCCGAAGCTGGACACTTAACCAACTGAGCCACCCAGGCGCCCCTCTACTACAGAGAAAATCTGACAAGAAATAAATCCCCTGAAAACAACAAGACTGAAGGCAAAACCCAGGACATCTATTTCAGGCCAGGATGGAGTAACAGGGGCTGGACTTGGTCTGTGCTTAAAAGCAAGATAACCAGACCAAACGTGATTTTCAGACACTGAACAGCAAGCATAATGGTGGTCCCCGAAGAAGGGAAATAACCAAAGGGGCTATGATTTCTTGACTTTCCACCTGGGGGCAGTTTCCAGGCCACAGGGAAGACAAGTCAGGAGCACCCAACCAGACCCAGCGGTCGTGAGAATGGGGGAGAATCCTCCAAAGAGCAAGCTCCAAAATCTGCAGGGTCCTCTGTTGGAAAGCTGGTCTGTATATCCAGGAGACACATACACCCAAGAAAAGACCCACCATGAAGAAACAGACACAATTCTCAAAGCCCGCTTGAGCTGGAAATAGTTGATCCTCCCAGCCATGTGGCCTCATACCACTTGGATGTCAGATAGACTCCTCCTAATCCATCCTGCCCCGAGATCTGGAAGGCCAAGCTAAAGGCATGCCTGGTATTCTGGGGATCTGCAGCAGGACGCCATGCTTAGAACCCCGCCACTCTGGACCCAGCCCATTGAACTAAGGATGTGAGATGGACCCAAAAGTCTGTCCTGTGGGCTGTGGGGTGCTCTGACTGGAGTTCAGCCCAAACGGGGTACCTCAAGCCAAACAGGAATTGGCCGAATTATCAGATCTTCTCCCTTTGCATGAGACCAAGTGACAGTTTTTATAAATTAATCTGGCTCCTTCTGAGCTTCCTTGTTCAGATACAAAATGTAAAGCAATAGCTTTAATGCATTGGCTCTGGAAGAATATTGCAGAGATTTAAGTTATGCCTATTTCATATTAGTGACACCAGATACTGAAAATAGAAAAATCAATTTAACTAATTCCAATGATGATTCACTTTTTTATCCAGTTCATAGGATGAAGTAAATGTTTTTGGAGTCTTGTTCCGTTGAGGATGAAAGCACCTGACATTACTATGACTGTCATTGTGAATTCAGTTAAAAAGTTGAACATAAGACAAAATAATGGGTTTTGTGGGGATCACGTGAGTCCACATTGATGTGGAGCACTGTGCTGTGGGTCAGTGATATTCTCACCAAACTGAGGACTTACGGAGTAGAAATGTACTTGGAATGGTCGTGTGCTACTCATGTGATATTCTACCAACCAGAACAAAAGCTATCATTGTCAAGGCTGATATTTTTAGATATCAAAGAGCATGAGAACCACAATGTTTCTGTGATAATGTTGTGCAACAAAAAATAACTCCCTGGGGCGCCTGGGTGGCTCAGTCGGTTGAGCCTCCAGCTTCGGCTCAGGTCAGATCTCACGTTCGTGGGTTCGAGCCCCGCGTCGGGCTCTGTGCTGACAGCTAGCTCAGAGCCTGGAGCCTGCTTCCGGTTCTGTGTCTCCTTCTCTCTCTGCCCCTCCCCCTCTCCTGCTCTGTCTCTCTCTGTATCAAAAATAAATAAAAACATAAAAAATAATAACGCCCAGAGGCTGATACGGACGCTGACATCCAGTCATCAGCCATTGTGGGAATGTTGGTGCTTTGAAGGACCACTTTGTAAAACAAACTAACGGCTCTACAGTGGATTCAATATTTCTTAAACTTGTCTAAACTTATGTTGTATTTTATTCAAAATCTGTGGTAGGCTTAGATGAGATTATACAACCTAAAGAACCAAAAACTAGCCTTGAGGTCTGGGCAGTTTGTAATTACTGGGGAAAATCTTGAAAACAGGGGTTCACTGAAATTTACACTTACAAAAACAAGGGAAGTGTCCAACATTTTGAATGATGCGAGATCAACTGGAGACCAGGGCTTAATTCTGAAATCCTATAATTTTGCTTGAAGATATCTCAGTGTTTACGAAGAATTGCTTGATAAGGCACCTATTTTTAATTGTATGAAGTATATGTTATACCACAATTAGATAAAATTCAGAAGCTTCGTGATTTTACAACATATAAATTTAGCAAAACATTTAAAGAATCATTGATAGGAACAACTTCTTTGGTGAGTTTATAAAAATATTTGTCCAAGGAAGGATGCCCTAAATGGAAGCACCGGAGAAAATAACCACAAAAAAGTATTTGCTTGAAATATTTACAATTTCATTATTTTTAAACAATATTGAGGTTTTTGGCAAGATGGCGGAGTGGCATCAATGTTCTCTGCTTCTCTCATCCCAGAAATGCAGCTAGATCTGCACCAAACCATTTGCACACCTAGAAAATTGATCTGAGAATTAACTCAATAGTCTGCATAACTTGCGCCACAGAGTTTGGCAGGTACGTGGCATAGAGAATGACATGGGAGCGAGCGAAGCCATGGGGGGCAGGGAGTGGTATTTGTGGAGAGATGACAGAGAAAGGAGGGAGAGTATAGGAAAGGCACTTCCCCCAGAAGTAGCTGGAGAGAAAGAGAAAGAGCAGAAGCACCCACAATTGCCTGAACAAGAAAGGGAGAAAGGAGAGAGAAGAAGGTTTCAATATCATTAAGACTCTAGAAATAGGGCAGAGTAGCATCAGAAATTCCACAGCCCAGTATATGGCGGTGCTTTGGTAGAAAGGGTGAATCCCCAGGAGCTGGCAGTGAGGTCCAAGGGATCTGCAGGCCACACGGGGAGAAGCAATTCCCCTGCTACCCGGGCCAGGAGGGCATTTGATAGAAGTTGTATGGCCTCCCCACAGGCATAGGTCCCAGCAGACCCCGGAGAACGTGACTGCTGGTATTGGGACAAAAATGAGAGGGTGCGGTGAAACCTGACGTGGGTTATGTGTTGTGATTTACCATAATCCCCACAACGCTGCTGCTACCAGATCACATGAACTTATTCTAGGCCAAGCTGACATCCAGTCACAACCTCTGAATCTCTACAGCAGTGTGATTGCAGGAATGTCCCCAGGAGCAAGCCAGCATCCAGCCATGTTCCATGAGAGCTTCCTCTGGAGGCTCAGAGTGGGTCCAAGCAACAGGGCTCTGAGGCGTTTGGAAACAGCCCCATCCGAGATAAAATTCAGGAGGGAGGTGCTGTGTGGCAGGCTGACAGCTTGGATGTGGACACTGTAGAAGCGGGGAGTGGACGGAAGCCAGAGACAAAGGCGGGATGCTTGCTTGCCAGCTGGGTAGAGCACAGAGTTCTGATGCTAGAGACTGAGAAGCTGAGTGACGCTATGTTCACCCCTCCTGCACGTGCACCTGCGCACATACACGTGCCACAGTGATCCACGCCGGTAAGTTAAGCAGCACCACCTAGTGGAGAATGGAGCCATTACACCAAGCCCGTCTGACTGCGCCAACCAAGCCCTAGAGGACCACAAGCTCTCCAGCTGCTTAGTTTACGGACTAAGCTTTACACCGTCCTTCTTAGTTTGACTTCTAGGAGAAGCTGGATGTAATTTAACTCAGATTTCATCCTGTTCACTGGTTCATCTATTTAGTTTTTTGTTCGGTTTATGTTTTCTTTTCTTTTTTTTTTTCTTTTCTTTATTTTTTTTCTTTTCTTATTCTTGGATACAGAAAGAGAAAAATACCACTAATATCATCTTCAGTGGGGACAACTGAGAGCTTTCCCCCAAAGGTCTGGAACAAGACAGGGATGTCCACTCTTGCCACTGTTATTCAACACAGTATTGGAAGTCCTAGCCTCAGCGATCAGACAACACAAAGAAATAAAAGGCATCCAGATCAGCCAGGAGGAAGTCAAACTTTCACCCTTCACAGGCGACATGATATTCTATGTGGAAAACCCAAAAAACCACCAAACACCTACTAGAACTGATCCATGAGTTCAGCCAAGTCATAGGATGTAAAATCAATGCACAGAAATCGGCTGCATTTCTCTACATCAATAATGAAGCAGAAGAAAGGGAAATCTAGGAATCAATACCATTTACAATCGCACCAAAAACCATAAAATACCTAGGAATAAACCTAACCAAAGAGGTGAAAAATCTATACACTGAAAACCATAGAAAGCTTATGAAAAAACTGAAGACATGAAAAAAATAGAAAAATATCCCGTGCTCATGGACTCAAAGAAGAAATATTGTTAAACTGTCAATACTACCCAAAGCAATGTACATAGTCAATGCAAACTCCATCAAAATAACACCAGCATTCTCCACAGAGCTAGAACAAACAGTCCTAAAATTTGTATGGAACCAGAAAAGTTCTCAAATAGCCAAAGCAATCCTGAAAAAGAAAACCAAAGCTGGAGGCATCACAATTCCAGACTTCAAGATGTAATCAACAAGATAGTTTGGTGCTGGCACAAAAACAGACACCCAGATCAACAGAAATGAACAGAGAGCCCAGAACTGGACCCACAAGCGTCTGGCCAACTCATCTCTGACAAAGCAGGAAAGAGTGTCCAGTGGAATAAAGACAGTCTCTTTAGCAAGTGGTGCTGGGAAAGCTGGACAATAACATGCAGAAATATGAACCCGGACCACTTTCTTATGCCAAAAAACAATAAATAAAATAACTCAAAATGGATGAAAGACCTGAATGTGAGACAGAAAGCCGTCAAAATCCTAGAGAAAAAAAAAAAAAAGACTAAAACCTCTTTGACCTCAGCCACATCCAACTTCTTACTCAACACATCTCTGCAGGCAAGAGACACAAAAGCAAAGATGAACTTTTGGGACCTCATCAAGATAAAACGCTTCTGCACAGCAAGGGTAACAATCAGCAAAACAAAAAGGCAACCGATGGAATGTTTCTGAGTGTGTCTCTCTTTGTGTGTCTCTTTGTGTGCATCTGTGTAAGTACGTGTCTTTCTATGTGTGTGTCTCTCTTTCTCCCTCCTCCCTACCTCCTTCCTCCCTCTGACCCTTCCTCTTTACTCACACACACATATTCTATGCCATCTTTAATGCTTTTTGCTATTAAAACATCCCAGTTCAGATAATAGATCATACGGCCATCCTAATCATCGGCTCACTGGGGGTCCTTCCTTCCTTCCCTTCAAGTGGGGGGAGAAAAGTGCGTCCTTCCACATACACCCAAGGTCATGTGAAGGAGGTTGTCATACGGCCCAATCACAAAAATTGAGGGCTTGCAAGAGAGACCCCTGATGTGCCATTGCCCAGTCGGGAGCCCGCACGGGCAGCCGACTTGCCGATCTGCGTCTCTGTCCTGACAAGAGCCAAGGGAGAACGGAATCACGAACACATGGCAGGTGCTGAGGTGGGGAAGCCTGCACTTCCAGCATTTGCGTGTCAGGAATTCATGAGAGAAGGCCTCGGAGATGGCAGACAAGGGCCGCCGGAGACCACCCTCTACGCAAGCAGTGAAAACGCTACCAAACAGTGCCAGAATTAACTTTTCCAAAACTGATGAAATTGACCAAAATGTTGCAGCGATCCATGGAGCATGTCCTCCAGACAAAGAACTGAATCTCAGTAAGAACAGCCCATTCCCGTCTCCCTCGTCCAGCCTAACAGCAGCCATGAAAACAAGCAGCCTCATAACTGCAGTAACGGTGAAAGATTGCAGGTTAGCCGCCTCTGGAGAAGGTAGAACGGCTTTAAGGCTCCGCAGAGGTCCACCCCCAGGAACCCGCTGTCCGGCAGCGCTGTGAAAACCTCCATTCCCGGGGCTTCTCTCTCCCCTTTTTTTTAATGTTTAATTTTAAGAGAGAGAGAGAGAGCGCGCGCACCCGCCCGTGAGAAACAGTGTGAGCAGGGGTGGGGGAGGGGCAGAGAGAGAGGGAGACACAGAATCCGAAGCAGGCTCTCGGCTCCAAGCTGTCGGCACAGAGCCCGACGCGGGGCTCGAACCCACAGACCCTGAGATTGTGACCTGAGCCAAAGTTGGACGCTTAACCACTGAGCCACCCAGGCGCCCCTGGGCTTCTTTTTTTTTTTTTTGCCCTGACTCCGAGCTCGCTCTGTCCAGCAGCCCTGAACCCTGGGGCGCCCCCAGAGAACAATCCGTGGCAAGTGTTTCATTTCACAGCTGCTCAAAGTGGCACATTGGTTAGGGCTGACCGAACAATTCTTACTTTTTAAGTTTTACTCTAAAGGAAAAACTGGGGAATCAGATATACATGGCAGGGGAGAGGCTCTGCCAAGTTCTGATATATTCCTGAGCATCTGAAAGGCCACGTACCTGCGCAGAGCTGTGTGCACCCCAGGGAAGACCTGAGAGGCCCTAAACTCCTGACCCCGAGCTCTGTGCGAGCAGGAAGTGAAGGCAAAGGCAGGGCTGCTGGGGCGCTGGCCGGTCCCCACCGCACACGCAGAGCCCCTCAGG
>NC_043703.1:163010447-163052228 GCF_006229205.1 Suricata suricatta
AATTTAGAAACGCTCCTTCTCTTATACAAGGGACCCACAACACCACACACCCAGACTGCTGAAACCTGCGGTAAAGGTAGAAGCCGGAGAGCATCACCCCTGGGACAGCAGGCGTGAGAACAGCCATCACGGGGACAAAAGAACCCCAGCCCCTCAGCAGGGACCCTCGGACGATGTGTGCCCTGCCCACAACTTTGTCAGGGAAAGCCGGTCACAGTTTTCACAGCCTTGAGTAAACCTACAATGTGCCCCCGTTCTCGCGGGGCTCTGGACCTGCCGGCGGAGAACAGACTCTGCGCACCGCAGACCTGGCCCTGCCTGAAACGCTGGGCATGTGCGTTCATCCAGTGGTGGTGAAGTATCCCGCTTGCTTCTCGGTCCTGAGTCCTTAGCTGTGGAACCGCGGTGATTACCGAATCCCTCCCAGCATCTTTAATGGGTGTCCTGACTTGAGGTTCACGACTCTAGGCTCCCTTTAAGGAAGTGTTTCCATTTCACCCCCTTAAACGTCATCTCTCCCTCTCTGGGTTAGATTTCTGTAGGCTCCCATAATTCTTCCAGACATAATAGCGACTCCTACTCCTTCTCCTGGTCTGATCTTTCCTCCTCCCGGGCTTGACTTTTAAGCAGCACACCTACAACTGCGCCCATGTCTGTGTCACTGTCCCGCTCCTCCCTGTTACAACAGAAATGGTGCCAAGTGTCCAAACATCCCACCTGCCACACGCTCTGGTGCTCTGTCCCCGTCTGTCCCCGTGCTTCCTTAAAATTGGCCCATCTCACGCCTTCTATGGAACCGTTCTAATAATGGCCTGCAACATTTTGAGTATCAACCATGTGAAGGAAAGTGAAAGGAAGAAAAGGGGAAAGGAAGGGAGGGAGGGGAGGGGAGGGGAAAGGAGAGGAAGCGAGAAGGGAAAGAGGAGAGAGGAAGAGAAGGGGAATTAAAAGTGTCCCTGGCCGCCCCCCCCCCCCATTCCTGCAGTGCCTGGCCCATCTCGCTCCGGCCGTTAATAAGATCACTTCTCCCAAAAGTGTCATTTCTTCTCCTGCCACATTCCCTCTGTCCTCTCCTTCTGAGGCTCCGATTTCACTAGTATTTAGCCTTTTCCTACATCATGCAGATCTCTCAGAGTCATTATGGATTTTCTATTATTGTCTGTGTGCCTCCGTTTGGGTGTTTGCTACTGATCAGTCTGTCGGTTTGCTAATCCTGTTTTCCACTGTATTTGATAAGTTGTTATCTCCACTCATCTATCACATGGGTCTGTTCTAAAATTTCCTTCCCACCGCTTTTTGTAGATCCCACCTCCTTGGTAAAAGTTTCTGTTCCTTTCTTTCTACGTCCCTGAGCATTCTGATTCTTGTTATTTTAAAGCTCTTTTCTGCTGACCTCTTTGCCCCTGTTCGATCTCTATATTCTGTCTGCTGATTCTCGTGATTCTCAGTGACCCAGTCCTGCGTCCCTCCACGCCTGGCCCCCCTTAATCAAATGCAGGGCATTGTGTATTTAAGACCATGTTATTTCCCTAGGGAGGACCCCTCCTCTCTGCTAGACTTTAGTGGGGGTGACATTTTAATCCACTTAGAGACTAAGCTAAATCACGACTGGATTCTAGTGTTCCTTCAACTCAGCTACCATCTTTTTCCTCGTGGAATAGAAATTCTGTGAGTGTGGGGCCTTGGTGGGTCTTGCTCCTCTTTTCTTCTTTTATGAAAGATACACAGAAATATTCCACAGGGCATTGCAGAAGCTCTTACCAGTTTGGTGTTCATGATGTTTTCATTTCTTTTATTGTTTAACATTTATTTATTTTTGAGTGACAGAGAGAGACAGAGCATGAGTGGGGAAGGAGCAGAGAGAGAGGGAGGCACAGAATCAGAGGCAGGCTCCAGGCTCTGAGCCGACAGAGCCCAACCCGGGGCTTGAATCCACAAACTGTGAGATCATGATCTGAGCCGAAGTCAGACGCTTAACTGACTGAGCCCCCCAGTCGTCCTGCTCATGATATTTTCAAAAAGTGGACACACAGGAAAAATGAACTGTGCATCGTTTTAAACACAATTACAAGAAATAGGAGCCCATGGATGACTTTTGCCAACCTTGTCTAATTAATTTAGTGATCAAACTGACTCTTGAGGATGCAATTACATGTATATAGTCTCCTGGTGGGGGTACCATGGAGGAATAATTCATCTAATCATTATGGAAAGTCTAATTTTTATCAACATAGCTTTCTGTTTCATTCCGTTTCTGTACACATCATAGATGAGCCCAATCAAATGTATTTAGCAAATAGACCAAGCAACTTCAAGGAGGAGGATCACACATTCTAGATACAATCATAACGGGAAATTGGCAGTTCATAGCTTCATTCTGGAAGAAAGCTTGCCAATGGTGGCAGGGACTCGGTGTGATAATATGATTCCCCATGACTGAAACTGTCCCTCCATGAAAATAAACAGCAATACAAGAGAAAAGGATCCCAAGGGAAAATGTGCAAAACATTCCTAATGCCGAGGCATCAACCCAAGAGCGGAAGTGGAGGAGCCCACCAGCTGCTGGCCCGGGGTCGAGTCCCCACCGTTCTGAGGAGCTCCGTCAGTGAAAAGACGGTAGTGGGCCTTTAGGCCCATGCATTTTGCAGACACAGTCATTAAATTGAAAAAAACAGCAAACAAGATGCTTGGGTGGAAGGCAGGGGTGGGGGTGGAGATGAGCGTTAACGTTTGGGTGGGTGTTTCGGCAGGTCTGAAGAAAGCTGACTGCTCGCGGGTTTTGTTTGTCAGTGTATCTTGCACAGACGAGAAGAGGAACACAGATATGAGTTCAAATCTGCTCTGGCTTCTCTTAACGATCTCTCTCCCACAGACACAGAGACAGACAGTATTACCTAATCAACAGAGACACAAATGGGCTCTAATACATTTTAAATTTGTAAAAACATCCCTGGAAGGCTTCCTATGATTCCAAGCGCTGGAGACCCTCAGCCTCCTAGGTGCTCCAGGGAGAGGTTTCAGCCTGTGGTTTGGGGAATCGACGCAGAGATCCTGAGCAACTCCAAGAAAGAAAATGACTCTACTGGGGGGAAAAGTTCACATTCAGAGTTTTATAAAAGACTAGTTTGGTTTAGAATGTACGAAAATGGAATTACAAAATGATGATAATTCCTTGAAGATTCTGAAAATGGGCCCATATAGTACATGAAACCTGGCTGTTTTCAAAGGGCAGTGTGAGTTTTGCACAATCTAGGAAGTTGACATTTGAAGTTAAATAAAAATAAACTTTAATGCAGACCAATATCCAAAACATTTCTAAACATCAGCAAAAATACAAGAAGATGAAACTATTGAGCCTACTGTTAATGGTTGTAGTACTTTAACAAGTTGTCACACTAAATACCTTTACATTTTTAACATGACAGTGGTTGGTACCTGCCCACAGAGACACTGAAATCTCTATGGTGAAAACTTCACCTTGTAAATAGTACATTTCTTCTTTTTTTCACCAAGATGTAAAGGTAAACAGCCTACAGCTTCTTCAACGAGGACTAGAAGCAAACAGAAGAGAGATAAAGCTGTACGTGAACTCAACAAAGCCATCGCCAGCTCTTCAAGTCCACAGATAAAGAGCAAGATTTGAAGGCATGTGCTACTTGCTCACATTAAAATCTTTGCTAAAGAAAACTCAAATCTTTGCACTTAGTCATACGGGTATCACTTTTGTCTGCATGAAAACACATAGCAAATTAGTAAACTCCTTTTTCCAGATCCTTGGATTTTCTTCATTTTGAACTGATCATTCATTCAGAAGGTAAAATATCTTCATACTTAGCACGTCACATATAGAGGTTCTAGATCCCTCTTGGTGAGAACAGTACCTTCCAATAATGAACCAATACCTTCCAATATACATTCTGACAAATGAGGGGGGTATGCACCCAGGTTATTCCAGATTCCTCCGATTTTCTTAATGACCTTTGTGAGGCTTAATTATAAAGAACTATGTGTCATTCTTTCCAATGTTTGCTAAAAAGAAATAGCTCCAAGAACAGGACTTAGAACATTAGGGATCCTTTGGAAAACTTTCCTCTTTAGCTTTTGCGAAGACCTCACGCATGGACTCCTTTCTTCCAGACATGATCTTCTCACTGTTAAATGTCCATGCAAGACAGAAGCACCATGATTGAAGGAAAATTGACGTCAAGTAGAGAGAGTTTTTTAGTATATTGTTTCCGCTCCCAGGCCACTTGAAAGACATAAAAAAGCAGATTAAAAGGGAACTTCTCAAAACGCTTATCTGGCCACATTTTACTCCAAGTTCTGGGTGTTTGTCTGGATGGCAGCCTGCGGCCTGTTGAGAATCTACAGCATTGCGTGAAAGGATCCCAGAGCATCCAGATGGCAGTTTGCTCCCAGGCAGGTGCAGGTACAGAAACAACCCTGAAACTGTATTCTGAGATCATCTCAGTGGGCATCTCCTGTCTCATGAGTTCAGGGGTTGATCTAAAGAAGCCCTTTCCTGAAAGGCAAATCAAAACTACAGTGAGAGGTCACCTCACCGCTGTCAGAACGGCTAAAATCAACAACACAAGGAACAAGAGGCGTTGGCGAGGCCGTGGGGGAGCAGGAACCCTCGGGCACGGCTGGCGGGAATGCAGGCTGGTGCGGCCGCTCTGGAGAACGCATGGAGGGAGGCCCCTCAGACGTCAGAGGCAGAGCCGCCCTAGGACCCAGCAGGTGCACTCATGGGTATTTCCCGAAGAATACAAAAGCACTAGTTTGAAACCCTGATGTTTATAGAAGCATTATTTACAGTAGCCAAGACATGGAAACAGCCCAAGTGTTCATGACAGACGAATGGATAAAGAAGAAGTGGTGAACGGTGGAATATGACTCAGCCCTAACAAAGAGTGAAATCTTGGGGCACCTGGGTGGCTCAGATCGTTGCGCATCTGACTCTTGATTTGGGCTCAAGTCACGATCTCATAATCATGAGATCAAGCCCTGCATCAGGCTCTGCACTGGGCTTGCTCGAGATTCTTTCTCGCTCCCTCTGCCCCTCTCTCTCTCTCTCTCTCACACACACACACACACACTCTCTCTCTCTCTCTAAAGTAAATAATAATAAATATGCAAATAAATACATAAAATTAAATTTTGCCGTTTGCAACAATATGGATGGATCTGGAGGGTATAATGTTACGTGAAATAAGCCAGTCAGAAAAAGGCACAGACCACATGATATCACTCTTAAGTGGAATTTAAGAAATAAATGAACAAAAAGGGGAAAAAAGAGAGACAAACCAAGACATAGACTCGTAACTCTAGAGAACACACTGATGGTCACAGAGGGTGGGGGGAGGGGACAGGCAACGGGGATGAAGAGAACACGACTCATAATGAGCAGTGAGTAGCGTATGGAAATGTTGAATCACTAGGTTGTGCACCTGACACTAATACAGCACCGTAAACTACACTGGAATGAAAATTATAAATAAAATATTATAAAATAAAATAAAAAATAAAATAACCCTCATCCATCATCTCCCCTTCCAACCTCGCCCCACGTCTTCCTAGGTACCCTGGCGTGTTCGGGTCCACATTCTCTTGTTTGATTTTAATACAGAATAACTCTCCAAAGGAGAGGCCCCCCCTTAAACCAGGTCCGAAGTACGAACATCATCCCGATGCAATATTTTACATGAAGCGGCATTCACGTACCGTGAAAGTTAAATGAGTCTACATTACGCCAGGACAGTACGAGGAATTTCAGAGAGCCTCTTCATGCACTTATTCATGAGGTTGACTACTACAGTGGATTTAGAACTAATCCTTTTTTTTTTAGGGAAGAAAGGAAAGAAACACGTGAGTTCAAGACCCGCCTACCACCTAAAGGTACAGTCACAGGGGACGAGGCGGCCTCTGACCCCAGCGGTGCCCTCTGCCACCCTGAGGGGTGCCCACGGCTCCACATTCTCAGTTCACAGAGGACAACTAACGCTTGGAAGCAACAAGAAGATGTTCAAGAGCGTACGGTCAACGCGGCTGGCGCCGGGCCCAAACCTGCGGTGCTCACCCAGTGCACCCCTTCAGCGACGACACGCAGCAGCACAGCAGACAGAGCCCGTGGGCCGAAACGAGTAGGGAGTGCCGTTCTAATGTTCTTCCTCGAGCACCGAAATACGGGCCATGCTTGCAGCTACATCAACATCGAGGGGCTCTCCACCAGAAACCTGTTAGCCAAAAATAGCTAAAGATGAGATGTAGACGGCTTCCACATGATCCCAATCTCCTCCTTAAGGAGTCATAAATGCTACAGTCAAGTGTGACAGTAAATCGAGAAACCATAATTATGATGACACAGCACCTTCCCCTCCTCCCTCACGCCAGCACTGCGTGACTAATCCACCACGGGGCAGCGCCGGTTTGACTTCTAACTGGACCCTGACGGTCCTAAAGTCCTCACTTCCACATTTGCGCCGGCAGGCAAGAAGCTCAAATACAATAATGATCTTAGCACAGAACCTGGGTACAATAATCTGCGTGCTTCTCTCATTTAATAACAAACAAACAAAAATGAAATAATGGTAATAATGAACATTTTAGTGCATTTCGTGTCCAGCAAATTCTAAGTACTTTATAACAAGTATTATTGTTTTAGGGGCCCCTGGATGGCTCAATCGGTTGGGTGTCCAACTCTTGATTTTGGCTCAGGTCATGATCTCACAGTTCATGAGATTGAGCCCCACATCAGGTTCCGAGCTAAAACAGCACAGAACCTGCTTTGCCCTCTCTCTCTTCCTCTCTCCCTGCTCCTTCCTCTGTCTCCCTCTCTGCCCTACCCCCACAAATAAATAAATAAACCTTTAAAAATAAGTATTATTGCTGTAAAATATCCCAACAACTTTTGAATTCGGTATTATAATTGGCCCCAGTTTATGGATGAGTAAACTGAGGCACCGATATAGTTCACACACTAATGAGTGTATAATCTGACTTGAGAGTCCATTCTCTTAATCACCAAAAATGTACCATTCCATGGGTTCTGCTGTAATTTCTGACATGTACAGCATTTGTGTTTGTATGATGTAAGTGTGTGTATATATATGTACAATGATTATAAAATACCCTAATTCACTTTTAATAGAAGAAAAGTAATCACAGATAACTGTGTAAACATGTGTCATTTTCAGGGCAACTGAGTCACCTGAAATATGACATATGGACAATGCTCTAAGACATGAAGGTGTGAGCCAGGTGGTGACACAATGACATCTCACTAGTCACTTCCCTCCCCTCCCAGCTTTACTAAAACTCAGGGGACAAGGGACGGAATTCCAGACGAAATCAGTCTTAATCAAGTTTTTTAAACTTTGGCCACCAAAATATGAAATGCACAAGTTTAACATTGTACTACATACCTCTTCAGCATCCTGTGAAATAAATGTCTCATTTTATCTTCGTTTGCCTTATGATCCTTTCTAGCTTCTGACTGTTACTCTTTGCAACGGGGCTGGTATCTTGTTTTCATGGCCATCGCTGTTCAGTTTTCCCCCGTGGGTCGTCCCTCTGTGCCCCAACGCTAGCTGTTTAGATGATTCTCGTTTGTCAGGCACCTGTTCTTGGGATGAGTGTCCCAAGGATGTCTGTTCAAGGAATACCTGTTCCTCGGGTGTTTCCCCGGATTTTCCTGATGAAGATTCTTCTTGTGGTGGTTGTCCCATTGGTGGTGCTCATCGTCTTCTATTTTGCCTGGGGTTTCGGGTGTGGTTTTTTCCTCTAGACTGTCATACGGTTCTTCTTCTTGTTTTCAGTAAACAAAATAAGGTAAAATCACTGACAAACATCGTAGCCATCTAAATCAAGTGAAATAAATCATAAAATAACACGCACTGCTACTATATCATCAATTTCATATTGACAGCAATAATATTATAAGAAATAATTCTCACACGGGTTATTACACTTACAACATGCTTTACGTACATTATCACTTTTGTTCTCATTTGGAAATAGGAGCTTAAATAAGCATAAAGTAGGTAGGATGTACTAGTCTCAGAGAAGGTTAAGAGAAGCAAGTATAAATCATGTGCTAACAAATACTAATTAAATAGATAGAATCCACTAGTTGTTTAAAAACTGAAAAACCATAGGAGAGACTCTTGCTTTTTCTGAGTCCCTAATATAAAAAAGGCAGTTTTAGTAAAATCAAAAAGAATCGGAGAGCAGGAGAGTCCAGAACCCAGAAGAGGCACCAACCCACGAAAACAACCTGTAGAAGCAGAAAGAGAATGAGGCACGTGTGAACCCATCCCCTGCCAGACCCCATCTGTCCCTGACCATACGGCCGGTTCCTACAGTGAAACACACCCCCGGGCCCCGGGAGTCCACGGCTGCTCCTGGACACGGAGGACATCACTGCTTCAAACCACCTGCGGAAGGCGCCTTCAGGGAGAGGCCTCCCCGCACCTCCAGGGGCCAGGTGTGGCAGCGACCTGCTTCCCCGCTGCCCTCCCCCAAAACCTGTTCTCTCCTTCTCAGAAGCAAGAGCCAGGCCCCAACCCAGAACCTCCAACCTCACCCTCGCCCTCACGTCCAACCTGGGGCCACGTGTGGTCAGTATGGTCAAATCCAGAAATCTTTCTGCAAAGCCCCTTCTCTGTGGCACAGCCCAGGCCTCTGTCACCCCTCGGGACACTGTCCCCGCTCTGCAGCCCAGTCCCGTCCAGGCCTATGTCACCTCCCAGGACGCTTCCCCGCTCTGGGCCCAATCCTGTACAGGCTGCCATCACAGATTATTGTGAATGAAGGTAACGTTGTCACTTTGTCCTTCTCCCCCTGATGTCCTTGTCATTATCTTAAATATCAGTGCGACCATGTCACCCGCCTACTCTGACACCCCTCCAGGACAAAACCCCAAACCCTCAGAATGACACACAAGGTTGCAGTAGTGATACCAGTGGCCGCCAGGCGCTCCCCTCCCCCATCCCTCGGGCGGAGCCGCAGGAGACCCTTCCAAGCCTCGGCCTCCACACGAGGCCAGACACTCATCCTGACCAAAGGGCGGTGGGAGGAGATGCCCGCTGCCCGGGACTGAGGAGGCGACTGTCTGAGACAGCCTCCTCCCCCTGCAAACTACGCCATGCGTGGGAGATGGCGACACGCCCAAACCGAAGGCCCCGCATCACCGCTGGGGGAGACACCCCAGGGAGCCTCTGGCCCTCGCTATGCTTTGCACGATCCAGAAAGAATCTCTGTGTAAAGCTCCGGACACTCGGCCCTAACCGGTCCCAGCCTGCCCTGCAGGACCTAAAGCCGACCTGAAACGCACACCCGCCTCCCGGCGCCCACCACTCCTGCGCATGTGCCCTGTGTGCACTGCGGCCCCTGCACCTGCCGCGTGCGGCCCCGTTGCGCCCGTGGCCCCTCGCGCTCTCTCCCCAAGGACCGCCCACACCCTGCCGGAGCCGTCCCCTCCTTTACCACACCGTCTGCAAGTCCCTGCAGCCCCTCCCGGGCCCAGACAGGCCACCGTTCTCCTGCAGGGACCTCCCATGGCACCCACCAACCCCGCTTATGCCTCCGCCCCCGACCCCGGTATCGATGAGCCGCTGTGGGACAGCAAGACCCGGACCCACTCGCACGCTCACCGAGGCGCCCAGCAAGTGCCCAGCACAGAACCGCGGCTCCTCTGGGGTCCTGGGCCCCCGCCCCCACTTTAACAGTAATATTGGACAAGTCGCCTTCCCCTTCCTGGGTTTCAGCTCTTTCTTTCTTGAAAAATAGGGGTAAAACTATGACTCATAAAAATGTAGGATTATGAGATCAGTGAACGGAAGCAGACAGTGAGCTGTTAAAATTGACGGAATATGGTACTCCTCGTGATCACGTGCAAGTTTGAACTGCAGAGGGAGGGCGGGGGACTAAGAAGGTAACACGACTGTGCCCCGAAGGAGCAGCGGAGGCAGGGAGGCTGCCCCGGGGAGGCCACGCTCCTCGAACCCCGGGAGCCGTGCAGGTGCGGCCCCCTCCCGCGTGCTCCCCGCTGCGGCCCGCCGCCCCCACTGGCCGCAGGGGACCCCCTCCCTCACCTGTGTTCTCCAGCACCCAGCTCAACCCCACAGGCAGAAGGCACTCAGAAAACGTTTGATAAATGAAAGAGTCGGGCAACAAATACTGAAGGAGTCAGCTCTCCCCTGACCCTACACCCACTGCATTCCTAGAAACAGAACATTAGAATGGGCAAGATTAAAAGCAGAATTAAGATATTAAAGCATGTTTATGAGTAATGTTTCCATAAAAAGTAATATAAAATTTCATTAAATATTAATATAACATAAAATACTATGTGTTATATTAATACATAATAAAACATATTTCAAAACCGTCTGAGCTCTCCTTGCCTTTCAAATGCAGTCGCCTGTGCGATATTGCTGGTGACACATACACGGACTGTGTTCCTTCAGAACTGGGTCCCGATCCAAGAGACCTCTAAATACGGCTACAAATGGGTCACTTCGGTGCGCGTATTTGTCTGAAGGCTCCTGTCTGAAACCCGTACTTCCTGTCACAAGTTTCAGGAGCTTTATTTTTCTCTTACAAAGGTGTGCCCTGAAATAGTGCAACAGTTGCATGAACCCTGAGCTGACAGACAGCGCCCCCCTCTGGTGCCGTCGAAACCTCCCCTTGTCAACTCAACTCAAACCGCGCCATATAAACTATGGCTCAGAGGGGTCCCTGCTTGGTCATGAAACAGGAAGTCATTTGGTCAAAGCCACGCAAGACAAGCGGAAGGCTGCCTGTCAGCGGATGGCCGTGGATGCCAGGCCGGGCTGGGGCAATGCCTAAGGACCTACTTCGGACGTTTTCAAAGGGAAAACCCACAAATGGACCAAGTGAGCCCAGAGCAGCCGCCTGCGCGTGTACTACACGCCCATAACCGATTATCAATAATTCACTCTCTTACCAGGAAACAGAACCGCTTTTTCATTCTTGCTGAGGTTCTTGAGAGATACTAGAGAGAGACAGCCAGACATGAATAAACTGACCAAAGGCTTTACAGATCATGCGATTCAGACGTAAGAGCTAAAAGAATTGTTGGAATGTTACCCCGTTGACTAGTTTAGAGAGAAGCTAGAGCCGATGCCAGTTAAAGGATAATCACGAGTTATTATGCAGGAAGTCATGCCAACATTGGGCAAAGCGCAGTTTCTGAGATTACAGCGCAAACTGGGAAAATTGCGATCTGACTTTTCTTCCTCTAAGGGGAAAAAAGCGCCTTTCGTGAAGGCATTCTTGTTTTTTCAACTGTTTCCTCGTGCAGCTTCATCGAGGGACGTCTGGGGCATATGGTGGCATTTCCTTTGCTCCACACAAGACTTAGTAGGTAACAGTCTCTCCTGTTACACCAACAAACCGCAAAATGCAGGTGTTGGGGGTGCCCCACGACCAACCAGAAAATGTACAGCAGCTTGACTTACATGGCAGCTGCTTTCCAAAAACCCCAACAGTAAACAGCAACAAAGATGGAACGCTCAGTCGAAAATGAAAATCACCCCAAGGAGACACGTATGACTTGCATCAACGCGTGCAAAGTGTAACGTGCTAATCCGCACGGTACAGCGTCAATAAAGGAATCTGGTTTCTGCAGATCTGCCCCAGTTAACATCCTTTCTGGCAATTTTGCTTTGCCTCCAGGTATTTGGAGGATTAGGAAGTCTTTCCCAATGCACGCACGTAGCGTGAAAATATTTGTTCTATTATAGAAGCGTGTTTCTAAGTGCATCGCTGCGTCAAGGTTTCCACCGGCATAATTAACACAGAAATACTGTTGCTATTAAGCACATCAGTCACCGTGAACTCCGGGGCCAAACAGCTAGACGGAAGGCCTGACATTTGGGCGAGTGGGATGAAGAAGATATAGAAGCGCAGCTGGGGGTTCTGACAGCCGCTGGAGGAGGAGATTCGAGAAGCCGTTAGGAGATCTGACTGGAGAGATTAAACTGCCAACGGCAGCAGCTGGGGAGTCTGAAAATCGGGGCCGAAGAGAAGGAACGAGAACCCGGAACTGCAGAAGCCTGGGTGTGATGACATCGCGGGCGGTCAGAGACCACCGGGGACCAGACCCACCACCACAGCTGGGTGTGTTCGCAGACCCCGCCTCCGTCCCGCCTCCGTCCCGCCTCCGTCCACAAGGATGCCACACTCATCCGCGTGTGTCCAGTCGTCAGCGCTGGCCTTGAAGACTCCTGTTCATCGACTCGTTTTTGTGACTGCAGGAGTGCACGGCGGCTGCCGGTCATGAAGTAAGACGTGAGGCTCAGATCGGTGAAGATAAATCCAGTGTTTGGGTTTAAGGTCTATTCACTTGCGAAAAGTTAGAAGCCCAGAGTTAGGTAGCATTTAATCTTTACACTCTGTAACTATTACCTAGCCATCTGATTTCTCTGTGGGCTAGAATGTTTTCAAATAAACTAGCAAAGATGTTTTCCAAGTCCTTAAAGGGAATTACAAATTTAATCCACAAAGTTTGGGGGCACCTGGGTGGCTCAGTCGGTTGAGCATCTGACTTCAGCTCAGGTCATGATCTCACAGTTCATGGGTTCAAGCCCCATGTAGGGCTTTGTGGTGGCAGCTCGGAGCCTGGAGCCTGCTTCGGATTCTGTGTCTCCCTCTCTCCCTCTCTTGCTCGTGCTCTATCTCTCTCTCAAAATAAATAAACATTAAAAATTTTTTAAAAGTTGTTTGAATTCACAACATCTCTGATAGTGGCTTGAAGGAGCCAGGGGACCCAGAATAACAGGTTAACCTAATGAGCCTGCCTACAGCCAGTACAGACTTTTTTATTCTTAAAAATTCTTTAATTTTCGGTATCCAGATGTGCTTATGATAGAAAATTGGGAAAACACAGAAAACCCCCCAAAATGGAAATAAATTCAAGTCACAGACCCGCCACCTGCTATTAGAAGCTGTACCTGCGCGACTCTGGTCGTCGGGAGTAAGAACTCGTCTGACTTTATAGCCTCCGGTCGGAGGCTGCTGGCCCAGAGGCGCACAGCTTCAAAGTGCCCCGCAGGAGAGACGACCAGGTCACACCCTCCTGAGGACGGTCTCCCCCACGTGGTGGCGGCCTGCTCGTCCACACGCTTGGAGGTGGGCTGGGTTCTGCCCGCTCCTCACGGCCATTTCTAGACTCTGTGCCCCTCCTCCGCCTAAAACCCTCCAGCTTCTTCATAGTCCACGGCATCAGACTCTACCTCCCACCTGTGCTCCTTGGAGTGGCCGCAGCCCCTCTCCCTCCCTAACAGAGCCCCCATCACAGTCCTTGAGGATCTCAACAGCCACTCGAGACAAACCTTCCAGGGTCGGCCTCTCAACTCCGCAACCCCATCCCATCCAGCGACCCTGTTCTCTAACCCTGCTCCTGAGACCGCACTTTGGACCTCGTCACCACCAAGCAGTGCAAGGACCTGCGTCCACTTCATTCTCCAGCCCAGTCCACTCTGCCCCCAGCTGCGCCTGGTGTTAACAGCTTACACAACTATGGCACATTTACAGAAACTGAAATTAACACCAAGACAATACTGTTTACAGACTCGATGTGGAATTCACGAGTCCTTCAGTAACATCCTTTTTCTGTTCCAGGGCACAATTCCCGAAAGCGCCTTGCAGTCAGCCACGGTGTCTCCTAGTGTCCTCCAAACAGTCACAGCTTCTCAGTCTTTCCTTATTTTCCATGAACATGACACTTTTAAAGAGTACTGGTTGAGGGGCACCTGGGTGGCTCAGTCGGTTAAGCGTCCAGCTTTAGCTCAGGTCATGATCTCACGGTTCGTGGGTTCGAGCCCCACGTTAGGCTCTGTGCTGACAGCTCAGAGCCTGGAGCCTGCTTCAGATTCTGTGTCTCCTGCTCTCTCTGACCCTCCCCTGCTCGTGCTGTCTCTCTCTGTCGCTCAGAAGTAAATTTAAAAAATTAAAAAAAAAAAAGAGTACTGGTTGGGAATTCTGTAGACTGTCCCTGAGTTTGGTGTAGCTGATATTGTATCGTGAATAGACTGTAATTATGGATTTAGAGGAATAACATTAGAGAGATGAGGCCCGTCTCACGGCTTCATACCAAGACATCTATTATCTATTCCATCAACGTTACTTATCACTGGTGGCATTAACCTCAGGTCAGTACTGCCTGCCAGATTCCTTCACTACAAAATTTTCCAATGTCTTCTTTCAAAGACTGAAAACCGATCATTTTGTCCTTGCCTTTTATTTCATGCCTAAAAAATAAGACCCAGGTGATAATGTGCATAGAACCTCATCGGAAGAGAACTTGCAGAGGAGATGGAGGCTGGATCTCCCAGGTCCCCTCCTGGACTAAATGCCAATCATGTAAGAGGCTAAGTCTCCTTCTTTTCCTACTGATGGAAACATATCAGCATCTCATTTGAAAGGAACCACAGCACATGATGCTACAGGTATTATTCCTGTGAAATTTGCCAAGAAGTTCAACCAACGTGTACAGTGCAGACAGGTGAGATGCTTTCCCGGACCATTCAGTGTTAGCAAGCGCTTTGTCCTGAACACTCACTTGGCGCACAGCAGCAGGAAAATGCCGGCCAGGGGAGCAGTCACAATAGGCGTGCAGAGATGGCTGGAAACTAAATCAAGACCCTGAGGAACGTGTGCAGCGACAGAAAGGGGCCCCTCCGCCAAGAGATGAAGTGCCTTATGTCTGTTGACGGTTTAGAGTTTTCAGTGCAACTTTTCGTTGCTTTTCTCATTTCACGTCACCACAGGGCCATGTGCCGTCGATTCTGTAGATGAGGAAGATTCGGTTCCAAGAGTCTGAGTGACTGGTTTGGCGCTCCATCCGGCACACTGCCCTCTGCGCCCAGGGCTGGGTGAGCTATCAAGGCTCATTTGAATGCTCACTTGCTCTGATTAACACTTTGCTTCTCCTTATCAATTCCCAAATATTTTAAAAATAATTTTAGATCATTACATATTAATGTCTTCTTATTAATTTTAATCTATCCCATGACTGCTTCTCCAAGATCACTTTGGAGAAGTGATGTCAGCAAACAGAAGAAAGCCTATACCCTGTTTGGTGGCCCTCAGGAAGACAGGGAAATGGCCCCTCTCCCTGCACCCCTGTGTGTAAGGCACAGAGTCTCCCATCCCTAATGAGGAAAGGTGCTGTATGAATTCAGCTTGTTTTACAAACACCAAGACATTTTTATGAACTTGAAAGATCATTTAATCAGGCTAAGATTATGCATCTTATCAAACCGGAGAGGGGCTTCCTATTCAGTCCTGCCTCGTCTTCCTATTGCACTTTGCTTTACTGCTCTTTGCAGATACCGGGGGTGGGGAGTTGCAAATTGAGTGTTTGTGGCTACCCTACACCAACCATGCCTGGTGACATCATTGTTCCTGTAGCACTGGCTCACTTCGTGTCACCGTGTCACATTTTGGCAATTTTCTCAACATTTCAGACTCTTTCGTTACTGTTATATGTGTGATCATGATCTGTGATCTGTGACTGTGACTCGCTGAGAGCTCAGAGGACAGCATTTTTAGCAACAAAGTATTTCTTAAAGTATCTACACTGTGGTTTTAGACCTAATGCTACTGCATCCTTAGCGAGCCACAGTGCAGCATAAACATAACTTTTATACACAGTAGGAGACCAAAGCCTTCATCTGACTGCACTGCAATATTTACTTTACTGGGGTCTTTGCTTTATTGCCATTGCCACAGTCTGGAGCCGGACCACACTATCTCCCAAGAATCACTGCAGACCAAAATCTAAACAGGAATTGAGCTGGCTCTGCTCGCCCAAGAAGGAGGGGTCTTAGATCCTCAGAAACAACTTGGGTTTGTAGTAAGGAAAGTATCTAAGGAGAAAAAAGTATAGTGAACACTTGTCTCTAGAAGTACTTGGACCTAGTCTGCCAAAAGGCAAAGACTGGATTCAAAACTCAAGGAACCCCCAGCGGATGAAAGTCAATCCTGCCACACAGCCCAAGGGACCCCTGAGCTCTGGTCCCCCACGGCAGCTGTCCCCACGGCCACCCTCCCGGGCCCTCCAGGCGGCCTCCGTGTGGCAGCACCATGGAGCTATGGGGCGGCTCCTCCATACACACTCAGCTGGGAAAAGCCGACAGAAGTCACTGAACCACACTCAGATCTGACAAATTCAGCCCAACTCGAACCGAACCGAAAGGGAGCATCAGATTCTGCCCCCTCCTCCTACCCAAGTCCACCTCCCCTTCCCGGGGCCCCTGGGCCCATCCGAGTTGACACAGCCCAAAAGCAGCAGGTCTGGGGCGACTTCTGGGTGCTCCGTGCTCCGTCTCCTGGGCACCACGTTGTAATTCTGAGTGTCATTTTATACTTACGTAAAAGGTCACAGACCACCGCTCGACGGATCTGCCAAAAAATGAAACCTCTCAAGTGACAGCACTCGGAAGGTGCAGAATGGAAAGAAATGCCGGCTGGCTGAGTTACTGCCTAACGAACACCGCAGATGGCACAGAAGCCCCTAGACATGCCGACGGGGAAGCAGGCAGACAGGAGTCAGGGGCCAGACACCAAGCCAACGGTCACCATTTGCTTCTCTCTCAGTGTTCCTTACCCTTGGCCAAATAAGATGTGTGTTCAGTGGAATCAGGCACTGCTTGGTTAACAGCCTCCCCTACAGACCAGGGCTGGCCTCCCAGGCCTCCGAGGCCTTACCGCCTTCCTGTTGGAGCTCAGTCACTTCCTCCCACACCTCCTTCCCCATAGTCAGCCTGTCCTAAGAAAAGATGGCCTCCGTGCACACAGGAAGCTGGGAGGCCAAGTGATGTCAGTAACTATGATGAAAGTGACCAGCAGCAGCTCCCCGGAGCAGGGGCTTCTCCGCTGGCCCCCCGCAGCAAGAGAGAAAAGCAGGGCAGGACGCTGAGGGTGGGGAGCCGGGGAAGGGGCTGTGAGGGCTGCACGGGGTCGCTCTGATCAAAGACCTAGAAACAGCAGGAAAGCGAGCGGTTGCCTGGTTCAGGCAAGTCAGCCCCCTAGCTTTATGCAAAGATACGAAATGAAAATTTAAAAATAAATCAGGGTGATTCATTTTGCCAGGGCAGGGTGGACCACAAGTCAGAAGAGGCTGTCAAAGCGGAGTCTGGGGGGCGGTGTCAGTTGAGTGTCTGGCTTTGGCTCAGGTCATGGTTAATGGGTTCAAGCCCTGCGCCAGGCTCTGTGCGGACAGCTCAGAGCCTGGAGCCATCTTCAGATTCTGTGCCTCCCTCTCTCTGTGACCCTCCCCTGCTCACGCTCGCGCTCTCTCTCTCAAAAATAAATTAAAAAACATTAAAATGAAGAAGGAGCAGGAGAGGCTATCAAAGCAGACCACGCTCAGAAAAGCTCAGAAAGTCACAATGAACTTTTGAACTAAAAATGCGTTGATCAAAAGGGCAAGCCGGCCCCTGGGTCTCTGCTCTCTGCTGTGCGTATGGCCCTTCCCACCTGCTGGACCCACACTCCCACAAACTGTTAGCAGCGCTTTGAATGACAACCCGTAAGTTACAATTGTATTTTAGATGATTCCTAAGTCTCCAGACTCACTAAAATCACAGGAAGAAACAAAAAGGCACGGCATGGACTCTCCGAAGAGGGTGAGCATCTGGCCTGGCCACGCTTCGCCCCGGGGGCTGCCGAGCTCCGGCGCACAGGGGAGCGGCGGGAGGAGGGCCCACCTCACCCGGGCTGCAAACGCAGGTCTCTGAGCCAGGCACCGGGCACCGGCCGCTGCCTCAGTCCCCGGCTTTGCCCCTGGAGCCGTGAACACTTTGAAGCAAAGTAAAAGGGCCGAAAATCACAGCCAGGAAAAGTGCTGGTCTTTTTCCTGATTCTTTTGTTCCTTTGCTTTGAATATCCCTCCTCTTCCCAGTTCTCAGAACAAGCAAAATAACAGCAACGGGAACACAGCCCAGAGTTCCCCCCGTAAGATAAAACCTAGAAGTTATTACCGAGAGTTAAACCCAGGGACGTAAGAGGGCCTGGCGCCCCCAGAGGGACCAAACGTGCCAACTTGGACCAAGTGCGAGCAGGCGCCGCCCTGGAGGCGGGGTTAGGACCCGCCAGCGCTCCAAGGCTGCACGCGCTGGCTTCCATGGAAGTTGACAGGACGGATGGCCACTAACAGCCACAAGCGTTCAGCAGGAGAGGTGACATTTTTTAAGTGAGGTATGAAATGGGCTCACTCCCTTCTCCCAAATAAATCTCTGCGCTGGGTCACAATTTCTGGTGGCCTCAGCCCGGCTGGTTAAAGCCTGGGTTAGGTGCGTGGGTGAAAAACTGGCCAGAGACCTTGAAGGCCATCCTTGCACCACAGACCTGCTGAGCAGAGCCCAAAGGTAACCTGGCCACTTGGAAACAGACTGGAGGGGTCATAAAGTGACTCAGGGCCACCTCCTCAGGTGACGCGGGGCTGGCGCCGGGGTAAACCCACCGCAGACCAGGCCAGTCCTCGGGGGCTAGCCCGCCCGGCAGCCAGCTCGGTGCCTCACCCGCTGTGGGAGGGGGCGGGGTGGAGGGAAGAGAAGTGGGTTTGCTTGGATGTCTGCTGTGTCTTCCGTCACCTGGGTCGCCGAGGACAAGACAGGCCGTCATCCTGTTCTCTGCGAAACGAGGACGGTCACCTGGCGAGCTGGTTGAGGTGAAAATAAAAAGGGAAAGGAAATGTCTATGACGGTATTTTGGAACCTGGGCGTGTTTTTAAAGCGCTGTTAAAGCAGATGGCTCAATACACGCTTCATACACTTAAGGCTCCGGAAAAGCCTGCAGCGCTTAACAGGATTTCTTTACTCAAGGCCCTGGCGGCAGGGGAGGGGCGCGGGAGCGGCTGGCAGCGGGACGGTAGGCCAGAGTCACCGAGACTTCTCTCTGGCAGGACCTGTCACCTGACGAGCATCCTTCAAATAAACGTCGAATGACAAGGGCGCCTGGGGGTCTCAGTCGATTGTGTCCGACTCTGGCTCAGGTCATGATCTCACAGTTCATGAGTTCTAGCCCCGTCTCGGGCTCTGTGCTGGCAGCTCGGAGCCTGGAGCTGCTTCAGAGTCTGTGTCTCCCTCTCTCTCTGCCCCTCCCCCACTCGCTTGTGCTCTCTCTTTCTCTCTCTCTCTCTCTCTATCTCTCAAAAATAAACATTAAAAATCTTTTTACAGAATTCAAATAACAAAAAGAGACACAGGGACTCAGACCCATATTCTCCACCTGAAGGGACACTTGGGGCACTTGGGAGCAGCGGCCAGCGGCATCCCTTCTGGTCACCAGGCAGTAACCCAGGGCCCTCGTGGGTGGCATGCCTTCCAGTTCTAGCATCTGGGAAATAAACCTCTTTTCTTCCAACAAAACAAAACAAAATTCCTCGATTATCTTGTTGGCACTTAAGTTACCAAAAACAATAGGAAATCAGATGGTAG
Source organism: Suricata suricatta (assembly GCF_006229205.1). Classification (NCBI taxonomy): domain Eukaryota; kingdom Metazoa; phylum Chordata; class Mammalia; order Carnivora; family Herpestidae; genus Suricata; species Suricata suricatta. Next base: position 163,029,917 of record NC_043703.1, read on the forward strand.
CCATTCCTCAACATTCGGTGGAGCTCCTATTTTCCCAACATCCCAAAGAAATTGTTGTTGAAAGATTTTGATTGTGAAGATATAAACAATCAGAGTGAAACTTTATTTTCATTTGTGAGGTTTATTTATTTATTTTGAGAGAGAGAGAGAGAGAGCACGTGCGCGCACGTGCACACACACGCACACGAGGGAGGGAGGGGCAGAGAGAGAGGGAAGGAGAGAATCCCAAGCAGGCTCCACGATGTCAGCTCAGAACCCGACATGGTGCTCAAACCCACGAACCATGAGGTCATGATCTGAGCTGAAATCAAGAGTCCGTTGATTAACTGGCTGAGCCCCCCAGGTGCCCCTATAATGAAAATTTTACATTGAACCCACAGACAGAAGACGGCCGGATGGGTCCCAAGTCTGCCTGTGTCTCTCACTGGTTTTCCTCGCAGCCCACAGACGGGAAATGGTATAAAAAGCCAGCAGGCACACAGAACCTCACTACCGTCTTGGAGCCTGAAAACAACCCTCCTACAGCCCCGTCTTGCGGGTCCCCAGATGCCGTCCCCCTCTGTTCTGTGGCGGCTCTGCCGACAAGGACCCAGTGGTCTTCACCTCCAGTAGAACCTCCAAGGCCCTCGTGAGAGCTGGTTCATTTTAAATATGAGTAATGCAAGAGAAGTCAGCCGGTGAGACGTGACGGGGTACAGCCGGCCCCCGCACCAGGGAGTTTGGGCTCACCACTCCCTACACCCGGCGGAGCCCCTCGGCCTCTCCTGCGGTCACACCCCTCTATCTTTCTGCAAGGGGAGCATGCTTGGGGCCTCACGCGTGGGTCCATGGACGGAGGGAGGGGACAAACAGTGCTGGGGAATCCCTGCGGCGAGGGAGTCTCAGAAACCAGTCCTGTCTCACGGAACCAGAATCGCCACACTTTAAAGGAGAACCGGGCTGCAGGCGCTTTGCTTTGGGGACCAAATGACGTCCAGAGAGCACAGCTGTTACTGGTTAAGGTCCGAGGCACACGTCGTGGCTGTGGAATGAGCCGCCCGCAGATACGAGGCCTTCAGGCCCCGGAAGACACGCGGTGGCGTCCTGCTGCGTCACAACCCGGAAACAGGAAATGACGCGTGACCTTGGGGAGGACTCCGACCCGCTCCACGCCTCAGTCTCCTCATCTGGAGAATAACCCACTTTACATAATGAAAAGACAAATGGTTAATACGTCCACAGGATTTTTACACTTTGCCAAGCATTTCCCAAGCGTTGCGTCATTTCATACGGGAACATATCATTTCCCACTTTCTATGGCCAGTGTGCTACACCAGGAAGCCATGTACCTCAAACTACTTTAAAAACTACAAATCTAGGGGGAGAAGGGGTGGCGGTGATGGAGGAGGGCACGTGTGGGGAAGAGCACTGGGTGTTGTATGGAAACCAATTTGACAATAGACTATTTTTAAAAAATAAAATGTTTTAAAAACCTACAAATCTAAAAAATTATGATCATCAGTAAACAGCTATGAAATACTTTAGGAAACAATTTAAAATTTGGTGATGCTACTATTATTAGGTTTGTGGGGGGCAGAAGGGGACGGTGGGCAAGAAGACCTCTACTCCACCAAATATTCTCTGCATATTTTAATTACACTTCAAGAGACAAACGTAACTACTGTTTATAACAGGACCATACATGTGCCCTCACCGCAGCTGAATTATTACAGAACACACACATTTCTTCAACGTCAACATGACATACCTTGTTTCTTTGTGTTGTCTTTTTTTTTTTACTGTTTTTATTTACTTGAGAGAGAGAGAGAGAGAGAGAAAGAGAGAGAGAGAGCACAAACAGGGGAGGGTCAGAGAGAGAGGGAGACACGGAATCCGAAGACAGGCTCCAGGCTCTGAGCTGCCAGCACAGAGCCCGACAACACGGGCTAGAACTCATGAACTGTGAGATCATGACCTGAGCCAAAGTCGGATGCTTAACCGACTGAGCCCCACAGGCGCCTCTCTTTGTGTTGTGCCTTAAGGAAAACCCTTTCTTAAAAAACATTTGTGAATTATCTTCCTGAAATAGAAACCGTCAGTGTTAGCAGCTGAAACTCTTCTCTCTAAACTATAAACAGGGGTCTCCAGGAGCGGAACGCCAAGCCCCAAGGACTGAAGTTTGCAACAAAGGTTAGTCCTCTGGTAATAATAGTGCACTCGACAATGATTTGCCAAAACATGGCAGCCCGTACTGGAAGGCTGCCTACCTTTCCGTGAAATGGCAGGTGCCACCTCCACTCTGGCCTGGCCTGCGAGTCCAGACCAAGATAAATGAAGCCCACGATCACCATGGATGACAAAAATCTCCCCTAGTCTGGCCTCAGGGTCCAGCCCCAGTCTGTTGGATTCTTAAGTCCGGGTGGTTCAGGGACCAAGCTGGAGACCGGGGCCTAGAGACCCAGTTTGCACACCGATTCCCATGGGTCACGCCAAGGCTTTCACCACCATCACGTCCCCCCAACACGTCCCGTACCAAAAACTGAGCCGGCTTCACCGTGGGATGTGAACAACTGGAAAGAGAGCCTCTCCATTCCCAACAAGAAGACAAAGTGAGATAATGTATGAACTTACAATTTCCTTGAAGTCGTCAGAGACTTGGGATCACGGAAACCAACGAGCCCAGAACTGAGGGACAGACAGACTCCGCCAAGGAGAGGCGGGGCCTGAGCGCTGGCCTCCTTGGGGTGGAGTGTGGGAGGAAGACAGGGGTAAAAGGGTTCAGGCTTGGCTCAGAGTGGGTGCAGCAGGCCTGAGGGTCCACAGCCGGGCGCCCTGGATAAATGGCTGATTCCGTAGCAAAGGCAGCGAAAACAAGAGGGGCCTGGAGGCACTTGCAGTAACAGAAGAACAGGAAGTTCTTAAACAAAACATCTCAAAGCAACATGTCAGAGGGACCCTGGCACTGGGCAGAAAGAATTACAAACAATGTCCAAAACAGGAACAATAATAGTGATGGGAACAACACGTAATGCCACCCTGGATGACAGCCCGAAGCAGGAAATAAGTAGATAGGAATCCATAACGATATGAATAAATGGTTGAATAAATTACTAAGTGGGAGATAAGAAACAAATATTCCTTGTGGGAGAATTCCAAAGAACAGATACAGAGACTGAGCTTTGCCTCCTGGAGGTGGTGGTGAAGTCACACTTCACTTTCCCTGGAGGTGAGACTTAGAGATTCACTTCCAACCCCCCAGAGCAGCAGAGGGATGAACGGGAAGTTTACAGAGGAGAATCCGATACACGCCACGTCATCGAGGAATGAAGGCTGCTGTTGCTGGGGACGTCACATGGATGTCCCCGATATGAAGGGCACGGCACCTCTATGGCATCTTCCTAAAACCCCAGCTGATCATGAGGAGGCACCACTGGGGACACGTTATGGGCTGCCTTAGCCTGACGTCAAACCCAAGAAAAGCTTCTCAAGAAAACTGCAGACTAACAACCTTCTTGAAGACAGACACGAGGGTGCTTCACAGGTGATAACGCATCGACTCTAACTCACATAAAGAAAGGGGACACGTCACTAACAAGCGGCAGGGCAAAGCGTCACAGTTGCTGTGGGGAACGTTGGCCGGTTCTTTATGGAGCAAAGTTAACCGTGCGTTTACCACGGGACCCGGCGATCTTACCCCTGGGCGTTCACCCAATCTGTGTGTCGCCGTCCAGAGCATTTTCAAATTTTTAAAATCGCAAAAACCTGGGACCAACCCAATGTCCTTCCTGGTGAATAGACAGACACTCAACAGTGCTTCTGTCGAATGGAATATGACCACTGGTTGCCACCTGCAAGCCAGACGACCCGTAGCGGCCACCTGCCGGCAGCAGACTCCAGCGGTGGAAACCCGAGTGAGGCCATCAGCCCACGTGACAGCCGGGCTGACCGCCAACAGGCTCAGTGGGGGACCCAGCTCGAAACACCCATTGGCGCCAGCTGAGTAATGAATGGGCTACTTACATGCAGGCTGGGCATCAAAACAGGAGGATTCCGTACGTCCCCCTACCCCTCACCGTCCCCCCATCAGCCAGAGCCTGGCCCGCTGACCATTGCCCCCAGCAGACAGTCCCCTCTTTGCGGCCCTGCCCGCAGCCCCCTTGGTGCCTTCAGCAAACCTCTAGCTCCCTCGTTCCGGCTCAGGTGAGTTCTTTCACAGCCGCACTGCCGGCCACCGCCCCATCAGGTAACCCCACAAATCCCACATGCGTCATCATAAGTGAAAGACACACTCCCAAGAGGACAGACTGCACACTTCTGTGACACTGTCCAAAGGCAGGACTTCGGGACAGAAAAGCCACGGGTGGTGGCCAGGTTAGGGGGAGAGGAGGAAGGACAGGTGGACTATGAGGGACCAAGGGACAAAAGGAACCTGGGGGCACTGATGTCCCATATTGGACTATGTTGCCAGTTACATGACTGTGTGTGTCGCCAACTCCTGGAACACCCCTTGGAAAGGGCGGGCCTCACTGGACCTAAGTGACACCTCAGTCTTCACAAAGGAGATAAGGCGGCCTGAGAAAGGAAGAATGGTGGATTCTTCCCGCCGATTCGAACCGTGAGACGAGACCACCACAGTCAGTAAAAGCAGCTCTGAGTCCTCAGAAGCACCACAGCAGGACAGACAGAAGGGGACTCTCTGCCCGTGGTTGAGGGGGGAGAACCTCTGAGTCCATAGCCTCGCGGGAAATCACAGCCTTTCTGCCCAGGTTGGCAGAAATCGGCCACTCTGAGTAGCCGAGCACGTGGAAGTTTGAGGGCGCAATTCTGGAAGTGGGGTAGTTGAGGAAGGACCGAGACCCGTCATCTGACTGGAAAGCCGGCTGCACTCTCCTGCTCACTGCTGACTGCGCTTGTGTCCATTGGCCAAACCCCCGATCCCTGTGGGTGTAGACGGAACCTCGATTAATGCTGCTGAAAACGAATTTACTTTCAAAGGAAGCAGGTCCTACGACAGTACTGTGGTGCTGGTGAGCAGAGCCTGCGAGAGGGGTCGGGACAGCGCCTTCACAGCACTGAAGGAGCAGAGGACACAGGGTCCAGGGGCTCAGAGCCCGCCCGCCGTGACCTGAGCTCTAGAATGCCCAGAACAGCACCTGACCTCACACGTCGTCACAAGGCCACATGTGCAAGTTCACATGCTCGGCCCGTGGGAAAGTCCACTCGGGCAATTCCAGCAAGTTCCCCTCTGCCTCCTGCCCACGAGGTGGTCGGCAGAGAGCGCACGGACAGCAGCAAGATGCACCTCTGATCCCACAGCGAGAGGAGGCAGGGAAGACCGTACAGAGTTCACGGGGCCCGGAAATCTCAGCATGTGGAGCACTTTGTGCAGGGACAGAAGCCTGGGAGCTCGGTGCTCCCTGAAAATACCAAACGACACGGCAAAGGGATTTGCTGTGTGCAAAATGATGGCTGCTTCATCGGGAGACAGGCTTTCCAAAATGAAGAAATTGTGGCTTAACTACAGAGACATCACATAGATGGAAAATCGCTTTTGCAAAACTCAGCATTGCTTAAAAATGAGAGATAAATGAGATATTTCCAGATTTGCATTTTATCACTGTTCTCACTAAAACCGTTCCATGCGGCCTATGGCATCGCTGAAAGCAGGTGTAAACAACTCATAAGTCCTTATGCCATCTCTAAGATTAAATGCAAAACCTTATTTGCAAACACTTAGTCACCTCCTTTAAAATATCATAAATACATAACATACATAAACACGTAAAACATTTCACAGAAGCACGGGACTGGAAACACAAACCCAAGAAGACACGTTCACTCTGTGGTTCTTCAGGGTCACTAGGTCCCACCGCTCCAAGGCCCCTGGGTTACTCGGATCCTATGTGTGCTTTTCCTGGCTTAACCCGCCTATAACTTCCACTCTCTCCTGCCCCAAATGCCTTCTAGAGAGTAAGCAGAGAGAATAAAAGATGCATCGTTTGTTATCAGCTCTGCCTGTGACTTGGGGGACTAGAGTAGGGACATTTCATGTAGGCGAGGTTATTTGCGAATTTCCTTGATTTTCATCCATATTATTGATAAGGAAAACAAATGTTAACTCGACACATGTCAATGATTGCTTTCATTCCCATTTCAGTTCCTGTTTCCAAGTTTTGAATAACAATCCAGTCTTCTTCAAATAGACCCTTAAAGAAAATGGCACGAATAATTCAATAGAATTCCCTAAAAAATCAGAATGGAGGGTAAAAGGTAACACCATGAAATCTCAGTGGAAAGCTGGGGCACCTGGGGGGCTCAGTCGGTTGAGCGGGCAGCTTCCTCTCAAGTCATGATCTCACGGTTTGTGGGTTCAAGCCCCACGTTGGGCTCTGTGCTGACAGCTAGCTCAGAGCCTGGAGCCTGCTTCAGATTCTGTGTCTCCCTTTCTCTCTGACCATCCCCTGGTCATGCTCTGTGTGTATGTGTCTCTCTCAAAAATAAAATAAAACGTTAAAAAAAAAAAAGAAATCTCACTGGAAAGTGCTCTTCAGTTGTAAGTTCGGCCCAGGTAGAAGTAATCTGAAATTAGGTGAAGACCGTTTTTTAAATGTCCATTATCACAATAAATCACCCTTATGCATTGTGTGTGTTTCTCCTCTTCTATGGGATGAAGGAAATGAGATCTTTTAAACAAAATACTTAAATTTGATATCAAAACTATTTACTGGGAACATGGCAGGATTTTGGTAAATATTGATGATAAAGTATTAACGATGGCCTGTTGGAAAAATCAAGTACAAGCAAGATATGATAATGTTTCTAAGCAAAGTAAGGCTACGGGATACACAAATCAATGTACGGAAGTCCACTGCATTTCTGTACACTAACAACGAAACAGCAAAGTGAGAAATTAGGAAAACAATCCCATTCACAACTGCACCAAAAAATAATAAAATATCTAAGAGTAAGCCTAACTAAAGAGGTGAAAAGCCTGTACTCTGAGAACTATAAACACTAATGAGAGGTGCCGGAGGTGCCACAGAAGGAAAGATAGTCCACGCCCATGAGTTAGAAGAACAAATACTGGAGGGAGGGGAGAAAAAATAAAGAACAAATACTATAAGAATGTCCATACCACCCAAAGCAATCTATAGATTTAATGTAGAGCACTGAAACAAAAGTAGACACACAGGTCAGCAGAATAAGACTGAAAACCCAGAAATAACCCCACAACTATATGGTTAATTAACCTTCAAAACAAGACCAAGACTATACAATGGGGAAAAGACAATCTCTTCAACAAATGGTGCTGGGAAAACTAAATGGCAATATGCAAAAGAATGAAACTGGACCACATTCTTTCACCATATGCAGAAATACACTCAAAACGGGTTAAAGACCTAAACATGAGACCTGGAACTATAAAAGTCCTAGAAGAGAACACAGATAGTAGCCTCTTTGACACTGGCCACAGCAGCTTTTTTTTAGGTACGTCTCCTGAGGCAAGGGAATCAAAAGCAAAAATAAACTATAGGGAATACATCAAAATAAAACGCTCCTGCACCGCAAAGGAAACAATCAACAAAACTCAATGACAACCTACTGAATGGGGGAAGATATTTGCAAATGGCATATGTGATAAAGGGTTAATATACAAAATATATAAAGAACCGATACAATTCAACACTCAAAAAACAAATAATCCAATTAAAAATGGACAGAAGACATGAATAAACATTCCTCCAAGGAAGACATATAAATGGCCAACAGATACATGAAAAGATGCTAACATCACTCATCATCAAGGAAATACAAATGGAAACCACATTAAGATACCACCTCACATCTATCAGAATGGGTAAAATCAACTATACAAGAAGCAATTAGTATTGTGTGAGTGTGTGACCCTTGTGCAAGCTGGTAAAGTCACTGTGGAGAACAGTATGGACTCTCCTCAAAAACTTAAACATAAAACTACCCTGTGGTCCAGTCATCGCACTACTAGGCATTTATTCCCAAAATACAAAAACCCTCTCTCAAAGGCATACATGCATCTCTGTGCTGACTGAAGCATTATCCACAATAGCCGAATTATGAAAACAGCCCAAGTGGCCATTGCTCGATGAATAGATAAAGAAGTGGCATAATACATACAATGAAATATTATTCAACCACAAAAAGGAATGGAATCTTGCCATTCGAAACGACATCAATGGAGTTAGAGAATATATTGCCAAGTGAAATAAAGCAATCAGAGGAAGACAAATACCATATGATTTCACTCACATGTGGAAGTTAAGAAGCAAAAACATGAACAAAGGGGAAAAAAGAGACAGACTCTTAACTATAGAGAAAAACAGATGCTTCCCAGAGGAGAGGGATGGGGGAAGGGGTGAAATTTTTTTAAAAACTATTTACTGGGAAAATGGCAGGATTTCAGTAAATATTAATGATAATGAAATAATTACAACCTCTCAGAAAAATCAACAACAGGCAAGATAAGAAAATGTTTCTACAAACCGTGTCTGCCCTGCTGAGCCCTTCCCTCGCAGATTCGCTGTCATCTTAAGGTGGAGTTTTTAAAAAGCAGAAGCCAGGAAACAAAATAAGGGGCAGCACACTCAAGTGACTAGATCGTAGCCCTTCCATAAATTAGGCGTAATGGAGAAAGAGGGGGCAGACAGCTCCTCTGGAAAAACGAACAGAGATGTCACCTGCAGAGACAGAAAATAAATGTTGGTCCTCATTTTAAATGTCCATTTCCCAAAAATGTCCAATGTTAGCCAATCACCACGTGCCTTTGGAGCACCGACCACATCCCCTGGGCTCTGCCAGGCCAGGCTGAGGACTACGGGAAAGCAGGCCTGCTGGTCACCATGCAGAAATGCACGGTTCTCCTGAGGGACTAATGACCGAAGGAGATGCATGCCTGTAAGGATGCAGGTCGGATCCAGCCCTCCCCACCGGGCCGTCCCAGCCCTCCTGGAGCCGGTCGCAGTGCACCTCCAGGTGGATGCGCCAGGCGGCTGTCGGGGGGGGCGTTCCCCGCCGGCCGCAGGTCCGATCCAGCCTTCCCCTAAGGGGAAGGCGCCAGCTTCTCTTGAAAGGGCGCACATTAAGGAGGAACAACTCCTGCTGCGCCCAATCGGGGAGGCCGGCCAATACCTTTGACCTTTCTAGAGGCGGGCCTAGTCACGCCCCACTGGGGCGTCCTGGTCCCACTCTGATTGGTCAGTGCTCCGGATGGTGTGACTGGCTCCCACAACTGCCAGTGTTGATGCGGGGGGCAGGGATTGGATCACTGTACACCGTCATCATTTCCTGTAACTCCCCCTCCCAAAGGCATAAAAGGCCCTGCCCGGCCTTTGTTCAGGGCTCTCTCCACGTGGCCGTTGGGTGGGCTGGAGACTGTGAGCCCAAGCTTAAGCTTATAATAAAGGCCCTTTGCTTTTGCAGGCGTGACTCGGTCTCCCTGGCAGTCTCTGGTGTTTGTTTTGGGGTGATTTGGGGCGATTTTAAAAACTTGGGCACAACATGCCCAGCAGGACAGCAAATAACGAAGGTGTAAGGTTAACAGCCACATATAATGACCTTGTCCACACAGGCCTGACGCAGGCCTGCCAGTCAGGTGCAGGTGCATGGGCTTCTGACACACGTTTGGACAGTGGTGACACAGAAGTTTGAGGGAATGTCACACAGATTCAGAGGGTGGGACCAAAGGACCTTGAGGAGTGCTTCACTCCGCCCCAAATGGATGTATGGTTTGCTCAAACCCACTTGCATTCTGGGCCCACGCTATTGGTTAGTCTGTGAAATGCGTTATTTTAAGGCATTTCAAAGTGAGGTACAACTTTACTTTTTTGATTTATCGTAAGTTCCCATCAGAGGTCCGCCTTTCCCCCACTTATTCTGTTTACAAGCAGAAAATGCGAGTTTTATTTATAGACTTTCTTTGCCCTGTCACAGGTCCTCCTCACTCGGTAGCAATGCAGACAAGCCACGAGGATGAAAAGATCCAGAACACGCCTTGACCTGGCCTCGCGGCATCACACCGGCTCGGGGACGGCATCTTGCGTGAGGTCCAGAGCAGGCCTCGGCTCCGAGTCACAGGCCCCCTGCCGTTTCTCACCCCTGCCCTCTCTTGGGGAAAAGCGGCCAGCTGTGGAAGACACGTGGATACAAGGAAAAAGGCCCCTGAACACGGTCACTGTCAAGTCAAAGTGCCCGTGGGCTTTCCGGCTTCCTTCGTCTTCCAGCTTTGGATTTTCTTTCCTCTAACGTACTCATGGAAGGAGATATTTTTCCCTCCGGAAGATGCTGTCCATTTTGGGTAACTAAGTAACAAATTCACCTGCAAGTTCCTTCCCAGGGTGTGGTAGAGGCAGTCAATTAGGTTTCTTGTTAAGCTTTTCCAGAAATGAGAATTTTAAAGGCTACTTCCTGTGTCTGAAAATTATGTCTATGGTCCTTGTCTGTTTCACAGCCTAACCTTCCGTCCAAACACTGGGAGTTGAGCACCTAAATTCTCACCATTAAACATAATTTATGCACATTGCACATTAGAGACAACATCTCTACAACTCATGTGGGGAAAACGAAGTAAATATGAATAAAAAGCTTTCCTTTTGCGACGGTGGTGGGTTGTGCACAAGCTGATAAAAAGCCGTCCTCCGAGGCAGCAGGACGGAGAAGAGAAGCATCGGTGGAGAAGAGAGGGGCCCGACGGCCTCGCCCCAGGGCTGGGCTCACAGCCGAGGGGACCTTGCAGAACGCAGAAGCCCCTCCCCCCAGGCCCGGTCCTGCTACAGAAGCGTTTCAAGTTGCGCATAAAGTTCTGTTGAATTCCTCACTCTCACCCCACAGGAGGTACCTCTGCTGATTCAGAATTTGTCACAAGCAAAATCCCGGTGCTGTTCTCGTCGATGGCCCCGCAGGTGGCTCCAAGGAGGATGTTTGTCCGTCTACCAAATATCAATTATCTGTAATAGATCGTATTGCAGACAACTGGCCAATGAGAAAACACGCTAGTAAGTGAACAGCCGAGAACCAGCCACCAGGAGCAGGGCACCCACCTGAGCATCTCCTTGAACTTGACCTCCCTTCCCTGCCCGGTGTCAAGGATGACAGACACATCGGAGATACACCGCAGCCACCGGGGCCCACCGGGAGCCAGACGGAGCTGCGGACACAGTCAGCCTGGGATGGTCCTGCCGGAGACAGCAGCTGGGGGAGGTCTCCCTGTCCCTGCCTTCCTAGGCCAGGGGCCCCACCGCTCAAAAGGGGCTGGGAGAGGGTGGAGGACAGGCAGGCCCCGCAGGGAGGGGGAGGGTCCTCCGCCCAGAAACCAGAAGCCACGCAGGGAGGTTTCCGAGATGAAAGGCATGAAGGAAGAAACAGGCCCGCACCTGCCGGTGTCTCTCCTAGCCTCCCTGAGGTAGGACGGGCAAGTAACCGCATAGATATTTAGTCAGGATGGTGTCCTGGTTGTTCAGGAAGAGCCACCGTGCACCGGGGACCACGGTCACGTTACTGAGCACATCACCTCGCAGAGACACCTGCTTCACGTGCGTGGTGAGAACACGTAAGATCTGCTCTCAAGTAAACAACACGGCGCTGTTAGCCACGGCCCCGTGCCATGCACCAGGTCCCCAGGGCCTGTTTCTCTCATAACCCGCCCATCCTCTTGGACTTGCTGCTTCTCCAGACGGGAATGAAGCCATTTCATCTCCTCCTCCAGATCCCTAACCGTGATTTCTGATGTTGTCATGAATTCAACAAAGGCATTTCACCGTGTGAAAAAATAGATTGGTTCATCCTATTAGGAAACGTGTATTCCATACCTTCTGTTTTATTAATGAAGAGCATTGTGTGTGTGTGTGTGTGTGTGTGTGTGTGTATGGTTGAAGATAAAGCATCTCTTCTATTTTAAACTAAAAATGTCCCTTTTTGTTTGCATCCAGATGATTCTTCTATGTATAGAGGAACCCAAGCCTTATTTTTGTAGAACCATGTAATTCTCTGAAAATGTCCTTACTTAATATTTAATTTGCCACATCCTACTTAGCGTTATTGATGACTTCCACTTAGCTTCCGAGTCTCTAGTGCTGATCAATGTGAACCTTGTCTCTCAGAGAAGCAATAAAATACTTAGCTGTAGTGACAAAATGGTATCAGGATAATAAAGAGAAAAAATGGTAAAGACACTGGGCAGGCAATGAATTTCAAAATCAATTAAAGAATCAATGCCATTTTCATTTTGTCACAAAAACCCTGAGTCAGAGACAATGCTAGATCAAAAACTCCCCAGTTTTATTGGCATTCCTGGCAACGTTAATTAAATGAAAACCCTCTACCGACCGGCTGATCAGGCGGACAACAAGACCAGATCCCTGTCTCGGGCTTGCGAGCCCGTTTACTGCAGCAAGATGCTGACTCGGTGTTACCAGCAGGCGCTGAAGCGACGGAAAAGGCCTCACGCCCTGAGCCTGGCCTCATTTAAGTTTGTTAAGTCATTTGAATATGATCGGTGTCTGTGACATAAACCATCCCTCTGATTCGTTTTTTTAACGGTCTCACTGCTCGCCATTCATTTTATAGCCAGAAACATACCAACTCCTCGCTGGTCTTATCTGACTTGGCTGGCATGGAGGCCACTCTTTCCCAGCCTCGGGGACCACTTAGGGCAGCGGCGAGGGGAAGGGGACATGGTCAGGTTTCCCTGAGGCTTGACCCTCCTCCCGTGAGACTTGATCCCTGATGAACACTCTAAGCCCGACATGAGATGGGAGGAGTCGTAACAACAAGAAAACCAGAAAACCAGACAGAACACGTCCTTTTTTTCTTTTTAAAGAAAATAATCATACATTTATCCATGATACGTGACTCTTATTCTACGGCTGTGGGGCCAAAATCACCCACTCTTTTATTTTGCTTTTTCCATTTTTTTGTGATTCCACCCGAATTCATATTGTGTTTTGACATTTCCAATTTTTCAACAACGTGAACACGGAAGTCTGGAAGCTGGGAGGGGGCCAAGTCCTAGGCCTACAAGGCCCCGGCTTGTTGAGTGAAGAATCTTCGGAACTCACCGTGCTCCCTGACATGGCAGGAAGGGGGGGTTCTGGGCAGAAGTGCCACCCCCACCCAAGAGACTGACCATCCAGTAGGAACAGGGAGTTGGAAAACCTGAGAGCACGACAAAATAACTGGGGTAACTGGGGAGGGTGACACTAAAGGAGCCAGTGTGTGGTGCGCCCGAGGGGCTCTGTTGGATGAGTGTCGAATCAGCTCAGCTCAGGTCACGATCTCACGGTTCGTGAGCTCAAGCCCCACACTGGGCTGGACACCGACAGCGGAGAGCCTGCTTGGGATTCTCTCTCTCTCTTCCTCTCTCTGTGTCCCTTCTCCTCCCTCTCTCTCACAAAATAAATAAACAAATAACAAATACACAAAATAGGCAGCATAGTTGCTAAAAGCAGAGAACATGAAGAAATGACCGGACTGGGTGACTCATACGCGTCTTGGAAGTGGTGACTGAGAACCAACTGAAGACGCGGTATTGGAAAAAGAGTGACAACAGGCCAGCAGCGTAAGCTCAGAGTTCAAGGGTGCGAAGCGGCACCACGGGATGGAGTTCCTCCAGGAAGAGCAGGGGCCAGCCCCCCGGGGGGCGTGGGTGGGGCTCAGGCTGGAAAAGGCGCCAGCACCCCCCAAGTTGCTCACACCTGCACAGCCAGGCGTCACCGGACGGCCCACGGCTCTCCCTCACCGGTGCCCTGCTTCTTCCACCGCCAGACCATCTGCACGTGAACTTGCCCAGACGTGTCAGCACACCTCGCTGGGCGGGGACACAGCCTTGCGCCTTCGAGCGGTACTTTAATCCCAGCCGAGGGCAAATTCCCTGCAGGCTATGTGTCTCCAGACAAGATGATTCTGGACACTTCATCTCCGATGGGAGCCGAGAGAGCAGGTTCTAAGTGTACACTTATCTTCTAAGCATTCCCGTTTATAGACGTGAACATTTTATCAGAACATGTGACACTCCAATATACATATGTATATTTAATGTACAATTTAACATGCAATCATATATATTAAAGGTTACACATATCTCAAGGAATAAATTGAGTAACTAACAGACACAAGTTCTATGCAGATGTCGTTTGATCTCATTTTTTTCTTGTTTTTCCAAAGGGCTACGATATAAATGCTCCATAGGCAGATGGAGTCTGCTGTTCTCCGTCACATTTAACACAGAATGTTTGACAGTGTTGCAGTGTGGCCCGCCAGTGCCGTCACCACGCATTCGAAAGGACTCTGCCTTGACCTCATCATACAGAACGTGTCATAAAACACACGCAGTGGGGGCGCCTGGGTGGCCTGGTCAGCTAAGCGCCTGACTCTTGGTCTCTGCTCAGGTCATGATCTCACAGTCATGAGTTCAAGCCCCACATGAGCCTCTGTGCTGACAGCGTGGAGCCTGTCTCCCTCTCTCTCTGCCCCTCCCCCACTTGTGCTCTCTCTCTCTCTCTCTCTTTCTCAAAATAAATAAACTTTAAGACACACACACACACACACACACACACACACAGACTATAGACCATTTTATAAATTGATGAGTACATATGCCAAAAAGTAGCAAATTTAAGGTACTTTTTTTTTTTTACTGATAGCAAAGCACACCTATTATTCATCACTTTATGCTTGATATTCGAAGCCTTTGAGGAAGAAAGTGTCTCGATTGCCGTCTCATCCCATCCACACTCTGCACCTGGAACTTGTCGCCATGGCAACCCGTCTGGATGCCTCTAAATCCGAAGCGATGTGTGTGTTCGTGTTATATCCTAAAATGCAAAACCGAAACAAAACCGCCAAATGCACAGCCAGAGCTTTCCAAATGTTCTTTGGTACCTTTCAGAGAGCTATTATCTGTCTAACATAGGATGGAATAATTCAGCATCTGGATGCATGACTTAAATTTTATTTTGCATTTTTAAATGTATCACTGGTTAAATTATTCCTTGTTTTCTTAAGCCTCCCAAGTTTTCACCACCATAACAAAATATACCAAATGAGAAATCAAATGGAATATTTATTCCAGTAAACGAAAAATACTTTTTTTTTTTTTATCCTGGCATGAGATCAAAGGGTCAAAACAGATGCTACCCGAGGCAAAACCTGTGCCGTCGCTCTGGAGGGGCCTCACTTACGCACGACTCACATGTTGTTGGTTCTTTGGGGTTTTCTTAATGTGAATGGAATCTCTAATCAAAAGTGTTAAAATCCAGGGGCTCCCGGGTAGCTCAGTTGGTTAAGTGTCTAGCTCTCGATTTTAGCTTGGGTCATGATCTCATGATTCATGAGCTAGAACCCTGAGTCGGGCTCTGTGCTGTCAGCAAGGAGCCTGCTTGGGAGTCTCTCTCTCTCTCTCTCTCTCTCTCTCTCTCTCTCTCTCTCTCAAAATAAACAAGCTTTTTAAAAAAAAACGTTTAAATCGATTTCTAAGAAATAAAATCAACATTCTCAAGTATATGGAGAAAAAAACTTTAAAATACTGAAAGTATCCTAAATAGTGATTCATAGTATTAATTAAAAGATTTTTATTGTCAGCAAAATCATGGTCACTTTAATACACTATGTAAAAAAGTTAATGGAAAATTGCCCATAAGAGTAAACACAAAAGTGAAAACAGTTTCTAAACAGAGGAATTCAATGCTTTCTTCTAGTTTTTATCTGTGTTTGTTAATAACCCTGAATAAATATGAATGTTTTATAATTTGATATTCTTAATTTTAAAACATGGGATCCTCCTAGGAGAAAATTCAGGTTCAAAATATAATGACTGCCAACCGTAACGAGGCACTGAGTGTGCCTGGTGCGGAGAAAAACGAAAATGTAAGTGAAACGGAACTCCTGCTTCTGAGGACTTGAGGCTCCGGTAGGAATCGTGGGGGGAGGGGAGGGAACAGAAGCTGTGATTGGCTCGGTCCCCGCTGCAGCCGGCCCTTGGGCGGGGCGGGGGGGGCTCCGACCTTCACACGGGCTGCACAGCTCGGATCAGAGGAATCCGAGGCTCAGGGACAGAGGCTGTGTGCGCCCCACACACAGCTTCTGCGTGTCCAGGGTGCACCCTTGCAGCCCGTCCTGGGCGCTGAAACATTCACGCTGAAAAGCCAGGAACCCAGATGCCAAACAAACGATCTATTTTCTAAGAACCGCCCGACACACAGCCTGGAGGACGTTATCTGAGCTCACGGGATGTCACCATGGACCCCCCGCCTTACCGTTTTCCCAGCAAAGCGTGGACAGGCTGGTTGCGGAGCCTTCCAGAGGACAGAATTCTAGATAACAAAATTGATTCCACTGATTTTAACAACAGAGTTGCAAGCAGGAGCAGCCAAGTGTCCAATTTCCAACGGAAAAGCACTTTCTCTTGTTATGCCCCAGATGGCAACATCCCCAAAATCCAGAGACCACCAGGGAGACTGAGTCACGTATGCAAAAGCAAAGGGCGTTTATTCAGGCTGAAGCTCGGACTCTCAGACTTCACCAACGCAGTGGATCCGTGCTGAGAGCCCCGAACAATAGCTGAGCAGGGTTTTTATGGGGTTAGGGAAGAGGGAGTTACAAGAATGTGACACAGGCACAGTGACCCAATCACAATCACACAGCAGCCCTAGCAACAATCTTAACCACTCAGAATTTTTAGGACATCCGTTACAATTGACAGGACCCAATTAGAACATTTGGGGGTATCTGTAAAACAACCAATTAAGAGGTGGGCTGAGAGCCCCTATGGGGGGCTTGGGCAAGCATCGAGTGATTGGCCAGCTAACATTAAATCACCATCTATGACCCCACCCCGGGGCCCCCAACCTCAGGAATGTCACATGTGTCTTTGGCTCTCCCTGACTGGGTATTGTGGAGGTAGTTTCCCTTTTTTTTTTTTTTGGTGAAAGTTTGATTCCTCTGGGGAAGCCGAAACTCAGACCGACTGGTTCTGGGGAAACTTAAATCCTATCATGGAGTCAGTTTGGTTCAGACCTGTGTCCTTTCACTTTAAACCAATACAAACAGTGGGGGTGTCTGGGTGGCTCAGTTCCTTAGGTGTCCAACTCTTGATCTCTGCTCAAGTGGTGACCTCCCAGTTCATGAGTTCGAGCCCAACATCGGGCCCTGTGCTGACAGCATGGAGCCTGCTTGGGATTCTCTCTGTCTCCGTCTCTGCTCCTCCCCCCATTCGCTGTCTATTAATTAATTAATTAATTAATACAAACACCGTTTTAAACATAGATATGTTATACTTTTCAAGAATTTTCAAATACATGGTTTCAATGGATTCTTTCGAGGTGACTAAATCTATAAATATGTAAAATGGTTGTTGATTGAATTAATGAAGTGCGGAGAGGTAAACTTCCTGAACAAGGGGCTCCTCACCAGTTTACGGAAGAGTGGGACAGACAGGAACACGGCACTTTCCCCCGGCTGCGTGTACATCTGCACACTAGGGATGCGTTCGCGGACGGGACGGCAGCTCGTGTGCCCCCCCAATGTGCTGTCAGGATTCTCTTCCAGTTCTTCATCTCTGAGAACAGAAAACTCGTAACATCGAGCGTATTTCATATATACTGTCTCTAACCCTGGAGGTGGATTTCGCTATAAATAAACCAGCAAGCAAACTTCCAAGGAGGAAACCGAGGCTCTGAGATTCTACAGGGTTTTCCGAGGCTCACGTACGGGTGAGTGATGGACAGAGTCTTCAACTGTCGGTGGACCCGATGCCAAAGGCCAAGTGGTTTCACACTCCGCGTTTGGTCAGCTTGTTCCCAAATGTGAGTATTTATGGCCCAGGTTCTCTAAGGACTGATGACAGGTCCAAGTGAACCAAGGAAGAAGTGAAAACAATCTCGTGTACTCAGACAAAAGTCCTCGCGGTCACTCAGTCCCGTAAGTAACAGGGAGGTCCTGACTGTGTGTGGCCGGGGCGGTGGCGAGGAGGGCAGGAGGAGGGGATGGACGTGGGGGACCTGCCTGCTGCGGGGGCCAGCTGTCCAGGCAGGCGGCTCTCAACCTCCTGGCTGCAGGGAGCCCGTCCTCCTCCTGTGCCCTCACTCGGTGACACGTCCGTCCTCAGCGTCCTGGCAGGGCCTGGCGGTGCGGGTGTTACGGCTCCTGGAGGCCCAAGTGGGCGTCAGCCGGGCCGCTCCCGGCTCGCTCACCAGGCTGTTCCCTGAAGCATGACTCCAAAGGAGCCTTCCCTCTCCAGTCTCCCGTCTGCCGCCATCTGAGATGCCTTCATGACCTCTCTTCTCGAGTTTGCTTTCTGTCTGTGGACACAGAGCTGCGGCGTGTGACTGCGGCATCCAAGTTCCATTCCTTAAAGAGCACCTGGCAACACTTTGGAATCCACGAGCACCTTGTTAGGGCTGTCTTCAGAATATGAGACGCAAAAATTACATAATTTGTTGATACAACCCTTTCTTTCATTGTCTTCACAAGGCCTTTCATCTTCTTTTTCTATTATTTAAGAAAAATACAGGAATCAACGACCAGCAAGAAGGATACTGTCAGAGAGCCCTCCCCGCAAGTCTCTTCCGACCCCCGCTCAGCCTCACCCAGCTCCTCGCACTTCCTGCCTGGCTCCACGCCTCTCCTGCTCTAAATTCTTTGTTTTTATGCCCAGCTGCATAAGTACTTTATACAAAACTCCACACACTAGATTCTCTGCTGCCCCGGGGCCTTGTCAGTCTTGGAGCCTCAGCTTCAGACATTGTTGAAGGTCCACCTTCTTGTTTCCACCACACTAGAACTTTCCACTGCATCAGCCTTTAAGGATGACACTCACTTAATGAGTATATTTGTGGGATATTCAACTCAGACAGGCCTCAAGCACCCAACGTACTTAAAATAGTGTGCCATGAACACAGCTTGGCGTAGGTAAAAAAGAAACAGTGCACATTTCATCTTTATTAGTTCACAGAGGAGTGTCTCAAATTAGTTAATTAACGTTGATGATATTGTATTTTTTAAGTTGAAAATATTATTGAAGTGCCAGGTCCTGGAAGAGCTGCGGGATGTGCAGCATGAGGAGGGAGTGCGGCAGGTGCAGCACGAGCGGACTGAACGCATCTGAGGATGGAGACGGTCAGATAGAAGCATGGCTCTAGATTTCCTTCTGCTTTTGATTCCGCCCACCTCGGTGCCAGTAGCATGCAGAGTGACAAAATAAACCATTCTTCCAGAATTCCCTGTGCTGGAGGTGAGCAAAGTCTGCTCCTGACACCCACACTGAAATAGTCTCAGGTAGTTTTAAAGGAGGACAGAGAGGGGCTGTGGGAGGGAGCTGGGGGAGGGGCTGGGGAGGGGCTGGGGGAGGGGCGGGGGGGGGGGGGGGGGGGGGGGGGGGGGGGGGGGGGGGGGGGGGGGGGGGGGGGGGGGGGGGGGAGGAGGCAATGCAGGGTCCCTGAGAGATGCTCAGAGTCCGGTATGGGATGACCTCTGCATCAGCATACAGGCAGGGCTGACGGTAATACAACATTGCAAAGATACTTAACACCACTGAACTGTACACTTAGAAATGGTGAAAATGGCAAGTTTTACATTATATATGTATATATACATAAATATATATTTTACCACAAAAAATTTTAAATGATTACAGAAACCCTTATGATCAAACATCAGAAATATATAATTTTAAAATGGTGTTCATAACAATATGGCCTCCGACACCCTCACAAGGTCCTCATCATTTACTCCAGGCTCATACACTCAAGTTTACGCCACGTTGGCATGGGTGACTCAAAGCAAATCCACAGATATTCATGAAGCACCTACTGCATATCGGCATTGTCCTGGGCACTGCAGAGGACACGTGCAATGCCAAGGCACATGCTTAGCCCCTAAGGTTCCACCATGTGTGGAGAGAGAAATCACACACACACACACACACACACACACACACACACACACGACCCTAATACAGTCAGGGTCAAACAAATGTTACATAATTCACTTTTCAAATTAACAGAGAAATGAAACACAAAATAAAACTATAGTTCACTGAACGCCACCTGGGTGGCTCAGTCAGTTAAGCATCTGACTCTTGGTTTCAGCTCAGATCATGATCTCACAGTTTAGTGAGTTCAAGCCCCACATCGGGCTCTGTGCTGACAGCTCGGAGCCTGGAGCCTGCTTCAGATTCTGTGTCTCCTTCCCTTTCTGCCCCTCCCCTGCTCGTGCTCTGTGTGTGTCTCTCTCTCCTCTCTCTCTCTCTCTCTCAAAAATAAATATTAAAATAAAAATAATAAAATAAAAGCAGCGGATTATCCCTCCAGATCCACTGGTCAGCAGGTAGTGAATGCCCCTGTGATCCCACGTGATTCTCTGCACGTCCCCAGGCTCCCTGTGGTCAAGACACGCCGGGCTCGCTCCTCACGCAGCAGTGTGTGCTCACCTCCTCGTGTATTATTTCCCAGTTTGTGTGACTTGTTGGCCGAAGGCAGGGAGCCGTCTTTAACTGGCACCCTGGAACCTCTTGACAAGGGGAAAACCATATGGCTCTGTGGCAAAGAAAGAAGGGCTCCCCCAGGGGCTACTTCTTATAGTTCTGTGCCCGTTGGGGTAGGCGAGTAAGACTGTGCTGATAGTCACGGCAAGTGCACGTGCCACATGTCCACTGTGGGCTGCCGAGGGGTCTCCTGCTCCACAGCCACCGGGTGCCCGACGAAGAGAGACTCCAGCTCCCCCATTTCCAGGAGGCAGAGGCAGAAAGGCAGTGTGGAGATGACCCGCTGGCCCGTGAGGTCTGCACCCTGCAGTGTGCTCTGTCCCCTCCCATCTTCGGTGAAGGTGGGTGGCAAAGCCACACCGGAATTAAATGAAGTAGGTGAAGAAGAAGTCTCCACGACGGGTGCTCGTGATGAGCCCGAAGGACCCAGCAGCCCCTGCCAGCTGATCCCTGAAGGTGCAAGACCCAAGTCTACGTGGGCGACTGCTCAAGAGCCGTGCCACTGGCCCGACCCCGTTATCCAAACGTTCTGAAGATTCAGACAAACGCTGCATGAAGGCTCTCTTCCCACAGTCTACGTGGGACGTGATCGTGGGGAATAAGACTCTGTGGGGACTGCTGCAATCACGTGAAAAATAAACACGAAAAGCACACTCTTTCCAAGACTAAGGATGTCAACCATTGCTCTGTTCATTTATTCAGCAACACACACAGAATGCCTGTGTCCCGCGGTGCTGAGTTACAACAGTGACAGTGAATGCACACCAGCATGGCCCCGAGAAGCTTTGTCACATGTGGGAGGCAAATGTTAACGTCACACAACTAAGTGCAAAACCACAACTCTGACCCACTCGGTAAGAGAGATACATGGAGCAAAATAGAATGACGCAGGTTAGCGCACGGGGGACGCCCGGACCTTTCTGCAGGTGTGACCTGAAATACGAGAGACGAGGCACACCATACACAAAAGGGCAAAGAAAGACCATTCCAGGCCCTGGGAACCATGCTGTGATCACTGCAGTGTAGCCAGGAGATGGCAGTAGTTGCAACCAACCAGACGGTGGTGTAGACAGACAGGGTGGGGAGGAAAAGCATGCAGCCATTGAGGTGGGCTGGATGCGGAAGCATGAGAGAGGTCGGTCTTGGATATATCACTGAGTTTCTTTTTGTCTTACTGGATGGACAGGTGTCCTGCACCCAGGGAGACAGGAAGACAAGGTTTGGGGACAGTGTGGAAGAACACGTGGGTTCAGCATCTCAGAACATTGACTGCATGATGTCGACTCATAGTGTGTGCGTCTGGACATGTGTGTGTGTGTGTGTGTGTGTGTACATCTGGATGTGTGCATGTGTGTGTGCCTACATGTGTCTGTGTGTGTGCATATGCAGGTGTGTGTCTGGGTGTCTGTGTGTGTGCATATGCAGGTGTGTGTCTGGGTGTCTGGGTGTGTGCATATGCAGGTGTGTGTGTGCACGTGCCTGCATGTCTGGGTGTCTGTGTGTGTGCGTGTGTGCACATGTGAGTGTGTGTCTGGAGCCCAGCAGAGAGCTGCAGAGAGGCCGGTGCCTGGCGGCGGAGAGCTCTGTGGGGGAAAAGGTCCAGAGGGAGGAGAGAAGCCTCCCCGACCTGAGCCGAGCTGACCTCTGACCTTACACGCTGGGCTGAGCCCCTGGAGTCTACCAAGAAGACTGGGAAAGAGGCGCTGTGCAGGCTCATCAGAGGAGCGTGTGACTCTTGACCACGGGGTCGTGAGTTCGAACCCCACACTGGGCAAATGATTACTTAAAAATGATACGAAAAAGAGGGAGGCCGCGGGAGGGAGG
>NC_043703.1:163052328-163072465 GCF_006229205.1 Suricata suricatta
CTGGGACTGAGCAATGGGGACGCTGACATCACCGCAGCAGCAGCAGCCGTGGGAACCGGGCCCAGCCCTCCCCCGCCCCCACCGCGGCCACCCTTCCCAGCACCGACCAGACGGGCCCAGCACCTGCTGGGGACTCGGGACTAGAGGAGAACTGGTCAGAAGGGCCGAACTACTCCCCCTCCCAACCCCGCGAAAAATCAGAGCCCAAAGTCTTGGGCTAAACACAGCCTGCAGTTCTAGGCACTCCTCTGTCTTTTTAAAGTGGTCATAAAAATAAACAGAACCTTAAATCTGGCAGAAGACATCTGCTTTTGTGAAACACGTGTACCTTTAATCATTAAAAATCAGTGTTTTAATATCTGAATGCCACTTTTGTGCAGATTAGAAGAGCTAAAACCTGCAGTGAGGGCCCCTCCCAGGGGACCCGCCAACCCGCAGCCTGCTGCCCTGCTCCTCAAGCCCACCTTCCTCCCTCCCCGGGCAGCAGAAGGTCCTCGGACGCTGCGTGCTGGCCTGCACAGCCGTGCTGTGCCTCCTGGGGTCCCTAGAAGGGAATCATTCCTGGAGAGGACGCTGGAGTTCACTAAAAGCTTAAGCAGTACTTTAATTTCAAGGCTTCTCTGACACACTGATGGGCTAATGCGTACTGGGGATCCTCCGGGGGGTGGATGGGAGAGGCAGTGCTCCCCAAAGTGACAGACCACAGGGACCTTGTTTTCAAAGACGCAGAGCTCAACTGGGAACCTGGTCTGTCTAGTGAAGCCCCTTCACTCCAACCTGCCTCGCACCCCCTGATGCCGTCACTTGGGATTTCCGTGTGTCTCTTCAGTGGAACTTAATGCGCACCTGCAGGGCCCCTGCTGGGTGTGGGGAGGCGGGCGGTGAGAAGTCCCCCTCACTCAGCCCCTCCAGGCCCTCATCTCCGGCCCCACGGGTGCAGCAGGTCCGTGTCTCTGCCCTCACACCACACACACCACTGACCCAGCTCCCACTCTCCCGTCTTTATGCCCATTGATGCAGCCACAGAGGGGAGTCCCCTGTCTCCTTGTCCTTGAAAGCCACAGACGTGACTTTAGTCATCTCCTGACAGCCAGGAGTCCAGTGCATGGAGGCATTGCCCGGCCCGGTGTGGAGAGGAAGGTTAGACAGAAAGCAGCACATACGGGGGCGCCTGGCAGGCTCAGCCGGTTGAGCATCTGACTCCTGGTATCAGCTCAGGTCATGATCTCACAGTCCCGGGATTGAGACCCACATTGGGCTCTGCACTAAGTGTGGAACCTGCTTCAGATTCTCTCTCTGCCCTTCCCCCTTTGAGCACATGCACTCTCTCAAAATGAATAAATAAACATAAGAAAGAAAGAAAGAAGAAAAGAAAGAAAGAAAGAAAGAAAGAAAGAAAGAAAGAAAGAAAGGAAAGAAAGAAAAGAAAAGAAAAGAAAAGAAAAGAAAAGAAAAGAAAAGAAAAGAAAAGAAAAGAAAAGAAAAGAAAGAAAAGAAAGAAGGAAGGAAGAAAAGAAAGAAAGAAGGAAGGAAGGCAAAGAAAGCAGTACCCTACTTTTCTGACCGCCCTGGGCTCCCCCACCACCGTGGCACCAGCCTTCTCTCTCTGAGCACCTCCCTCATGCCCCCCACTCCCCTCCACGGACAAGCACCTCATCTGTTTCTCTTTCCTCCCCTACACACCCTTCTGGGGAACCCACCTCACAGCACAGCCGTGGCTACACTGGGAATTAGATATGGTGCTAGCAATGGAAACTCATCAGTGTGTTTCTCGATCACAGTGATGGACCCAGCACTTGTGACACCGGGGGCTACGTGTGTTTAAAACTTGTATCAGCCTGGCACGTGGTCAAGCCATCCACTTTCCTGGCGTCCGGCTAACACGATCCGCGCTCAGTGACGTGATCCCAACAGTTCGCTCCTCCTGCCCCGAGTCCAGGGTGGAAATCAAGTCAGGCACCTTACAAAACAGGTGCCACTTTTCAATTTCATTTTTCCTATAAAGACGTTTCCAGAAAACATACCGCAGGCACACAGTGTTTATTCTCCATAGAGACTTAGGAACTACCATTTTTCTCCGGAGCCCATTTCACGACTCTCGCCATCTTCCCTGCTGTTGTAACAGAGCCTTGCTCAGGCTCATGAAGGCAGTGGCCCGAGGAAATGCGGATGAATGAGACACATGTCCGTATGCGGGACAGGGACCACCTCACCGAGCCAGGTTCAGGGTCACACCACCGTCAGGTGGAAGCAGGCCCTGAACGCCGAAGGCCTCTCCCGGCTTCCCAAGTGAACGGCCTGCTTCGGAGTGAGTCCAGGTCTGCACCAGTGACCCGCCCACTCCAAGCATTATTAAAGTGAAAGATTTGCTACAAATCTGACCGTTGCATCCTCCGCACAGAGATGCATCCTTGGCGGCCGTGTGATACTGCTATGGTCTCGGTGTTTTTAGCCTGCAAACGTCAGTTCCAAAGCACTCACTCCACGCTGCTTTGGACCCAGTCATTGAGGTGTGTGTGTGCCGTTGTGTGCGTCTCTATGACTGTTTCACACACGCGTGCACACATGCACACAGTCATGCACACACACATGTGCCTTTAACTTGTCAGCGTTTTTCTCTTCATTTCTGTTCACTGCCAACTCTTTTTGTGCTCTATACCCAAAGGAGAAGTCGGTGATATCGATGGTCTGTTTGTGGATGTGATACAAACACAATGCTTATTAATTATTTACTGATATGTTACAGAGGTTTGCACGTTAAAATATTCATTTTAATATGGGAATGCAGCTTTAAACGTGTATTAAATTAGCCTCACTTCTTTGGAAAGTAATAGATGCAAAATCATAGTAAATGCAGTTGAGGTAAAACTGAATCCACTATAACAAAATTAGAGTAGGATCATTCAGGGGCTTCAGGGGGGCTCAGTTAGTTAAGTGTCGGACGCTCAGCTTTGGCTCAGGTCATGATCTCACAGGTTCAAGACCATCGTCGGGCTCTGTGCTGACAGTGCAGTGTGCTGTCTGCTGGGCAGTCTCTCCCCTTCTTCCCTCTCTCTCCCTCCCTCTCTCTAGCTCTCTCTCTACGTAAATAAATGAACATTAAAAAACAAAGAATAGACTCATTCAGTTATTTTCCTGGGACTGGAACAGTCACAGCCGAACTCACCTGGCCCCTGGGGCCGCCCGGACCTCTCCTGCTTTCTCACATCCACGACCACCAGAGGCACCTGTGATCCTTCCCATATTCTCCTTCTCATTCCATGGAATCAAATGCCATGATTCCTAAGACATGTCACCGAAAAACAAAGCGGGCTGCCAGGCGAGGAGGTCCACTGCTTCCCTGTAACCTGGGGGTTCTGCTTTCTGCTTCCTGGAAAAGCCCTGGGGGAACTTTCAGACCTGGATGCTTATCACTCCCTGCACCTGTGCAGAAAGCAAGCGGACAGTGTACCAGAAGAAAATTACTCGAATCCTCTCGAGGTTTTACACCCAGAGTCAGGCTCTCCTGAGCCATTTCTTTTCTTTTTTTTTTAACGTTTATTTATTTTTGAGAGACAGAGAGAGCATGAGACAGGGAGGGGCAGAGAGAGAGCGAGGCACAGAATCCGAGCTGTCAGCACAGAGCCCAACATGGGTCTCAACCCAAGAACCTCAAGATCATGACCTGAGTGAAAGTCAGATACCCAACCGACTGACTCACGCTGGTGCCCCTCTCATGAGTCATTTCTGTCTCATAGTCAAATATGTCTGTGCTTTGCCACACGGTGTGGGCAGAGTGCACACCATTATCTCTGGAATTTTCTCCCAAGCTGCTCTGCACATTTTGAGGCTGGTGCCTTCTTGCCTAGAGCATGGGAACCAACCCTTCTGCTCCTACCTCATAGCAAAATGTGGTCGACAGATGTGGCCGACAGATGTGGCCGACAGATGTGGCCAACAGACGTGGCCGACTGTTTCCCGGCCACCAGGCCTCCTCTCTGGACGCAGACGAGGTATGCAGAGTGTACCTTGGCTGAACCCTTCCACTGAGGGAGGGTCTGTTCCTCTCCCTCCAGGAACCTTGCAGCAGCACCAACCTGCGGACGTGCCCCTCAGGGCGGCACAGACTCCCCGACCCAGTGAACCCTGCAGCCGCGCGCAGCCTCCAGTGAGCCGCACAGCTGGCCCGGACCCACCCGGCCAAGCCGCGGGGGCAGGGAAGTGGGGAGTCACTGCTGTCTGAGTCCCCTAGGCTTCGGCTGGCTGGTTATGTCGATGGATTACTGAAGGGGCATCTGCAGTGGCACGTGGGTAACTTTCCTTTCTCGGTCCCGTAAAAGAGTCGGTTGTTGCTTTGCAAAAATTAAAGAATTAGAAAGAACAGACTCCACTAACATCAGATTGCTGTCCTTTGTGCTTTCTGGGGACATAATCATTTTCCCTTCGATTCTGAATCATATCAAAACCAGCCTGGGGAGATTTGCTGAGCACCCGAGCCCTAACGTGGGTAGGACCCACCACAGCGCACTCAGCCGAGACGGTGAGGGGCGCGCTGGCCGGGGCTCCCGGGCACCCGTGAAGCCGCTGAGCCGCACCCCCGCCACCGCTGCGGCCGCCGAGCTGCACACGGCTGCCGACAAGACGCGCACTGGGCCTCCACACGGACGCGCCCTATTCCACACAGAAGAGACCAAGGAAGTTGAATGAGTGAGAAGCGGAAAACAAGGTATACAAGCAAGTAAAGAGACTACCGTATGCACCAGGCTGCGGCCGCTGCGACCGATTCCAGACCCAGCCTCGCGCGGCCACACAGTGGAGGCTGGTTCCGCCCCGAAACCGCGGCCCCTCCTCACGCGGGGCAAAGGTGCGTCGAGTACGGACTTCTCAGCTCAGCATAACACGCAGACCTTCACACCACCGACCACGAATAGGGCAAAACACCTTGGCAGGTGTCAAATCAACGCCTGGTGTTTTCTTTTACGACTTTCTGTTTTCTGGAAAGTTCTGTGTTTGCACTGCTGTTTCACGCCTTGTATGTTCACATTTACATCACAGGAAACTCTCAGTGATAGATTTACTTTTTCTTTTTCTTTTGCTTAACATTTATTTAGTTTTGAGAGACTGATCATGAGCAGGGGAGGGGCAGAGAGAGAGGGAGAATCCGAAGCAGCTCCAGGCTCTGAGCTGTCAGCACAGAGCCCAACACGGGGCTCGAACCCATGAACTGTGAGGTCATGACCTGAGCCGAAGTCAGACGCTCAACCGACTGAGCCCCCCAAGGGCCCCTAGACTTATTTTTTCTAAAACAACACTTTCTGGGGCTGCCTGGATGACTCAGTCTGTTCGCATCTGGCTATTTCAGCTCAGGGCGTGATATCACAGTTCACAAGTTCAAGCCCTATCCCGGGCTCTGCACTGACAGTGCGGAACCTGCTTGGGATTCTCACTTTCTCTTGCCTCTCCCCTGCTGTGCTCATTCTCTCTCTCTGTCTCTCTCTCTCAATCAATCAATCAATAAACTTTAAAATAAATAAATGAACAGGAGAAACCTAATGGAGGACGAGGGGGAGGGGAAGAGGGAAAGGGAGTTGGGGAGAGAGAGGGACGCAAAACCTGAGAGACTATTGAATACTGAAAACAAACAGAGGGTCGAAGGGGGAGGGGGGAAAGAGGTGGTGGTCATGGAGGAGGGCACTTGTGGGGAAGAGCGCTGGGTGTTATATGGAAACCATATAAACTATTTAAAAATAAATTAATTAAATTAAATTAAATTAATGGAAATAACACATTTTGTTTGCATTGCACTGTATGCATATTTGCCGTTGTAATATTAAATATCACCATCAAAACCTGTTACCCATTCAGTGGCAGATCTCCAAGAGGAGAGGAAGAAATACAGACAATATCAGAACAAACACATGTCCAATTTTAGAATAAATAGAACAAATATGTAATAAAAGGAAAAGAAAATTCTATCCCCACCGATAAGAATCCAACAACACAACTAACACAGCAAGGATGACCCTGACCCACGGTTCGGGCCCCTGTGGGCTCAGAGCTTCCAAAGCCACTGGAGTGTGGGCTGCAAGGTTGTGCCGTTCATGGTACGTGTCAGCTTCAAACAGCGTCCACACCACACGTGAGCTGGTTACGGCACCTGAGAAAGACTCCCCAAGGCTGGAATCGTGTGCACAGCCCCGTGGGCTCTCTGTCCCCAGAACACTGCTCCCTCTGAACCAACAGAGGACCTGCGCTGTGTTTGCACGTCTCCACGTGCCGCTTTCTCCCTGCCCCACAAACCGTCACCCTGTGCATGTGACTCATTTACACACACTTTTTATCATGACCCAAGGCCGTGCGTCATCTGTCCTAACGAGACGAAACACATCCTTAGGGCAGAATCACGTCTACCGTTCTCATGTTCTAAAGATTCTTGTTCTTTCATTCATTCAACAAACACCTAATTCTAAACACAACCCATAGAGAAAGGAAATCGAAAGTAAGTGATAAAATCATTCAGGTCAGGAAGCTACCGAAACAACAGTCAGTTCAGGAAAACCTTGATGCCAGAGCCAGGCAAGAACAACTTGAAAAAGAAGTATATTCCAGGCTGATCTCATTTACCAACAGACATGCAAACTCCCTAACAAAATTTAGCAGGACACATTTGGAAAAGCACTTGTTGGCAGTGAGGCTTTTTCAGTGAAACTGGGGAGGTGGGGAGGGGGAGTGAGGAGGGAATTCAGCGTGGAGGGTCAGGTCGGCTGCATCAGCGTCGCCAGCAACAATGCGCTCCGTCAGTGTGAGTGTGGACCGGCGAGGTTCTGGGCTCGTGCACGGCTGGACTTGCCAGGCAGAGGCCATGGGGCTCACGGCGTCTGGCAGCCCAGGCATTTCCAAGAGCATGGGTAAGACAGTGACTGTGAAATCCAAGTGCGCCAGGAGAAAAGCCACTCCAAGGGCTGGCCACCAGATATTGGAAACTAGAGCTCAGCACAGGGGGCCGGGTCTCAAGGCGAAGTGTCAGTACGGACGATGTCTGAGCAAAGGGGCTGGAGAGCCGGGAACGGGCAAACAGTAGCCATTCAGCAGCCTCACTGAACAAACATGAAGGTCAGCAGAGCCACTGAAATACGGTTTTTATAAGGTGGTGGGGACGTGTGGGCATCGTACACACAGGTGAGAAGACCTGTGGTCGCCAAGATCTGGCTGCTACCTGCCCGTCCAGGCTTAACCTGACACCTGCTGGCCATTCTTCTCGTGCTTTACGTGCAACACACACACATGCACACGTGTGCTCACGTGCACACGCACATGTGCACACACACTGAGCTGTGTCCCAGCCCCGAGACGTCCCTCCCAGCTGCCCTCAGGCGCAGGGCGGCCACACCAAGCGTGGCCCCTCCCTCCCGTCTGTCCTCACACCACACGTCTTCCTCATCACGCTCACTGGGTCGTGTCACAGACACCTCCCTGTGCCTGCTGGTTCTGCACTCAGAGCTCCGCCACATGCACAAGCCTGGCAGCCAACCCTGTGCCCGGAGCTGGGGTCCCCCCTGGGGCCTCCCCAGGGAGCGGTCCTTATCAGGGCCAGGGACAGCAGGGTCATCCACACTTCCCGGCTCCGCTGGGTCAACAGTTCTCACTTTTTTCTTTTCTCTTGAGTACTTCTCGATGTCCGCATACTTTCTGAAAGACAAAAGGTAGTCAGCTGGAAGCTGGTAAAGATCAGCCAAACAGCGGCTTCCAACACCGTGGACTGCAGCCGCGGCTTGCGGGAAGACAAGGCCACGGGAAGGCGCGTCCAGGGTCCTGACAGCCCGGGCGCACGTCAACTGCTGTTTGCCAGCCTCAGGAGCACAAACGGCCCCAAGGAAGTTTGCTCAGTGTCCCTCCCGGAGACCTTGGAGCACCGGGATCCCCACGCACCAGCGTGGTCTCCTGGCCCATGGGCAGGGTGCTCACAGGCACCTCTGCCCTAGAGCTTTCATACAGCCGTGGGGGGAACCCCAACATTTTTGAGGTTTTCAAGTTTTTTTTAAATCTGTTTACTTTTTTTAGAGAGCAAGGGTATGCACAAGTGAGGAAGGGGCAGCAAGAGAGGGAGAGAGTCCCAAGCAGCCCCTGAGATGCAGGGCTCGAACCCACGAACCGTGAGATCACGACCTGAGCCAAAACCAAGAGTCGGTCGCTTCACCAACGGGGCTGCCTGGGCACCCACGTCTTTGAGGTTTCTGACCACTGACGGTCACTCCCACTGACACGATGTCTCACCGCTGTGGCGCCCGCGTCACCTTCTCCCTGGCCTGGGGGGAGGCGCGGCTCGGAGACGTGAGGGCGTGGGCAATGCCGCCCCGCTGATCGGGAGGAACAGACTCCGAGCCCGCCCGAAACCCCGTCTGGCCTCCCCCACCACGTGGCACACCCCTTGTCTAACGGCCGCCGTGGGGCAGGGCCCTGCTCCTAATTCCTCTGCGGGGGGCTGACCTCACCGACTGACCCAGTTCAGGGTTCAGCATGTGAACAGATGACAGGGATCAACAAAACCCACGGAGACACGGGTCTCGTGTGGGGAACAGGGGACCCAGAGGGAACCTTTCAACTCATTTCAAAGCCCCTGAGGTGTTTCCACCCACCTTACAGTTAGGACAATCACCAATAAATTAGTGCATCAATAAAATCCAGAAATAGCCCTGATGCCAGGCACCGAGTCAGGACCAAACCTGCCCACCTGCCCTGGGGCCACCGCCTGGGGGCAGGACAAGGGGCCCGTTCTCTGCCTCCAAGGGGAAACCCTGAAGGCACAGGAGTGCCAACAGGCACGAGGCCACCGCAGACACAGTCCTGGCCAGGGCCCATTGGCCCAGGCTCCGGCGGGGAACCCTCTGCCTGCTCCACCAGGAGATGAACTCTGACAGCTCCTCTTCCTTTCCCGAGGTGATGACCGTGGCAGACAGCCACAGGGGAGGTCCCTGGCAGGCCCTCAGATGGGTGGCTCCAACACGCCGGGCCAAGCAGTCACGGCCGCAAAACCCCACAGGCAGCCGGAAAGCGCCGCTCCCAGCCAGACCTGCAACCCGCGAGCTCCCGGGGCGCGGAAGCGGGCGCCCCAGTTAAACACCGCACCTCACGGACTCCAGAAGGAGGGCTCGGTGTGCACCTGACACCCGGGGACCAGAGCCGCGGCTGGCCTGTCCCCTTGCAGCTCAGGGCATATCTGAGAGGTGGCCTGTGGGTCATCCCACACCCCACTGTCTCTTACGGGGCCCACAGGCAATGAACTCAGCCTCAGCTCTACTGCCGGGGCTTTAATTTGGAACAAAAAATTGAGGATTTGGATAGTAAACACCCCTGAACTCCAGTCTCATGCTTCCTGACCCACCACAACGACAGAAAAGTCAGGACGTGCCCTGGACTGGTGGCGGGCCTGCGGGCACTTGGAGCCGGAATTCCGAGGCGCCAGGTGGGTGGAGCACTGAAGTCTCTCCAAGGAAGCATCAAATGTAGCTGTGTCCTGAGAACGTAAGTCGACACCTTATCAGGTGACTTCAAGGCCCACAAACCGTGGGAACTGCAGGCAGGCACGGAGTCCATGCCCGTCTCCGTGAGCACCGGTGCAGGACTCTGGGCAGGCAGGTCAGAGCCCGAACGCCGGGCTAAGTCGCTGGGCGTCCCTCAGCCATGAGCCTACAGGAGAACGCTGGGCTCCAGTCACTGGGGCTGGCTGGCCCGTTCCAGACAGCGATGCTGGAGTGAGCAGAACGCCTGGGAAGGGACAGCCAACCCTCTCCTGCTCTCCGGTGGTGGGATGGGGCTCCCCCAACGCCTTCATCTTCCCTGCAGACATTCCCGCGTCCAGCTCACACACTGGTGCACCTGTCAGCCCAGTGCGGGATCCACTGTAAAAATCTCCACTGCTTTCACCAGAAGAGCCTGCCGCCCCCATAGACTCTCGATTTCAGACCAGGAGCTACAGCCGAATGAACTGGGTGCTAGACGGAGCCTTGGGCTATCAGGACTGGGCCTCGGGGCCAGAGCTGCGACTGGTTTGCACACTGAGACCCTTCCTCTCTAAGACTCCCAGCGTCCCGGAGACAAGGGAGCACCTCCAACATGAGCGCTTCCCGTCGCTGTGAAAATATCAAACAGCAGGAGCCCCTCCATGACTAGTTTTGGAAATCCAATTCCGGGCCATGGACGAAAATATCAAGTTTCACTACAGGAAAACAGCCAACAGCTGAACTGGCCGTACACGGGGTTGATCCTGGGGAAAAGGCAGATTTCACCCACTCGGGAGATAAAGGTAGGAACCGAGCTCACTGTTGGACCTCACCGGGCACCTTTGAGGAGTTTCAGTCAGGGAAGTATCTGAAGGTCTCCAGTCTGGCCTCCACATAGAAGTGCTTGTCTTGCAAATCCTTTGAGCTGTCCAGAAGGTGTCCATCCACTGTAAATAGTCTGTGAAGAAAGAAAGAAGAAATGGGCCAGAGACTTCGGAGCAGCAACACCAGGACGGGGGGCGTCTCTGCAGACGGTATGCCCGGGACGTGGGCCACCAGCGGGCGAGCCGATGAGCAAGCGGAGCCCAAACAGGCTAAGGAAAGCCCGGGGGGGCTGCCTTCCCAGGGTCAGGCTTCCCTTCCGTTTCTAGACTTTTTAGTTAAAGTGTATTTTTAATTACGTACAAGTGCTCAGAGGCCCTTGAGAACTTTTTAAGCTCTTGGTTGGTGTTCAATTAATTTAACTAATAACGGCAAAAATTAATACAAATTGGCTTATTTTGTTATAACAATACTTGGGAAACAAACCAGTATTTATTAGCAAATAATATGCCTTTTTATAAGCACCAAAAGACTAATATTTGTCTACATTTTATCCTATAGTCTTTTTTTGGCAAGTATTCATTCACTAATTCATTCATTTAAAAATTATTAACTTTTTAATAAATTATTTAAGCTTATTAAATATAAATAAAATTTTAATAGCCTGGGTGGCTCAGTTGGTTAAGTGTCTAACTTCAGCTCATGTCATGATCTCACAGTTCATGAGTTCAAGCCCTGTGTCAGGCTCTGTGCTGACAGCTCAGAGTCTGAAGCCTGCTTTGGATTCTGTGTCTCCCTCTTTCTGCCCCTTCCCTGCTCATGCTCTGTTTCTCTCTCTTGCTCAAAAATAAATAAACATTTTAAAAAAAGAAATTATTCAATACAGGGGCACCTGGGTGGCTCAGTAGGTTAAGCATCCAACTCTTGATTTCAGTTCAGGTCACGGTCTCACAGTTCATGGGATCGAGCCCCACATTAGGCTCTGTGCTGACAGAGCAGAACCTGCTTGGAATTCTTTCATTCTCTCTCCAAAAGTAAATAAATAACCATTTTTTAAAGAAATTATTCAATCCATTCAATGCTGAGCATCTATTATGCACTAAGCAACAAGGTAGGCACTGTCTTGGGTAAAAACATGGGTAAGGAAGTTACCGCTTCCCCAAAATCCAGGCTTTGTACACAAACCTATAAACAGAAATGTGACCAAAGAAGGGCAAAAATCTGGACTTCCAAGAGGAGGGAGACTGGTCTCCCAAAGCTGGGGGCACAGTGGGGGGAGGGGGTTCACGTTC
Organism: Suricata suricatta; assembly: GCF_006229205.1. NCBI lineage: Eukaryota > Metazoa > Chordata > Mammalia > Carnivora > Herpestidae > Suricata > Suricata suricatta. Next base: position 163,063,922 of record NC_043703.1, read on the forward strand.
CTCACGTGAAGATGGGCAATGCCCCTGGAGCAGCAGGAAGGGCGGGGGCAAAAGCCAGAACCCAGGGGTCGGTTGTCTCTGAAAGTGAAGGCACACACAGAATTTGCAGGTTGGAGTCTGGAGCCTGGGACTCTGGGGAGAGGGATTTATCGTTGACTTTGGGCAGTGAGCGGACATTGACGTGGAAGAGGGACAGGAGCTAAGTGTGAGCAACGGTCAGCCGAAGGTTGTAGCCGCTGACGAGCACAGGAGCCCGTCCTGCACGGGGAGGCTTGGGCTGCTACAGCAACAGGGCAGGGCGATCGCGGGCCAGGGCGGGAGCGGGAGTGGGAAGGGGAGCGGGGCGGGCTGCAAAGGCGGGAGCCCCAGGACTGTCCTTGCCCGCCACCAGCCCCTCTCAGTCAGGACCCCCCAGACGGCCTGCTGCCATGCAGAGAGCAGGTCCCACACCCAGAGCTCTGACTCCTGAGTCTAGGATGAGGCCAGATGACCCTGATGCTGCTCTGGGGCCCCAGGAGAGCCGCAGCCCGAGACCAGCCTGGGGGTCAGGACCTTCTGGACAGGAGACGACCGTGAGCAGCTGCTGTGTGGGCAGCAGAGGGCGCGACCAGGAGCACAAGGCCTCCAAAGCCTGGAATTCCACTCTCCTCCTGCCGTTGCCTCTGCCCGCAGACCCTGTTCGGGGACCCCTCAGGGCCCCACACGCCGTGTCTGGTGGATTCCACCAGGAGCGGAAGGGTTCAGCAGATTCACCAAGGGTTTAACACAAACATGAAAAACACTGTAGATGAAATAAGGGGAAATGCCACCAATATGAAACAAGAAAGTGTAGGAAAGAAACAGCCAGAAATCCGGGCCTGGAACTGCAGTCGTGGGTACAAAGCGCACAGCGAGGAGAATGGAGAGGCGCAGAGCAAACAGGGAGCACAGAAGGTCCACGCTGCGTAGGGACACAGAACCGAGGGGGTCCCCAGAAGGAAGCAGGGGGTGAGGGACAAATGCAAGGGAAAAGCTGAGAAATATGGATGAGTAGGAATGCCAACATCCAGAAAGTAAGAACCTCAAAATATAACCTAAAAGTAGAAAGGAAGAAACATGTATAGAAATAATGAAGGTGAATTTCACAGAATTAAGGAGGGGGGGGAGACCTCAAACTGAAAGAGCCAATACATATCAAAAAAAGAGGCCACAGAAAAACTCACATGTAGGCTTGTTTTAAGAACGCAAGCCCGCGCCCGAGAGGGCTCTCCGAGCAGGAGCCACACCGACACGGGATTTTTCGACAGCGGCACTGAAGGCACGAGACAACGCAGGAAATCTGAAAGGAAAGGAGTTAGAAGCGAGCCAAACCCTCAGTTAAACGGGAGGCCTGATAAAAGTATCGTCACCTCAACAAGGCCTCGGGAGATTGGCCGTGGGACTCATAGCAAGAACGTTTCTACAGGGAGGGGGTAGATAAAAAGGAAAAGGTGCCTCCAGAGACACTGGGAGGGATTTGTGAAGTAGGGCGACCGTGCACTTTGGCACGATCAATGTTGTCATTAAATAAAGCGCGATCAGAGGAAAGGTACTAATAATACCCCAGAGTTCAGCCCCGGACGGGGTTATTGAGGGGGAGACCAAGGGGCAGGGGAGCAGGCGCATGTTCTCTCGGGGCGGGGAAAGAGAGGGAAATCAGTTCAGAACTGAGATGGGGTCCAAGGGTGACTCTGGGACACCGACAGGAAGGAGGAAGGGGACAGAGAGCTGACCGCGCAGGGGGGAGGGGGCGGGGCAGGGAAGGAGCTGTCCGCGGTGCTGGAGCGGCAGGAAACCGGACCCTGAAGAAGCAGCGCTCAGTCGGCCCAGACCCGCCAGAAGCTGCAGGCCAGCCGTCCAGCCAGGGGAACACGGGAATTTATAACCACATCCTGGAATCATCTGGGTTTTAGGTGACATCTCACTCCCCCCCCCTCCCCCGTGTGCAGGGTCACCTGTGACCCACCACCCTCACTTGGTTAATGACACTCCCAGGCCAGGTGCTGCTCACAACAGACCCTTAGTCTTCATCATTGGTGTCACAACTGTTGATTGTAAACCACTTGTTTACACTGTAATGTGCCCCCCAAGAGATCAGTGACATAGCGTGAAATAGGAGTAAGTGTTTTGGCTCTTCCGACCCAAGGCCACCTGGAGACCATCACTGTCCCTAAATATGGTACTTTCCACACTGGGGACCCTTCCACATCCTTTACTTTTGAGTTTTGAAGGCTGTGTCTTCCCTATGCTTTCTCAACTCACTCCCATGCAGGATATTGGACGTCCCCATCCTCAGCGGCATTCCCAACACTGAGGCCCCTTTCCCCCTACAACCCTGCCAGCCTTGCTGCTCCCACTGTTCTCTCCTTGTGGTCCACTCTGACCCTCTGACCCACACCAGGCCTTTGGTCTAAGTCCACTAAACTGTCCCTGGATTTTCCCCCATAACCAGCCACAACCACCCTGCCTCTCCCTGGCCCCATAACCACCTTACCTCTGTCCACCGCTCTCTGTCCACTCACCACTGTCCCCACCACCTCTGTCCATGCCATCTCTGTCCACTCACCACTGTCCCCACCACCTCTGTCCATGCCATCTCTGTCCACCCACCACTGTCCACCCCCATGGCCTCATTCACCCCATCCACCACACCTAGCCCATGCTAGATGGTCAATAAACTTAGTTCCATGAAAAATGAAAGAAACTGGTTAAAAATAAGTATATAAAAGGACAGGAAATAGTGTCTACCCCAAAGAACTAACATCAGAGTTGCTGAGGGAGCATGGTAGCCCTCGCTGGTCCCAGCATCCCCACACTGTGACCGGGTCCTGCCCAGGTATCAGAGCCTTACTTTCTAACGCCTCCAAGAGGGAAGACTTTTTCCCCAATCATGGCCAGCACGCTATTCCATTCCATCAGACTGAATTTGGGTATAATAATTTTTACAGGTGGGAGAAACAGTCTTCTATTTGTGAAAACACTGTAAGAATTTAAAAAAAAAAGCACTCATTAGTACCTTACACTTGAGGAGGAAACATTAGAAATTCAAAGAAAGATCTAGAATGACAGAGCTGTAAACAGCATACAACGCACCAGTCAGCGCTCACACACGCTGCCTGTCCCCAAGGAGGGAGTGTCCTCAAGTGTCCTGATGCTGGAAGCCTGGGGACCCTGCAACACCACCGGGAAACGTGTCTTCATGGAATGAAATATGCCCAGATGACCAGGAAACTCTGCTTTCTAAATAATATGCCTCCACCACGGCGGGTAAAATGGAAGAAAATTGTGCCCATTTGGCAAACAAAGGGAGTATTTTGCCTTTAAAAATGTGGCTACTTTCTCTTTCCACGAAGCCAAGACAGTGTCCCAGAGGAATCAGCGTGCCATCCTCCAAAAAGATAATAGAAACCATTGATTTCAGCCGTGCGGTCTTCAGGCAGCTTTGCTGCATTCCCAGCTGGTTTACGTTATTTTTCCTCCGTGTCAAGGCGGGGGAGGGGGGGGGCGGGGAGGGGGGAGGGGGGGTTACTCGGTGCAAAGTTCTCCTGTTAATGAGGCCAGGCCCCCAGGTCCAAGCCACTTGGCAATGGTTTCACACCATTGTAACTTATATTAAAATCATAAACTGTGAGCCTTGTCTCTTTAAGTCTAAAAGTACTGAATAGTATTTAACATGCAGGTGCTCAATTTTACAATTCTAATTTCAATCTTTTATCTATTCATGGTTACTGTTGCTTCATTGTTATTGTTTTTCTGTAATGCAAATAATTTAAAATTGGATGAATACATCTCTTTCTCAGAGCAAATATAAACTTTAATCTGTGCAAAAAACTACGGAAATCCACTTTCTTTGCCAATGATCTGTAGCAAGGGGCTTCCAATCAATGCAGAGACCCCCTTCTTCCGTATCTAAAATACTGCTGCAAAATAACCCTAGAAAAGAGTGTTCTGTGTAAGTTATATTACCATGCATTTATGTGATATTACTCCCACAATAAAGATTTGCTACAATGTTTCCATCTATTGGTTTTCCTAAATGTCTTATGCCAGAAGTCTTTCCAAACATAGATCACTTATAATAAGAAAGTAAATAAATGTTTAAACAGGGTCATGTTGTGTTTTTGCTTTAATTTTTAAAGATACTCAACATACTTTTTACCCTAAGTGTGGGGAAATAGGAACTCTTATGGGCTGAGTTGGGTGTCCCCTCCTTCCCTGCCCCAGTTTCAGCCCCTCTTGCACACCCACAACACAGACACGTACCCTGTGGCTACAGCTGAAAGTGTTCACGGTCTTCCCCGGGGGCGAGTCAGTGACAGACCGATGAGATGCCGGTGATCAATAACCATTGACCCACGCTTTCCACTTCATGAAATCCAGCCCATGGAAACCAGACAGATTTATATGCAAGGATGTTTCCCACAGGATTCTAGAATCGAGAATATAAAACCAACCTGTATGCCCAGGTATTGAGGAACGGTTAAATAAACTGTCACATACAATAAAAATTGTGCAGCGGTTTCAGATTGTTTATGCAAGATTTGTATCTACAGGGGGAAGGGTCGAACATAATGAACGCTAGAAAACACAGCAGAAGGTACAAGGCGAACACGAAGTTAGCGTCCTTCTGGCCGGGAGTGGTCATCTGGGGAGGAAGATCAGGGATTTTGTTTATTCTTTACTCTCTCGTAGGCTCCCACATTTATTTATAAGAATGTAAAATGGGAGAATCTTATCACTCATATGAGTATATTAGTTTTCAAAGACAAAAGAAGAAACTGTTATCTCCAACTTACAGACTAAGAGACTACAAGTTCAGAGGGCGTGTCGGACTGAACACACCTCCCAAATTGGAGAATGAACAAGACCCCTCACTTTGCCAGATTTCATGTACCAGACGGTCCATCCGCCACCCGACCGATGACCAGCCCCAGCTAAGGGCCTGAGAATGGTTTCTGGGAGGGGAGGTGGTGGAGACGCAGGGGGAGGCAGGAGCCCTGAGCGCAGGGCAAGAGCCGGGCGCGGTCAGAGCAGGGGCATCTGACATTTGGAATGCTGGGTAGCCAGTGTTTTAAAGCGCAGCTTATCCATATGTGCTCTGATGGACCACTCCCCAGAAGCGTCCTGTGGGGAGAAACAGGAGGGTAACAAAGGTATTCACAGCACACGTGCGCTGCGGAAGCCCGGATCTTGGCCTGCCTTCCAAGGGGGCTCCGGAAACTGTGCCAGCAGTTGCCGGGGGCCCTGAGTCATCTAGGGATATGATGTAGGAGGAAAGCTCACTCTGCACGCAGAACTTTTAAAGCTGTATATTGGCCCCAGGTAGAGATTATTCTGGCCCCCCAAAAAATTACTTTTTTAAATAACTTTGAAATAAGAGAAGTTAAAGGCACAAAACTACTACTCAATGCACCTTCCAATATGCTCTTTGGTGTTTAATGGGAAATATTTTAAATATTTTAAGTTTTTTTAAGAGAGAGAGAGAGCAGGGCAAAGAGAGAGGGAGAGAGAGAATCCCAAGCAGGGTCTACACTGACAGCACAGAGCCCGATGTGAGGCTCGAACTCACAAACCATGAGATCAAGAGATCAAGAGTCAGACACTTATCTGACTGAGCCGCCCAGGTGCCCCTTGAGTTTTTAACATAGAAAATATTTTAGGGTGCCTAGATGGCTCAGTCGGTTAAGCTTCTAACTTTGGCTCAGGTCATGATCTGGATGTTCGTGGGTTCAGGCCCCGTGTCGGGCTCTGTGTGGACAGCTCGTAGCCTGCTTTGGATTCTGTGTCTCCCCCTCTCTCTGCCCCCTGCCCCGCTCATGCTGTCTCTCTCTGTCTCTCAAAAATAAATAAACGTGAAAAAAATATTCTTAAATAAAATAAAATCAGAAATACTTAAAGAAATTTTTAAACAGGAAATAGCACAGGGACCCAGGAGTGGACTTTTGTCAGGTGACCAGGAAGCTGTGGTGACACCGGCCATGTTCCCGCCTGCTCAGTGGCCCAAGACGGACATAAACCCGAGCCTCAGTCTCCACCCTTCAAATGCACGTGGCCTCAACCAGCTCAGACCCAGGCAGCCAGGGGCGTGCCAGACTCCGTCTCCGAATTAACTGCGGCTGCCACCCCCACCCTGGCCCCCCATCTATGAGGAAGGGGGAGACCACTTTCTCCCTTCAACATCGAAGACCCCGGAACCCATCACAATTATTTTGTTTGCCTGTTTTTGCAGTTACAAGGTCTCCAACCAAACAGGATCAGGTCTTTGTAGAAAGGGCACTGCGTGTGAATGGATATTTGGGTCCATCTAGTGGAATTTCTAGTTCACCAACACAGGACGAACCAGAGCTGTGGGGGTAAGTGGTCTGTAACAGACAAAAACTGTCCATCAAAGTAAGTGAGCGTCGTTGAGGTCTTGGCTCGGGCCGAAAGCATAGAAACAAAAACTGTAGCGTTAGGGAGATGCCTCTTTGCCGGGAAGGACCCTGAGCTCTCTACACATTCTCCAGAAAGAGCGGCCTTTCACCAAACTTGGAAATGCTGCGCCTGCTGTGGCTTCAAAGCTGTGCTCAGATTGGAGAAGGCACAAGGGAAGCCCCCGCGTGGGCCTCACAGACGCGTAAGGAGGGGCAGTTTACAGACCTGTCGTCGAGGTTCTGAGGTCCTGGAAGGGGCCACGTCTGGCTAATAAACAGGGCGTGTTTCCCGTGTCTCCCACATCCTTCCGTTTCCCGGTCTGGGCTCTGCTGGTCTAACAGCGGAGCTGCGCCGGGGGGCCCCAGCCCTTCCCTGGCGGCACAGGTGTGAAGGGCGCCTGGTCTGGAACATGGCGGACACCCCGCTAGTGACCCTCAGACACGGAGCGCCCGGGCCTCTGCGGAAACTGGCTGACGTCCTGTCCGCTGGGATCAGAACGTGGTAAAAGAGAGGGAGCGATCTCGCTCACGTTTGAGATTTTAGCTGGTAAAATATTAACACCTCGGATTTGGAGAGAACTGCCATTTGGAGACGCCCCTGCCCCATGACCGGCCCGGGCCTCACCACACCTGGAAGGGTCACCAGGGAGCCTAGAAGGGAGGAGGGGGAGGGGAAGGAGGGGGAGGAGGAGGGGAGGAGGGAGAGGGGTGAAGGCCAGTCAGTCTAGCTGGACCGGCATCTTTAAGGAGCTACAGCGACTTGTGCTCCCGCCCGCTGCTGGCGAGACCTCCCTCACTTGAGGAGCCAGCCGGTGCTTTGGGACGTCCGCCACCTGGAAGGCACGCTCATGTCGCAATGTGCCACCGGTTTGATCTGCAGGAGGAAACGGCAGCCTCAGAACTCGGCTCGAAGGGACAGCCAGCCGCATGTCAGACCCCAGCAGCTGGCCCAGCAGCGCCCCACTTGCTGTAGTGGGGGGGGTCCATGAGAATAGAGCACAGGGGAGGAGCCAGGACAGGCTCGGGGAGAGCAGACTCCCCGCTGGGAGGGGACTGGACCCCCCCCCCAGCAGTGCCAGGTGACCTCAGGCAGGAGGGCTGTGAATTCCAAGCCCGAGAAGGTCCAAGCTCGGAGGCCAGAGCGCTCTCCACTCTCCAAAGCCCAGAGACGTGGCGCTGAGGACCCACCTCAGCTCCACCAACAAGCGTCCTGGACGTGCTCCCCAGGGACGCGGCAGGGCCAGACCGTGGGCCCCAAGCACGAGTGTGCGGCCTGAAGTCAGCCCGTGGGGCTCCGCGAGGATGTCCGGCCACAGGCGGGAACTCCGCCCCTGCTCCCTGACCCTTCTCTTCTCTGTTCTGGGAACCCCAGCTGGGGGCGAAGCCACCCCTGGGCCTTGGTCGCTGGGGCCACGACCCTGGGGAGGGGGACATCTGAGCCCTGCCACCAGCAAGCAAAATCCCTCTTCCCAGGGTCCCGTTGTCTACAGAAAAATCCAGAGGAGGGGGTGCCAGTGTTGACAGCCTGGCTGGGGCAAGATCAAGGCCGTGGCCTCTCCACCTTGGTGACGCCCTCTGAAAGTCTCTCCTGGTCAGTCCCCAGCCCCCCAGGCCGGAGAGCCCGAGGGCAGGCTCACCCCAGGGTCCAGATGCCCCACCAGGCACACCAGGCCTCCTCTCCCCGACCCCAGTCTTTCCCACCAGACTCTCGGTGCCAGTCTCCCGGCAGGACCCCGCCGCTCAGGCTCCCGCCCGCTCAGAGCCCGCTCCCCACCTTCTCCGCGCCCGCCACCTGCACCACACCCCCACCACCCCTGCTAAATCAACACAACCAACCACCCTGCCAGCATGCCCTGGTTAGAGCCCTCCCGGTGCCCCTCACTCCTCCCTCCCTGCGGGTGCTCCCCCTGTACTGTGACCCCCACATGCCTCACACCTCCCTCCCCGCAGGTGCTCCCCCTGCACCGTAAGCTTCACACCTCCCTCCCCGCAGGTGCTCCCCCTGCACCGTGAGCCTCACACTCCTCCCTCCCCGCAGGTGCTCCCCCTGCACCATGAGCCCCACACGCCTCACACCTCCCTCCCCGCAGGTGCTCCCCCTGCACCATGAGCC
>NC_043703.1:163072565-163100566 GCF_006229205.1 Suricata suricatta
CCCCCCCTGCACTGTGAGCCCCACACGCCTCACCCCATCCTCCCCGCAGGTGCTCCCCCTGCACCGTGAGCTCTCCACCTTGGTGGAGAATGCTCTGAAACCATGCTACCTCACACCGAGTCCACCAGGAGGCCTGACCAGGAGCCCCAGCCCCAGGGGTCACACCCACGGGCACCCACACACCTGGTGCTGCTGACCCCACCTTCCCATCTCTGCCCGTGACCCCTTCTCCCTTCTGACCAGGCCCAGCATGCAGCTCACAGAAGGGATTTGAGTCACTCGCTACCAGAAGTGTTTGCTGTGACCTTGGGGCTCAGGTCTGACAAATGCATCCCCCCTCATCCTGCAGGTGATGAATGTCACCTCTGGCTGGACAGTGCTGCCCACCTGTGCTCTGACTGCAAAGTCAGGCCCCTTGACCTATGCAGGCTCCACCCCTGAGACACCAGCCCCCCACCTGTAGAGGCTCTGTTCCTGAGTGAGACTCAGCATTCAGGGCTTGCCCAGACTCTCTTTGCACCTGCTCCTGCACAGGGGCACAGTGGCAGAAGGTGTCCACCCAGGGCCCCCAGTTGGGCCCCCCGGCCTGGCCTGCCTGAATGTCTGGTCCTTCTCCTCTCTATGCCCCTGGCAGGGTGCCCGGCCCATTGACACACAGACCACCCGACCCATAACCTTAGCGCAGCTCTATCGAATCCCCCCGAGTGAGTAAAAGTATCTATAAAGTTCCTCTGCCAGGAAGAACAGTGACCCACGTGCTCCAGGCTCGCCCTGTGCATAAGAGTGAGCTGTGTGTACCCTTAACAGGCAACAGGGTTTGGGCATCTCATGGTCTCCCCAGCACCGCCGGAGGTGCGGGCAAGAAGGGTCAGGAGCGCTGAGACGGAGCGGCCATGGAAAAAGCCCCTTCAGCTGCGGTCTTAGAACACCGCTAAGCAGAGGGAGCAGCCGGCAAAGACCAGGACAGCAGAGGAAGCTGGGAGGCCGCCCGGTGGCTGGGAAAGCACGGGGCCTGGGCTTGGACAGACCAGGGCTCACCTCCCAGCTCTCACTGTCCGGGACTCTGCAGGGACTCTATCGTCTCTGGGCTGCCATCTATTAATGTCTGCAGTGCGGACCATACACCTCGCAGCGTCTGGGGGAAATGACGCTTTGTAAAAGGCACAATATTGTACCTGCCACACAGCGACAAATATGCCAGCCAATAAACATGAGTCTCCAACACACACAGAGACGCAGAGACACAGAGAAATGCAGAGAGATGGAGGCGGGGAGAGAATGGAGAGACAGAGGACACACCAGGGGGCATCTCAACCTCATTGTGGCCCAGATGGAATCACCAATTTGACCCACAGCCCCCTGACTGTCCCCAGATTCCCCGTCTCAGGAGACGGCACCAGCCCAGACCCCTGAACTCACCCACAAATCTGGGAGATGCCCTGCTGGTCTCCTCCCTGACACCCCACGTCTCCCAGTGCTGGACACGTTCCCCTCTCGCCGCCCCCACCGCTTCCACATGGCCCAGTGGCTCGTCTCCCCGCAGCCCACCCCCCACAGTCCCTTCCCCAGTGCAGCAGTGAGCACCCTTGTAAACACCCGTCACAACGGGGTGCCCCCTGGCTTAGAGCCCCAGCGGAGGAAACGGAGACACGCACACTAAACTCGTCCCCTCCCCACCCATAGCCCGTGTTTGCCTTCTTCCAGACATCAGGCTTGTTCCCGCACTGGACCTGGAGCCTGGAATGTTCTGCCGGGTCTCAGCACAGCTTACCTTTTCTTGCATTAAGTCAACTTAGAAGCAGTTCCTCAGAGCGACCCTCCCCGACCGATCACGCCCATGATACGTTTCCAGCATAGTGTGTATTTACTTATTACCGATCCCGCCTCGTGGAATGTAAGCCTCCTGAAAACAGGGAACTTGATTGTCATGTTCGATCACGGATCCCCACCGCCTGAACAGTGAGTGGCCCGCAGCAAGAGTTTGAGAAGCGTGCCGTGAAGATGAATGAGTGAATGACGGATGAATACATGACAAGGACAAACGGCTCGGAGAGTCCAGGAAGAATCCCAGAAAAAGGAGGTCACTGAAGACTGTGGTAACACACACGCCCCTCCACTGTCACCCTATCGTCACGGTACACACAAAATTCCTTTCTGTATCTAAAATGATATACACACCTGCATACTGATAGCAAAAAAAATCAATGCCATGAATATCAACAATACCATGAATTTCCTGACCTGGTTTATAACAAAATAACAGAAATTATAACCTGCAAAACTCTATTAAGGTTCAACTACCCTAAGAAACAGCTTTCCGCCTGATCGCGAAAAATTATGGAAACAATGAGCTTGTTTTTTTATGTGTTAATGATTCATTAACCCTGATAGCGCCTGCCTAATTAAATAACCCCAGCAATTAAATACACGATTCGGGATGTTTTCCTGCGTTCCACATCAGCTCCGAGGAAAGCACGTGTGGCTTTCTCTCACCGCCTGGTGGCGATGACAGTGTCACTCGTCTGCTGAGAGGCTGAAGGGCTCCGTGGGCTCTCGGGCTCCACAACCAACAGTCCGAGGCAATTAAACCAAATCCACAGCCGGGCCGGACGTCACGCGACGTAACCACGGCTGCGTTTCCCAAGTGGCAGCCACGTTTTCTGGACGCCTCTTCTGTGTCAGGCGCTGCCTTCATGCCTAATCCTCGAAGTAAGCAGGCGAGATACCCGCGTGGCGAGCAATGAGCGCTGCCCCAGAGTCTTCACAGGAACACGCTGGTCTGAAGGGTCCCGGCCATGGCGGGCCATCAGAAAGTACGTGCTTGTAGATTTTAGCCTTTCGGGAGTTGGAACCTTAGCAGGGTGGCACTCGGGCGTCTGTGTCTGAGTCACCTGCGACCCCACCTTCTGCTCGCACAACCGTGAAGAAGGCGCTGCCCCCGCACCCTCGTGGGTGAATGTGGATGACCGTGGCCGGTCTCGTGGGGTCCACTTCCGGGAGGGGTAGCGCTACCAGAGGGGATGCGTTGTGGGGCGCTGAGCAAAATGCCGACGTGAGTGGTCGGTGTCGCCAGCCCCCAGGCCCCTGCTCTTCGCATCTCATCCAGCCTCTCCGCAGACCCTCAGTGAACATCCTCGCAGCCTTTGCCACTCAAAACTTCGAACAAGAAAGACTCAAGGGAGTCCAGCGCCAAGAAAAGACCTTGTCAAGTAACCGCAGGGGAGGGTCTCCTAATGACCGAATGGCGCTCCTCAGGGTCGGGAACGCGCAGGCCGAATTAACGGAGATGCCCCTTCGCCCCTCGAAGGGAGACGCTGAAGACACACACGGTCACAGATCACAGAAACCCCACGGAAGGTGCGGTGGGCTCTCCCCGGCTCCTCTAATTCATTACGGAAAAGGTCACCCTGGACCACCTCCAAAGTCACTTCATGTCTCATTCTGTGATCCTGAATCAAAAATTTTTTAAAAAGTCAGCTTCACTCTTTCCCAGAAACGGCCAGCCGTCTTCCTAGGTTAGCCGTTCGGGCGCAGTGTGCGAGGGAGGGAGGGGGGGCGGCAGGCAGGAAGCCACCCTTCACGCACCCGGCAAGTCACCTGGAGAAATGTAGCAGGTCTGGGCAGCCCTCAACACCTCTGCAGCCTCCCCGTGCTACCCTGTGTTGTAGACTCGTGAGGGTGATGGGCAAGTGTGTCTAAAACCTGGTCGCAGAAATGGGTTCTCACCCTTCCTGGTCATGGTGATGATGCATTTTTACTTCCCATGTTTTGGAAAATGTTGAGATAGTTTTACATTTAAAACAAAACAGAACCATGACTGGGGTTTTGTAGTTGACTTAGCTGATGTCATGTACCCGTAAAGTTCTATCGGGATTCTAAGTGTTGAGATGTTGTCCCCTCTGGGAAGTTGGGAAGGGTGCAGGTGCGCCTGCCCACCGTCACCGGGGGATTCCCGACTGAGACACCCCTGGAGGGCGGGGAGCGGGTCTCTGTCCGGTTTCCTGCATGCCCTCCAGGACAGCGGCCGAACTCAAGCATGAGGAGCCGTGAGTGGGAGGGCTGAGGGTCGCCCTGCCGGCTTCCCCAGGACTCCCGTGGGGCTCGGACACCAGCAAGGTAGTGGCAGAGAAGAAGCCAAGAGCTCTTGACCTCTGAGAACATCGGGGACCTTGGAGACCAACAACAACAGAAATAAGAGCAACTATGATCGACTGAACTCTTAACTCCTTTCTGGCGTTTGCTAGGCGGCGGGCAATGTGTGACCTCATGTTGTATGATGACTCGTACCAAAAGCAACTGTGTTTCCCACCTAATTATACCTCCTGAATGCCATTCAGATGTTTATATTTGAAATCCTATTGGATTAGTGATTTGTTTCTTTCTATGAAAAGATGCTTTATCTTTTCCAAAGTAGTTTAAATCACCAACAGCTTCGCATTCACCAGAATCTCTCTCCCACTCCTGATCACCACCTCAGCAGCCTCAGACCACTTTCTCAAATGGAGGGGGACACAATATGCAAAGCAAGTAATCAACCAAGAGTGTCTTTGGAGTGAGCTTGACATTCAGAGGACATCCTTCAATTACTCCTTCTGTAAAAGTAACATAGTAACCAATGAGACTCACTGCCCCTACTGGCCTGGTGCTGACCACCCACATCACCTGCGAAGTCTCCAATGATGGCATATGAATGAAATAACTGAAAGGGAAAAATAAAGAAGAGTGAGACTCTAAGGACAGAGAATTAGAAAAAATGCACACAGAAGCAGAGAAAAGAAGAACGGAAGTATGGGTGCCCAGGTGGCTCAGTCAGTTGAATGTCTCACTTTTGGTTTCAGCTCAGGTCATGATCTCACGGTTCATGAGTTCAAGCCCAACAGGGGTCTCCATCTGTCAGTGCAGAGCCTGCTTGGGATTCTCTCCCTCTCTCTCTCCTCTCTCTCTCTCTCTCTCTCTCTCTCTCTCTCTCTCTCTCTCTCTCTCTCTCTCTTTCTCTTTCTCTGCCCCTCCTCTGCTCATGCTGTCTCTGTCTCTCTCTCAAAATAAATAAATAAACTTAAAAGAATTTTTAATAAAATAAATATAAGGGATGCCTAGATGGCTCGGTTAGCTAAGCATTGATCTCACAGCTCGTGGGTTTGTGTCTGTCAGCACAGAGCCTGGAACCTACTTCGGATTCTGTGTCTCCCTCTCTCTTTGCCCTTCCCCCACTCATGCTCTGTCTCTCAAAAATAAATAAACATTAAAAATTTTTTAAATAAATAAATAAAAAGAACGGAAGCAGGCGAGGGTGAGCAGCGGCGAGGGTGAGCAGCGGCAAGCACACATACACTTCGTCAGTGGTCAGAAGTGACTAATTCTGCACGTGTGTTTAAACCGTGTCATTAAAGGAAACAGTGACGCTGCTGATAAATGCCATCGGATGGAGGGGAAGCTTCCATGAGGAGCCCGGGGAAAGCAGTCCACCTAGCAAAGGGGGCAGAGAGGGGAGAAGGGAGTAGGCCCAGCAGCACGGCAGGGGCGCTGCAGTGTGGACCCAAGCCAGCCAGTCCCCCTCCGCCTGCCATCGGGACTGGAGTCTCTGTCCTTGGGCCAAGATGTTGTCCCCACCGTATTTCTGACAAAAATGCAAATGTGTCACATGGCAGAGAAAGGAAGTTAGCTCCCTCCTGCTACAACACGCCAGAACCCACCCATGAAGGCTTGTGCCCTGGGAGGGAAGCACCGGGGAGCGTAGAGGAGAAGGATGTCCCAAAGAGAAAGGGAAGAAAGCACCCCACATAGCAGCATGTCCCCTACACAGCGGAAGGCAATAAAGTCCAAAGCCGAATCAAGGAGGGGCATCTGGGGGGCTCAGCTGGTTAAGGGTCCGACTCTTGATTTGGGGTCAGGCCATGAGCTCATTGGTTCGTGAGATGGAGCTCTGAGTCAGGCTCTGTGCTGACAGCATGGAGCCTGCTTGGGATTCTCTCTCTGGCCCTCTCCGCTCTTTCCTTCTCTCTCTTACTCTCTCAAAATAAATAAATAAGCTTTTTTTTTTAAGCAGAACCAATGAAATAGAAAACAGAACAAGGAAACTGAGAAAAACAATAAAACCAAAAGGCAGGACAATAGAGAGGAGACACAAAAGACCAGGAACAGCAGGAACGAGGGACATCACATCGCCAGGCGCCACAGATATTACCGGGATAAGAGAACAATTTCATGCCAATAAATTCAACGACCAAAATACAATGGACAAATTAACAGACACAGGCTAGCCACACTTACCCAGGAAATAAACAGTCAAAGGAGCCCTCTCTCTATGCAGGCAGTTGGATTTACAGTTAAAAACCTTCCCATAAAGACAATTCCTGGCCCAGTTGGCATGACTGGTAAATTCTACCAAACATCTAAGGAAGAAATGATACCAAAACCATAGAAGTGCTTTACAAGAATTTTTTAAAAACTACAGACTTGGGCACCTGGGGGGCTCAGTCGGTGAAGCGTCCAACTTTGGCTCAGGTCATGATCTCACAGTTTGTGGGTTCGAGCCCTGCATCGGGCTCTGTGCTGACGGCTCAGAGCCTGGAGCCTGCTTCTGATTCTGTGCCTCCCTCTCTCTCTGGCCCTCCCCATTCATGTTCTGTCTCTCTCTGTCTCTCAATAATAAATAAATGTAAAAAAAGAAGGAAAAAACAGCACAGAGAGCATAAGACAGAGGCATCCTCTGAAGACATAATGGCTGATGGGAGTCATCCCACCAGACTCCAGAGAATGTACTCATTCTGCACTTGGACGTATCATGTAAACACAGTACTCTGAGGTCAAGGAAAATAAATTTTAACCTGCCAGAAAAGATAAAATATTACTTTCCAATAAGCAAATTATGATAGCAGACTTTTCGTCAGCAACCTCGAAGTTAGAAGACAACAGAAAGCCGCCTTCTGTGGCCTGAAGGACAGTGTCTTCCACAGGACCACCAGATCATATATCCAATAACAGTATATGCAAAGAACAAGGGACAGAAGGCTTGTCCCCAGGGAACCAGGGACTAAATAAGTCTGATCAACCTACCCACTAGAAACCAATAAATGTGGAACAAAATGAAAATATCTCTTAAAATATAAGACCTCTAACAAGATGAGGAATTACCGGGCCAAGATGCAGGAAATAAAGGAAATCCAAAGACACAAGCCTGATTCCTGGGGCCACGTTAGCCCAGGGCTAGCTGTAGACTATGGACAGACAGCAGAGAGGTCGAAACACGTCTTTGACAGGCTCTGTGGCCAACAGGCAGAAGTACGTGCTCAGGGCATAGCGGCAACCGTGGCCGTTTCGGAACTACCCCTCTTTGTGAGCTGGGACCCAGCCAGGTCCATCCTATCTCCAGGCCATCTGGGTGACCCCAACCATCTCACACGCTGAAACCCCATGAAGGTGCTCATGAACCACTGATGACGAGTATCTGGCCAACGCATAAACAATCAACTTTGGCAAAGGACAAAATCACCCTAGACTTCAAATTACTTCTGCAAATGAGTTTTGAAAGTCGTGTCCAGCACAGAAAAGATAAAGAGGCAGATAGAGAAGACAGAGAACTAGCAGTAACAACACCCTTCATATCTCCAGCCTGCCTCCCTCCCGGATCACTCCTGCTCGGAAAGAGCCGGCTGGAAAGTCACCCACAGAGAGGCTCCCACAACACCGATGGAGCGTCCCGCCTCGGCACCGGGAAGCACCGCCCCGGTCAGGCCTTCAGATGACGGTGGCCGGCATGCTGATTGCAACCCCGTGGTGTCTGTGAGCCAGAACCACTCAGTATGCTGCTCTTGAAGTCTCGAGTTCACAGAGACTGCGAGAGAATAAAGCTCTTTTAAGCCGATACACCCGGAGTGATTGGTTATGCAGCAATAGACAACTAATGCACCCTCCTGGAGAGAATCTCACCTTTCACACTGGCACAAATGTAAAAGAATGTTTACAACAGTGTTGTTTATCCTAGCACAAAATTAGGAACAACCCAAATTATCCTGTTGGACCCTTTTTCCCAATGTGAGTCGCCGAGAATGGAATCCACGAACACAAATGGAGTTAGTCAGTGGGTTTATTCAGTTCAGCCAAGCGGCCCCTCCCAAGGAGCTGGGGGTCTTCGGAAGAGAGCGCCCCGCCAGCAAAAAGTCAGGGTTTATATAGGCCAGAGTAACCAATCACAATCTTACAGTGTGTGGCGGTAGCTAATTATACTGTAAGATACCGCGGGGCAGTAGCCGGATGACTTTCACCTGTCCCCTTTGCCTTCTCTGAGTGGGGCTGTTTAACAGAATCCCAAGAAACAGGTTTATTGAGTTACATTCCTAGGGTTACCAGAATGGAGGTAGGCGAGCGAGAACAATGGGGGTATTTTAGGGTCTAACAATCCATCAATAGATCGGACAAGTAAACGTGTCTTAGTCGATGAAAATAACACACGCCAGTAAAAGGATTGTCTTATAGCTACACATCATTGACATGAGTCTCACAGTGTATTCTTGTGGGAAAAAGCACCCACAGAAAACTATATACGATATAATTGCATTTGTATAAGGTACTCAGCCATAAAACGTTGAAAAATCTGTCCTTTGGAGATGGATTCTAACAAAAGGATAGTTATTGCAAAATTGTGGTTACCTGTGGGGAAAGGATGGGGCTGGAGGCGGCGGGTTTTAAAATACTGGTCATGCTCTTTCTTAATCTGCACCGTGGTTTACAGAGTTTTGCTTAAACTACACACAGAATTGTATACACTCCTGTGTCTACACTTCACAGTAAAAGAAATGGAGTCAGCAACACTGTAAATAAAGGCAGTATGTCTTTGAAAGGCAGACACGAGATAGAGGTCCGGAGCTCCTGGGGGATAAGAAACAATCTTCCCCCTTGCATTTTGTAAAGGAAGCCTTTTCAGAGGTCCTGAGCCTAAAACAGAATCCGTCGCGGTGTGACCCCTTTCTCTTCTGTGGCAATTTGTTTCTTATCTCCCCCTAAACACACATTGTAAAGGCTCTCAGGGTCCGGCAGCCCCCCACCTCGGCCCCACGGGAACTGAAGGTTGAATTTCAGCTGCAAAGACCTTTGCACAGTGACAGTTACTAAGGAAGTTTAGAGAAATTGCAAGGGGACTGGAGTACTCTCGAAAAGTCTGGGTGTCATCAGCAGAACTGTGTATCTAACCCAGTGCGCAGTAAGATCTCACGGAGATTGCCATTCGAGTCCGGGGCTAAACGAAGAAGAATCAAACCGACCTCTTGAGCGGACATCATCCGGTACAACCAGCTAGCTGAAAATGGCCAATTTCCCGCAGGACTTTCTGCAGCGGCCGAACGTATACCCAGATGCATTTCCCGGGCTTCCACCAGTCCCACCCTGGTCTTGATCTCCACCGACGCTGGGGAGGGGATTTCCTTGCTCCCCAGGGACATTCACGGAGTCTGCACTGTGGGCCAGCATCGCCTCGTGGGCCAGGATCCTGGAGATCATGGGCACAGCGCCTGTCCTCCACAGGGCCACCGTCCAGCCAGAAGACAGGCTGGGACACGCCGATTACGCAGCTCAGCAAGCACCTTCTAGGAGAGCCCCGTCCGGGGAAGCCATGCGGGCGGCCCGGGCTGACTCCCGCCTTCTCACGCTTCCCCAGTTTTCCTGGGCATGGCCAACTCCCTCGAGTCCTTCAGACTCACCACGGTCGTCTTTTCAGAGAGACTGGCCCTCTTGGCCACAGCCCACTCCGCTTACCCGGTCCCTTCGGACCCTGTAACCGACGTGCTGACGGGAGGTGAAGGCCGCGGCCAGCCCATCGGGGCAGAGCTGGCTGAGCGCGCAGGTGTGCAGATCCAGCTCTCGGGGCCACCGCGCATGGTGACAGGTGTACCACCCAGCTCCGGTTGAGGCGCGGAGGGCAGCAGGGTGGGGCGCAGCGGGGCGGGGGCGCACTCCCTGGAGCTTCTGGAAGGGCTCCCTGCCACCCCACGTCCTTGCCGCCCACCTGAAGCGCCTGCCGCTCGAGCACCTGCCGCGTCAGCTGCTCCAGCAGCGCCTCGAAGGTGGGCCCGCGGCGCCGCGGCGCCACAAGCCTCCGGCCCGCGAAGAACGGGTCCCTGCTGCGGTACACCAGGGTGGTCTTGGCCGGCGTGGTGTCCACCAGCACGTGCGGCCCTCACGCACCCATGGCCCCGCCACCCAAGGGCCACCAGCCACCGCTCCCTGTGCTCGCGAGCCGCGGGGCACCCAGGGTGTGCTCCAGGCGACTGCGGCCTGGCTCCCCGCCGGTGCTGACGCGACCCGGCGATTGTGACCGCCTGCCTGCCGCCTGCTGCCCGGAGGGACGCCGGCCAGGTGGGAAGGGTGAGGTGAGGGGACGGCGAGCTCCGTGAGGGACGGGAGGCAGCCTGGCTGCGATCCACAGATCACAGGAATGGGAGGCTGGGGACACTCACAACGACCTCCCCACCAAGTCGCCAGCCTCCTGCGCAGAAGAGGTTGAGGGCTGGGCTGGGGTTGGGGGCATCAGGACCGTCTTCATAATCAAGCCTGCGTCCAGGAGGAACTGTGCGGACTCACCGGGCACACGGAGCAGCCGGGTCACCAGCACCACTGGCACCCGTATCCCAAAGGCTTAGCAGTCCGACTGAACCTTCACTCGGGAAGAACAATCCAAGGGGGCGGCGTGTGTCCTTGTGAAAGTCCTGCCGTATTCTGGGTGCCAATGGCCAGTCCTCTTGAGCTGAGACAATGAACAATTTGAGAAATATGCCTTTCCAATGATTTTGATGGGCTTCACCTTTTAAAGACAATTCATTGTGTACAATGAATCTACATGCCGAAGGTACAGAATACAAATCTGTAAACATCAATAGCTTGCGGTGTTTGTAAAGTAATCTCTAAGAGACCACCTGCCTTTCACGAACCCTGATGATTTTTAACCAGCCAAACGCTCCACAGCAACAGAAAATAACGTATCAATGTCTGAGCGTGACCACTTTATTAAATCAGAGGAATTATATTGATCTTGAAAAGATTAATTGCGAGAAACCTCTTAAGTTTCAGGTGTTAAACACACGTCAAGAGAACACGACGGAGACCGTCCGTACCACCGGCCGCGCGGAGTCAGAGGCTGGCCCGGAAGCCCGCCTTCACGGAGAACCTCATCATGGGCCTCTCCCGGGGGCGCAGGAGGCAGATGGAGCTGGGGAAACCCTTGAGGCGCAGGCGGCTCACGCCCCCATCCGGGGCAATGGTGAGCCTCGCGTGCGTGATGACGTCCTGGAGCTCCAGGGTCAGGCTGTCGAACGAGTGGCTTTCGTTGGCGGACAGCTGAAAGAGAGGCAGGACGCGGTCCTTGTGATAACGCCGAGCGGGGCCCAGACAGGCCGGCGGGGACTCGGGACCGTGACCTGGCAGAGCCGCTCCCGGACCCCAGGCTGGCTTGCCAAAGCTAGGAGGGGTCAAAACCGCGGTAACACTGACATGAACACCCGGGCCCATGATGTGTGTGGTTCTTAATGGCTAATTAAGTGGACACGCTGATAAGAAAAAGAAAGTGAGAAGGGGGTATATTGATGCGTCCCAGAGGGCATCACCCATCACCCCGTGGGAGCACCCCTCACCCCACTCTGACCCGCCAAGGACTGTCCTTCCACTGGATCCAAGAGGACCTTCTGGAACATCTCCGTGTCCATCCCACAAGAGGACACATTGTTACAGCTTTAAATATGTTAGTCACCCCTTCTAGAAAGTCAATATGCTGCAGAAGCATTTTCCACACGTACACACTAGAGCCTGTCTGCTTCTGACATAAACACACAGACACAGTTTCTAGAAGCGTGTGCGTTTACTATTTAAACGGAGCAGAAGGCTTGGAGAGCAGGGTCCCCGTGGACGCCACACCTTCGTGACGGGAAGCAGCGGCTTCCACTTATGTCCCGGCAGCTCCCACCGCTGCTTGATCATGTCTTCCTCCTCCTGGGTCGTCAGGATGCAGCCGTCCAGCTTACAGCTGTCGGGAGAATTGCCTGTTGGGACAAATTCAGGGTCACCTCCTCTACTCTGCGTGCCCTCGGCAGTTTGGCTGACTTCTTTTTTTTTTTTTAATTTATTTTTGAGAGATAGAGAGAGACAGCACGAGCAGGGGAGGGTCAGAGAGAGAGGGAGACACAGAATCTGAGCTAGCTGTCAGCACAGAGCCCGACGCAGGGCTGGAACCCACGAACCGTGAGATCATGACCTGAGCGGAAGCCGGATGCCCAACCAACTGAGCCACCCAGGCGCCCCGGCTGACTTCCTAATCGAATCAAAGACCCACAGAGGACAAATCATTGTCCCTGCTAAAGAAAAGCAACGATGGGAGGCACGTGAGAGAAGGAATGTACCATCTGTGACGGAGCTGGATTGCCTGACGAGATGTGTGTGTGTTCGTCTTTCAGAGGAATCGAAATCCCCTTGACGTACGTGCTGGCACTTTGGAGTCCGCACGTACGGCATTCTACTTGGGAAGCTGAAGGTATCTGATGAGCGTCCCTGACTCAGAGTTAACTACCTGCGTACCGCTGTGTGGGGCTCATCTCGAACTTACGAGGCTGGAAGGCACGTGAAATAAGGAAGACTGAGCCGAGTTAACCGGTCAGTGCTCGCCGTCGACTCCACGTGCCTTCTTCAGGTGCACGACGTGTTCTCTGGGTGAAACACGTGGTCCGGAGTCTCTTTTCTCTGGAATTTCATCAGAACTGTGCCCACTGGGGCTAGAAGACCTTAGGAGAAAGGGTCCACACTCTTCGTGGGGAGAACTACCGCGGGGGTCCCCTAAGACTCTAAGATCAGCAGAGGAGGGGGTTCTGATCACAGAAAAATTACTCAGGGCTCTCGTGCCCTCAGCGGCTCATCTCCTAAAACGGTGACCTCCGAGGTGCGAGCACAGCCCGGGAGACATGACAGCCCAACAGATGCGGGAGGGGACGCTGAAGCCACATTTCTGTTCCTATTTCTTTAAGATCTACACGCATACACGCATATTGGGCCTCGTGCACGGGAGACGCCGGCACGCCCCTCGGGCCCTGACGGTGCCAGGCTGTGAGGGGCAGAACCGAGAGGGTAGGCGGCAGACCCATGACGGCACAGCCGGGACTCCCGGTTACCTGGGGGCACTGACTGCTACCTGGTTTTAACGAAACTCTTGCCCACAGAATTAACAAGTGATTGACATCATCCATGCAGAGACCCATGGACTCAAGATACCGCCAGGGACACAAGCACCCCCGAACCACAAGAAGAGAGCAGAGCTGACATCCCCCCAACCTCAGATGAGCTCGTCAGCCGTGTCGGAAAGTGAAAGCAGTGACCCGCTAATCAGGTCTAAAATCGTCTTCCAAAAACAGGTCACAGTTATCAATACTGTATCTTAAAATAATTGGGTTCAATCCATACTGTATCTAAAATAATTAAACCCGCCACCACCGAAGAAGATCCTTGCCTTACGTGTATATACACGGTGCCTCCATGTAGTAGTTAATCACTGTGGAAAAAGTCACAGTGATTCGCAAGGCATTTAAACATCAGGCACCCAAAGTGTGAATATAAACTGCCACCGTTTATGGAGACAAGTAAGCAGTCGTGAGGCATCCAGCCCAGCCCTTGTCAAAATTTCACCCTACGATTATAAAGGCCTAATAGCCCCTCCTCAACTTTGTCGATATAATGACACATTGTAAGGACCAAACTGACTTCGTGGCAGGCTTCAGGAAGCCTCAAAGAACACAGAAGAGTCTCATCTCTGATTGGTCCGCTCTGGATGCCAAAAATTGCATATTCAGAAAGATAATTCCACCTCTGCTTGGTCCACTTTGAAAACCAAAAATTTGCATAAAGGGACATGGCGGACGACTCCTGATTGGCCAGGCCAGCATCCCTCATTACATGGAGGGCAACCAATCAGGAAGACTTCCCCTTCTCAGGACACACTCTGCCTGGGCTCACTCTGTAATTGGTTAATTTCAAAGATACCTCAAATATTGTGATTGGGTCCCACCAAAAGTAACAATGTTCTAAATAATATGTGTGGCTGAAACTGTTGTCAATACCATCATCTGACGGTGATTGGATTGCTGTACCTATGTCACAATCTCTTGTAACTCCCTCTTGTAACTTCCCCTTCCCAAGCCCATAAAAACCCTGCTTCTGCTCTGTTTGAGGCTCTCAGCACGGATCCACTGCGCTGGTGAAGTCTGTGAGCCTGAACTTAGGTCTGGCGAGGCTAAGCCACAATAAAACCGCCCTTTGCTTTTGCAGTGTGACTCGGTCTCCCTGGCGGTCTCTAGTTTTTGGGGATGATATTGCAATCTGGGCATAACAACATGTATATATTTCATAAGAAAGTAGGTACTTTTATAAGAAAGGACCACCAGTCCTGGTCCACATATGTTTTAACTGACAGAAGCACATGGTTTTGAAGACCTGCAGCTCCCTGCCCGCGAGCCCAGCTGGGAGAGGAAGTGTCCCCACACCCCATCTCCCTAGTCCCCTCCCCCCAGGAGAACAAGCCCCGCCCATGCTTCCCGTGCCCTAACCAGGGACCACTGCACAGGCTCGTTCCAAATGAGATTCACGACCCCCATCGTAAAGAGTCACAGCATCGCAGAGCCCCGGTTGACTTTGGGGGGGTCTGACATTTAATAAAGGGGGAAAGTAGGGCCCCAGAGCTCCAGGAAGCTGCTGAAAACTGCATATCCAGAGAGTGCAAAAGCCAAGTGCTGAGCCCCCCGTCCTGAGCCCTATTCCCATAGACCCCGTTACCTCTGTGACCAGCTTACTGGTTCTAGGCCCTGCCTGATGGTTTTACATTTACCTTTAAAATATGTCGTATCGATTTCAATTTGAGTTATGACTCCGGGGTGTGCCAGCCGGAAGACGGCCCATTCACAGCCTGGAAGGAGGAGACTGCCCTTCTCATCATTCTGGAATTCAAAAGGAGGAAGAAAAAAAAAGCCAACTTGGTGCCATTCCAGAAACAAATTCTGAAAACCAGCAAGCGAAAAATGTTGACATGTGCTGATGATATTTCTTTTATTTCTTACTACAGAGGAGTGCTTCCTACGCCCTGGTGTGTAAATTTCCTTTTAATTATTCCTTAAATGCCTCATGTGGACTTGTGAGGTTATTGGGTAATTGACAAGTTTTTATACATTTCTGACGTGATTTTCTATGTCAGTTGTAAGTCTGTGGAAAATGACATGCAAAATGGTCTGTATCTAACCCAGCCCCTAGGTGCAGTATCCTAATCAATTCTTTTTGACCTTTCAGAGTAGATATGTTCTTGGTCAAACCTATACCAACATGTAATCTGCCTCCACACCTTAGTTTCTGGCAACAGGACTGTGTTCAGTTCCATTGGAAGTGTTGGTTGACATGGAGACGAACCCAGGAAGGATGTGTTTTTCAGGGAAGTGTTCAGTGGGATTAACAAATTGAAAGTGTTTTGTCTTGCTTTTGTTTTGACTTTCTTATCTCACATTAGTTACTAGCCAAACGGAAGAGCTGGGCCATCTCTGGAGTCGCGTAGCCATCACACATTCATGTAGGCGGTCGCGTCCAGGGACACAGAAGTACCCAAAATGATTACACGGGTGTTTTTTTCTCCAGGTCAACCCATGAATTTACCCAGGGGTTTTAGATCATTAAATTTCGGATCCTCTTGCTTCTTTATTACAGAAGCAGGGATATTTCAACCACTCAGAGTAGCAGGCGGCGCGGCCAGCATGCGCGCCTTCTGGGCCCTGCCCTCATGTTACCGCGAAGCAGAGGCAATCCGGAAAACCACAAAAAGTACTTCTGGAATGCTGCCTACGAGGTTCCAGAAGGAAGCACTTCCTCGATGTAAATTTAAAACAAGATACAGGAAACTCTGAATCGTGGCCGTTTTGAACTTCTTACCTCCAATACCGGGGGCCTGTCCGGCCTTCTCGCGGTCTCCCAGCCGTCAGCCATAGACGTAGCCTTGCCGACTCCTGCCGAAAGCAACATCGCTTAACGGGAATGTCACGGGATCTTATCTTAACTGTGAGAATGGACGCAGGGGCGTAACGAAATTGCAGATCCTCATGCCTGAACGCTGCTACGTAAACTATTGCCATTCAACTTAATGTTTGGATAAATTCACATACAGCCATAGGGTAAGTTTTACGTTTCCCTTTAAGTCAAAATTAGGAAGGAAAACTGACTGACTTCACGTCATCAAGGCATCAAACGCTGTGTGCGGACGGTGAATCTCCTCCACTCTGAGGCTTTGAGATGACACCTCCCTCTCAAATCACTCATCCCATATTGGGGTGCTTAGTGTGGGGGCCCAGATGCCCCAAATGCAGGCCAGCCCCACAGCGGCATCTCACCTATCATATTGTTTGGATGCCCAAAATGTGCATTGCTGAATCCGACGCAGGTGCCCCCGTGAGCGAGCGCCACGAGGTCAAACGGTTCCTTGGGGTCAATTGTGGCCCAGTCCTTCTGGCCGCTGCCGTACACTCTGAGACGTGCGACCCCGCCATCTGAGAAGGAAGAGGCCGTGTCATTTCTTACTTGGAAAGGGGGCTATTTGTGGGTCATAAACAACAAAGCCCTCCACACCTGCCTGCTCTGTTTCTCAAATACGCCAACCCTACTGCCCCAGGGCCTTTGCACCCACCATTCCCTGGTCCTGGCACTACTTTCCCGCTCTGCCAAAGGCCAGTTGCTGTCCTGAGGTCTCACCTTACGTGTCCTGGCTCAGAGACGCTCTTCCTGTTACTGTCTCATCACCTCCTCCAGCTCTGCCGAGCCCCGCCCGGTTCACCAGGCCGGGTGAGCCACCATCCTGTCCTGCGTCTTTATTCCAGAGCTCAAGTCACAGTCTGAAATTATCTTGTCGTCTGTTTGTTTAAGCCCCTGCTGGTATCAGTTCCCAGGACGAGAATATAAAATCTCTGAAAGCCAGAATAATGATCTATCCTGTTTGCTTCTCTAGCGTCTCTACCTAATACTGGTCCTGACACAGCAGGTGCTGACATTTCTTATTGGATTAATGACTCCAGGAAGGTCAAAAGGCAACTGGGAAATTCACCATCAATACAAAGTGTGAGGCCACAAGTGAGTGTGGCTAAATCCCACAAAGACTCATACGTTTTTATTTTTGTAAAAACAGTGATTAAGAAGAGGGAAGATAATATTCACAAAACCAAATCGCTTCTGAAACCACAGCAGCCAAGATTAGGTCTGCAAAGCAGATAGTAGCCGCCAGCATCAACCCACATTCACTGATCCTAATAAAGTGAAAATTTTTATGTGTTTAAATAGTTCTTCCGGGAAGATGGGAGCAAGCTTTGTATATGCTGCTTTTTTCACTAATCACCGTATCTACTGAAACCAAGCCCTTCCACTGTTACATGAAAAACGATGAAAGTGAGTGATCGGATATTGATATTTACAATAAATAAAACCAGCCTGTGTTAACATAAAACCCTGAAAGTTACTAGAGGGGTCATTCAGCAGGAACGGACACAGGAGAGCCCTCCTCCGGCTCACCGGGCATCACGGCCCTTTCTCAGGGCACCGAACTTTCTCACCTGTTGGATGTATAGCTGATTTTAGATTTTTAAAAAATAAAATTCTTCCTGAGAGTTAATATCCAGCCTCACTCTTAATCAAAACTATCAAGGATCTCAGGCATGCCCTCCACCCTCCGAGACGGACTCCTTTAAAGCAACCTACTGCCACACCAGGAGAAAACACCGCCTCCTTCCCCTATACTGAACCCCAGGGGAACACATTTGTAAACCTGATAAAGGATTGTAGCCAGGATATATAAAGAACTCTTACAACTCAACAATAAAAGACAAAAACCCAACTTAAGAATGGGCAAAAGATCTGAAAAGATACTTTTCCAAAAACATATATATGTATGCACGTGTGTGTGTGTACATATATATACATATATATGATCTGTACATAAACATATACAAGTGGCCAAGTATGGAACTGAAAATAGGCTCATCATCATCAGTCCTAGAGAAATGCAAATCAAAAGCACACTGAGGTTCGCCGCACACCCTCTGCGAGGGCTTCAATCAAGCAGGCGGATAATAGTAAGTGTTGGTGACGATGTGGAGAAACTGGAATCCTCCCACACTGTCAGTGGAACATAAGACGGTGCAGCCATTGTGGAAAACCACCTGACGGGTCATCCAACAATTAAAAATACAGCTACCCGGGCATCTGGGTGGCTCAGTTAGGCACCCAGCTCTGGATTTTGGCTCAGGTCATGATCTCACCGTTCGTGGGACAGAGCCCCATGCCAAGCTCTGTGCTGACAGCCTGCAGCCTGCTTGGGATTCTCTCTCTCCCTCTCTCTCTCTTCCCTCCCCCACTCACACCACATGCTCTCTCTGTCCCAAAATAAACTTTACTTAAAAAAATAAATAAAAACATAGTCATCCCGTGACCCAGAAATTCCAGTCCTACTTGTACACCCGGATGAGAAGATACATCCACACAGAAACCCGGAAAGGCATATTTATAGCAGCGTTGTCCACAGGTAGCCAACAGGTGGAAACAACCCTCATGTCCATCGACAGATGAACGGGACAAACAGTAAGGCTTACCCGTACACTGGACTATCACTCCTCCGTGGAAAGAAGCACTCCTAACAACGCTACAGCGTGGGGGAACCTGGAAAACATGCTAACTGAGCGGAGCGAGTCGCAAAAGACCATTTATGTGAAATGCCCAGAATGGTCAACTCTGTCAAGACAGAATAGACTAGAGGCTGTGGAGGGTGGAAAGAGGTGAGGGTTGATGGGAAGGGTATGGGATTTCTTTTTGAGGTGGTAATCGTGCTCTAAAATCGAGTGTGGCGATGGCCACACGTACACTGTGTGCCCCACAGACTCCAAACCTTACACTCCTGTAAACCGTAAACCACTGAGCAGTGCCCTTCAAGGCAGAGGATCACACCACCATAAAGCCGTTAAATAAGAGAAGATGAGGGTCTTTTGCACACACTCCTTCATCTGCTGGTGCACCTGGCTAAATAGATTTTGTGAGGACATATTTATCCTGATACAGCTCCCTTCCAGCACATTCTAATTGACTTGGTGCTTCATCGATAACTTCCAACAGATGGGTGGGCAGCCATGAGAATTTCCTTGAGCACAAAAAGGGGTAAACTGTCACCCTAAGATGCTGGAGAGATGAGGGACTTCACCCTGAAACATGCCCACACTAAGTCCAGAGGCCGCAAAGCGGCAGGTGGGGCCACGCCATATTTACCCGGGAAAATGTTGAGTCTTATGTGAGTCCATCTCTGCTGGGAATTGACAGGAAAATAGTTGTGGCTGGAAGCAGGCTTTCCTGGTCTCAGCTCAGTCACGGGAACCAAGTAACTCCAGTCGTTGGAACTTAGCTAGCGAGAAACATAAAATGTTAGCAGGGGCCCTAGGGAGCAGGGACTTCTCTCTCTGGTGCCTGTGCAGGCTTACAGGATAGAGATGCTTTGGAGTAGAACCTGACGATGGCGGCCTGGTGAAATACTTCCATAAGAACGCTAGGAAAGATCAAGGCCTGGGTTTAATAAACAGACTAAAGCCCTGCGGGATTTTTCATCCAGATGGAACTAGGCACTGGGTGATGGAAACGGGGTGGGGGGACAGGCAGGGAGGGTTGGGAAGAAGGGACAAGATCTGGGATTTCCTCGGACGATTCTAGAAGAACCTTCAGGGCACACCAGGCCCCTCCCTGGGCCCTGAGACCTGAGGTGAACGGGTTGACCCAGACGTGGTGACCGTTTCCTCCAGATCAGCCTTCCCCAAACTGAAGGGCCTGTGTGTTGTTGTTGTTAGTATTTCCCTGTCTGTTATGGATCAACACTTCCATAAAACATCATATCAATGACCGGACGAGCTTTAAGAGACAAGAATGTACTGAAACACCAGCCACGTGCTCTCTCCACCGACTCGTCAAGCATGACAGGTACGTGGAGTCGGTGTGCGGGGGTGAGCAGACCGTCTGGGATGTCCACGCGAGGCCTCACATGGGCCTCGGGAGCCGCCTACCGGGGCTGTGGGGACCATTTGCGGAGTTATCTGAAAAGTCTGGCTGGGCAAGTAGAAGGGAAGAGGTGTGCGTGCATACGGTGTCCCTGAGAACATGCGGGGGTGTCCCTCACGGCCAGGCCTGTGCCCCGGCCACCGCAACAATCCCCCGACCCTGTGGGCAGACGTACCTCGGCAACGGCCTCAAACTCGGCGGGGGTGGCCGCGGCGCCCATCCTGACTCCTCTCGGAGGCATTTCTGGTTCTTTATCTGAAGTCAGATGGACCAACAGGGTTACAGTTCGCGTTTGGAATCACAGAGAATATGCTCCTAGTGGGCGATCTGCTCGTTTTCATTCAGCCAAATTGCCCCAAAGACCACGTCTCCTAGGTCCAACTACTTGCTGACGGTCCCCGGTATTTGAAACTCAGTCATTTCAGAAGGGGTCGCGGCACATCTGGCGGTACCTTTGCTCATCAAAGAACTGCACACCAGCCTCAGGCTGAGTCCAGCTGCAGCAGGTCTATCCCATGACTAGAGCTTCCAGGAGTTGGCTCAGTGGAAGTTCTGGAAAATGGCAAGGTCAAGTCCAGGACCTTCCCCCCGTCGGCAGCCTTGGAGTTGACACTTGGGCAGCCCCGAATCAGATTCAGGCCGGTGCTTCGGAAGGAATCCTATTTTTCATCGATCACTTCCTGCCTCTGTGCAGCCTCTGCCTTACGGCCACCTAAGTTCTTGGGTCCCCAGTGTCAGGAGCAGGGCCTGCCCCGTCCGCAGAGCCTCGGACCGGGCTGCGGGCACAGTGCTGTCAGCGTAAATCTGCCAACTGACATGATTTACCCGCCCTAAATACGTGTGTGCGTGCACACACACACACACACACACACACACACACACACACACACACACTGGCCCCGGCTTCTAAAGCCGCGAAGGCTAGGACGGCTGGGACCGGCTAGAACCAGCTTCAGGTGGTGCCAGTTAAGGAATAAAGACACGGGTCTGAAGTGTGGTTCCGTTTCGTCCCACGAGGCACAAAGAAACCCTTCCTGACAGCCCCGTGGCCGCCTCACCGTTGTGCTCACGGGGACAGCCCCCGCCCCACAGCCGGCCATGCCTGGCTCCCACCGTCCAGGCGGCCCGCTCGCTGCACGCCCCCTGCACCCCGCTTGCCCCAGTGAGGCCCCAAGGGCATCAGAGTTGTGAACTCTGCACGTGGTCAGGCTAAAACTCAGAAGCCACAGAACACTGTCGTGGGAATCCAGGTTGCAAACTCGAGGCACTAACGGGGCCTTGGACACGTCATGAGCCCGCCTGGGCGGGAAAGGCGTGCGTCGGGGGCCGGGTCCCAGGGCACCTTCTCCCAAGTTTGCCGCTTGAATTGATACTCGAGGCGCATAATCTCCTGTGAAGTAAGAAATGTCCACGTCCATGCCCCGGATGATCCCTTGGATCCCGAGCTTGATGACGCACCAGTCGTGACCTGCGGGAGGGAAGCGAGGACACGGACCCCCGTCGGCAGACGGGCATGTGACCCAAGCGAACGGGAACGAAACGAGACTCGGCCCCACCCCCTCCGTCACACAAAAGGGCGCCCCCGGGAACTCGCGGCTGTGACTTGAAGCTGTCCCGCGGCACGGCCACGCACGGCCACCGTGCCCCCAGCCACCCCGCCCCTGGGCCTCGGATCCCGGGAGTCCGACTCAGTCTCCGAAGTGAAGGCTGGCCCCTGTGAGCCTCACTTCTTCAATTGCGGGTCGGGGACAAGATCAGCTTCCAAACCTCCAGGGCCTGTGCTGGGAGAGAAGAGCCCACCCCACTCTGCGTGCAGCTGGGCCCCCTGCAAGTGGCTGCTCACCGTCACCATGGCTCCGCGTGCCCCGCTGCCCCTCCCGCTGTCCCCTCCCCGCTGCCCCCTCCCCTCGCTGCTCAAGTGTGAGGAGCCATAGGGCTTCCTGGTTGCTTGTGGTCAGGTGTAGACCCACTTTGAAAGGCCCAGATCCACTAGAATCCAGTCACGTCCAGAGTACCCGGGAAATACCCGGTCACACTCGGGCGGCCAGAGAACCCAGCGATCAGCCTGACGCTGGACCGGTTTGCTCCGACAGCCGTGTCTGTGGGCCTAGCAGGTGTCTTCACTGAGCCTGAGGAGTAGTGATGAATAACGCAGGTCCTCAGGGGACACAGAGGGCAGAATGTGTGGGTAGAGGGCAGACGGGCATGCGGGTCCCGGCCCCTCTCACCGGTGATGGGACGGGGGCTGCGAGGGCGATGCCGTCTACACAGCAGCTAAGTGGGGACCAGGCACCGTATGAAGACACCGCACAAACACGCACACCAGGCAACGGGGAGTCAGCCCGCCCCCCACGGCCTCACCACATCCCGTGGACCCAGCAGTGTGCACGGCCTCCCTTTCACCGAAGGGCACAGAGGACCCCTTCCTAAAGCCTCCGAGCTGGATGCTGGGAGGGTCGTTCCGGGGGCCCAGGGCAAAGTGGGCCCAGAATGCACCTGGCTGCCAGCCCCCTGTGTGAGCGCCACCTGCAGGACCTCAGTACCTGGAGTCCTTCTCCTCCTGGTCTCCCAGCCGTCCATCCACTTCCCAAACTCCGTGTACTCGTCCTCTCTGAAGCTTGGGCTCTCCCTCTAAAGCAGAGATGCGAGACAAGGGGGCCGTCACCATCCCCGCCAGGGCCTGGCCAGTGCTGTCCCCCAAAGGGACAGGTGACCCACGCCAGTGGGGACTCTGAGGGAATCCTCGGCCGGCGTGGGGGTGTCTGCCCCTACCCTTGCACTCGGGTAACCCGTTCCAGACCAGGCGATGCCTGCCCACCTTGTGACCCCTCCAGAGAAAGGAATCCGGCTTCTCCACCGGCCTCGACGCATGGAATTAACTGCCCAGAGCAATAGGTGAGACCCCGTCACAGTTAACCCCGCGGCCCCGCAATGGCGCAGCGCCCCCCCCTCCCCGTGTATTTCCCAGGCAGCCCAGAGAAGACTGGAATCCGGCCAACATGGTGAGGCGTAGGTGGGATGCTGAGGTCCGGCTGCGCACCTGAACCCCAGCCCTCGGCGCTGCCCCGTGTGCGGAGGCCTCGCTCGTTCCTAGGGTCTGGTCTCTTCTCCAGGTCCCCTAACAACGGACATTCGGGTTGGGGTTTCTCCCCTCCAAACACCTGGATGACTATTTTCTACAGATCTTTGCCTACTTCTGCAGATAAAATAAATCTGTGAAATAGCTGGGTCGAAGGGTGTAAGCATTTGAATCTTCTGTAACAGACATGTGGTAAATGAAAAGAGCTTTGACGTCAATGAGCTGTGTGACCTAGAACAAGTAAATCAACATCTCTGTTCCTCGTTCTATTGTCATTTCCTCTACGGAGCACGTTAATGTAGCAAGACGTCCTTGGAATGTCGTACTTTGCATGGGTCCTGCCCAGGAGGAGTAGCCCCGTCACCAGAGTGACAGTGTGGCTGGGAACCGCGGTGGGGGGCAGCGCGCTGCCCACTCCCAGGAGTCCACACCCCGCGGCCGGGGCAGCAGGATTCCAGCCGAGGCTCCCGTTCGCCCCTGTGTCTTCAGGTTTGTTTTTTGCTGTGTTGTTAGCAAGCGTGTCCTACACTTTTGTCACTAGGCAGGGAAGACGTTTCCCCACAAGTCAAGATGTGCGTCCGTTTTCTTCCTGGCACAGATTATGACTCCACTTGAGACAGAGGACGTTCCACAGGGACCTCAGTAATTTTCCCATCAATCTGTGTGCCCCCAAATCCGTGTCTGATGCCCGTCTGTCCCCTGCATGTCTTAGCACGAGCCGGTGCCGATTTCCACACGTTTCTACTGTTGTGACGTGCCCGCTCCCTGGTCCACACGCCAGGACTCCCAGCTCAAACACCGGGCAGCTCTGACGGCCACGTCCGCACAGACGCAGCTACCCAACACCTCGCGCAGAACGCCGATTTACAGTACCTTTATGAGGTTTTCCGCAGGAGCAAAAAAATCATCTGTTGCAAATAAAATCTGGAGAAACAAAGAAAGAAGTAAAAATGAGATGACCATAAATTCAAAACCATTTCATTTCATTCCCTAGTGAAACGTTGCAAGATGCAGTGAAAGGAAACATGGAATTGGAGGGGGACAAGGGCAATACCACTGGCCCCCGTGCGGTCCACACGTCCAGACCCCACGGCCTGCCTCCTCCGCGTCCGCCCGTCCAGCCTGAGCTCGGCACCCCCTCACCGGCTGGGTGCGGCACGCCCACCCCTCACACTCGGGAAGGATGTCAGCGTCCTCACCTCCAGGAACGGAGGACACTGGGCTTTGCGATTCCCTCGCAAGCAGAGCGGTGGGCCGGCCTGGGGCTGGGCCGGCGCAGCGCCGGACGCCCTGCCGGAAGGCGGGCCTGGCCGTTCATCAGCCGCGGCAGGACAGAGCTGGGAGGGAGGGCTTGCTACTAATCGTCCCAAGAAAACGGGTGGAAATGGCCTTTCTGGACAAAACAGGCTGCTGTCACCCCGACCGCAGCCAGGACCCTGTAACGGCAGCCGTGAGGAGGGGACCCCGTGCCCCGGTATCGGGAATCCGCCAGCTGCGGGTCCAGGTCCGCTTGTCTGTGACTGACGTGAGGCCTGCTCGTCTCGGGCGCATTTGTCGCCACGGAGGAAGCCGTTTCGGGACACGGTCCCCAACACGGGTCGTAAGCACGCAGCGGCTTTGCAGAACGGACGCGTGAGCCTCTGCTACCGAGGGCCTGTGGGGCTCGCCCAGAGCGGGCGCTGCGGGCAAGGCCCAGCGTGGCTGCTGTGAACAGCTCTCCGGGGGCACCTGTCCCTGCCGGGCCGAGGCCGCCCCTGGGGGTGGTGCCGGCGGCCCGAGGGCCCTCGGGGCAGCCAGCCCTGCCCGCCCACGCCCCTGCCACCAGCCGGGGGGCCCCAGCTTTGGGCCAGAGACTGACTCTACGGAGAACCGGCTGTGGGAAAGGACACCTCAGCGAAGCCCAGGCTGCATGTCTCTGCTGTCGCCACGGCCCGGGCCAGTCGTGGAGCTAATCTGTCGTGGGTTTGGGGGACGTTGTTGAGGAACTGTTACCCTGCACGCTGTGGTCGGTGAAACATTGTCGTTATAAAGTACAATTCCCACGGAGACCCCGTGTTACGTAATTATTGGCAAAGTCAGCTCGGCCTTTGAGCATAATTTACCTCAATGAAACTGCCATCCTCTGACCCCAGACCAGAGCCCGCAGGTCGGGGGACACCTCGCTGCTCCCCTGCAGATGGCGGTCCCAGAGGCAGAGCGTGGGGCGCACGGCTGTCCTGCGCCTGAGAATTTGCAGGGCCAGGCCTGGGTGAGCGGCGCGGACCAGCCCTCACTGCTTCCTGGGCAGAAACCCTCATGGGCCGTCGGGGCCTTTCGGTCTCCCCGGCTCCTGCCCCCCAGAAACCCCTGACAACTTCCAGAAACACTAAGCCAGCTGGGGCGTGCCTCGCTCACCCTCCCCCTGCATCCTGACCGAAGCGGCCCCTCGCCCCTCTTCCCTGCCGGCCTCTCTCCCACCTGCGGACCCCTGTGAGCGTCACTCAGAGGCACGGCCCTTGCCAGCACCCCCCGCCCCGCTTGCGGCCCCGGCTCCCACAGCACTTGTCTCCCCGGGAGAGCACGGGCTTCCCGGGGGCAGGCAGGGACCCTTCCGTCTGCACCGGACGCGGTGCCTGCCTGGTGCTGGTGCTCAGTGCCTCTGCGCTTCACCGGCACCGCAGCGCCCTGCACTGTTAACAACGGTTCCAGGTAATCCTCACAACGACACGTGAGGACCACGGATCCGGGCCGTGAGAAAACACACCGAGGGACAGAGGACTCTGCAGAGGACGGCACGTCTTTCTGTTCCAAGCTGAAAGCCATACGGCCTCGGCCAGGACTGTCACCAATTTTTGAAGTTCTTCCCAAGCCTTTGGCGATAATGGGCTTCCTCGGCAGGCTGGACCTTCAGCCCGATTCTCGCGTTCGAACGAGGCTCCTGCCGTGCGTCCTTCCCGGGAGACCCCGCTTACCTTTCCGCCTACAGACTCAGACGCCATGTCAGTCAGCTGGGTGAAGCCCGGGGGCCCGGCCGGCTCTCCGTCCCCGGGACTGTCGGCCATGCCTCCTGGCAACGAGAAAGGACGCCCGTCAGCCTCGGGCATCCAGGGCGGCAGAACCTCAAGAGCGAGCGAGGCCCTCGCCCGGTCCCGAAGCCAAGGTCCGAGACGCTCGAACAACACACATGGTCAGGTGGGCGTGGCGGGCGCCCACGCACTCCGGTCCCTGCAGGTGACTCTGCGCAGACCCTGGACCGGGAGCGAGCGAGAGCGCATTCCCTCCAAACTACGGAAGAACCAAGTCCCACCAAATACACGGGTCCCTCTGCCTCGAATTGCAATTTTTTAACGCTTATTTATTTTTGAGAGAGCAAGCACGAGCAGGGAGAGGGGCAGAGAGAGAGGGAGACACAGAATCCAAAGCAGCTCCAGGCTCCAAGCTGTCAGCACAGAGCCCGACGCGGAGCTCAAACCCACGGACGGTGAGATCATGACCTGAGCTGAAGGCAGATGCTTAACCCACTGAGCCACCCAGGCGTCCCTTATTGTGAATAATTCTTCATGAAATATTAGCTTTTGTGTAGTTTTCTCTTTTTTTAAGGGGAAAAATATTCTACTTGAGAAAGGAATGATTTGCTTTTAATTCTGCTTAGATCCCTTCAAAAATCACTTACTGAGCAACTCGCTGGCCGGCCCTGACTGGAAACGGGGTGCATAGAGCACGTGCCCTGCCCACACGGGGGCCCCACGGGGGAGATGGGTGCCCCAGAGGCCCGTGCACAGCAGAGCTTTGTGGAGCGCCCAGAACTGGCCCGGCCCTGTGTGATCTTGTCCAGGACACAGGACGATTACTAGGCTGTCGTCAGGAGGAAGCCTGCAGGGACCCACAGGCTTGGGCAGACCCCCGTCTGTGACCGGCCCGCACCTGTCGGGCTGGCCCTGAGCCCTGCGCTCCGGAGCCCGCGTGCAGGCCGCTGGTGAGGCCGCCGAGCCTGAGCGGGGACACAGCAAACCTCCAGGGTCTCAGTACTTCCTTGAGTGCTCACAAAACATTTGACTTCCCTGGTCATTCTTCTGCAAAGCTCGATATTTTTTCCAGGTGGTTGTAGGGAGCTCCATACCCACAGGACAGAGCCCTCTACGCTTTGCCAAAGTCAACACCGTGATGCCCTGCCCCCCAGCTGCGGGTTTGATGCAAAAAGCAAGGTGTCATGGCAACATGGGGTCCTGCGGCCCAGCCGGCGGCTGGCCGGAGAGCGGTGGGGGGGAGCCCTTCCCACCCTGGCCGTCCTCATCATTTCCTCCGTGCGCCCCACATCCCGCCACCAAGCAGCGCGTGCTGCACGCAGGGGCCAGAGGCTGCAGGTGTAGAGAGAGCAAGCCAGAAGCATTTGACACATTTTTCCAAGGGACGGGTCTCAAACCCTCAGGTTTTTAGGCTCCGCCTTCCAAATTGAGACGATAAACTGCCTCTGGTTTAAAAAAAAAGGACGCTCCCTTCTGGAAATGAACATTTCCGTTTGGCGAATCAGTAAGTGGGAAGCTCGTCTGCAGAAATTCTGAGTCACGCAGCAGCGCCCCCTGTGGCTGGCGCTGTGAGGCGGGCAGCACCTTTCCCGTTTCAGCCTCTGGGTGCAGGTGGCACGCGGGTGACATGCTGCAGCCCGTTCCCCAGACCAGAGAACACGCTGTCCGCAGGCTCCTTCGAGCGCGTGTGTGCCCGCTGCGGAACGCCGCAGAGCAGAGCCGGCCGTCCAGGCCGACATCCGTTTTCCTAGTGTCTGGACACATCTGTTTGGATTGGCAGAAGTGAATTAATTCGCTTTGGGGCAGAGATTTCTCTGTGGGCTCCGTCCTCAGCCCTC
>NC_043703.1:163100666-163104739 GCF_006229205.1 Suricata suricatta
GCTCCCCACAGGCGGGCCCAGGCCTCATGGTGCTCTCCCCGCGGCCAGGAGGAGGGAATTAGAGGGGCCTCACCCAGCAAGACAGAACTTTCTGGAATTGGCCGTGCTTGTGTGATGTCACAAGGGCAGTGGGGGGAGGGGCTGGGGGTGGAACAGCTCTTCCCAGGGAAGCCGAGGGGTCTCGCAGGAGCCTTGGAGACCACAGCCTGGGTCCCGCAAAGGCTGGCCCCCGCTTACCTAGTGAGTGGCCTCCTGCTGCCGGCCTGGGCCAGCTATGCCTCACTCTTGTCTCTAGAAGGTTCCTGCAAATGCATTACTATGCACACCTGCTTCTGGAGACTCCCCCCTTTGGGGGATTCAACGGAGGGGAAGGTCTCTCATCCCCAGGAAGATGCAGGAGCACCCCGAGTTTTCACGTGACTTGATGAGGGGTGCGGCCCCCGGTGGCCGGCAGCAAACACAGGTGCCCCCGGAGCCCCAGCCTGGAGGAAGAGGTCTCTGTGAGGCAGGACCAGCGGCGTGGTGCATGGCTGCCGGCACGGTGTGCGCTGTCCCCACCCAGGAACACGCGCAGGGTCCTGCCTCACAGGCACAGAGACAGAGGCTCCAGAGGAAGATCTGTCCAAGGTCACCTGAGTCCTCAGCCAGCGAACTGGCGCAGGAGCTCGGAGCATCCCGGGTCCCAAGCACGTGGACCTGGGAGTCTGGGGGGCGGGGAGCTCGGGTGGGAGTCCACCACGTCCTCGGTTTCCTTCTCCAGGCCTGGCCTGCCCTGTGCCCCCCTGCACCCGCTCTCCATGGTGGAACCTCCAGGAGCCCCCCGGCCTCTCCCCGGTGCCCATGTCTGTCTACCCTCCCAGAGGGGACTCCTAATAACACGGGCCACGTCCTGTCCCTCTGTGCGCAGCCGACAATGTTGTATTAAATTCGCAGACGTGACCCTGGGACGCCGTCCTGATGATCCCTTTTCCCTTGACTTGAGTCTGGGCCGTGGCACAGAGGAGGACCGAGAGGGACACACAGGGGCTAACCAAGGCCTTCCAACCCGCCTGGCCCACCCATGGGCACCCGGAGCCCGGTTCCCCAGCTCTGCTCTGCGCCCGGGCCACTGGGGAGTCGGCCAGACTGCGGGGCTCTGACTGCAGATTTGAGAGGCACCGGGAGGCTGGCCCTGGACCACAGCACAGCGATGACGGAGGGCAGGTGGGCGACCCCACCTGGAGAGCCATCTGCGACAGGCCACGCTGTCCGGCCTGCTTAAGATCAGACCTAAAATGTAAACTTAGAGGGCCCCTGGTGGCTCAGTTGGATGAGCATCGGACTCTGGATTTCAGCTCAGGGTATGATTTCCCAGTTTGTGAGTTCGAGCCCTGTGTAGGGCTCCATGCTGGCAGCGTGGAGCCTGCTCAGGAATCAATCTCTCCCAATCTCTCTTTCTCCCTCTCTGTCCCTCCCCGGCTCGCTCTGGTGCATGCATGCTTTCTCTCTTTCTCAAAAATAAATAAACTTTGAAAACATATTTGAACGTATCTAATAAAAGTGAAATGAAATGTAAAATGTACGTCCTGTCTCACTAGCTAAATTCCACGTGTCACGTGGCCACGTGTGGCAGCACGGAACGCCTCCCCACCACCGCGCACTTGATTCTACTCGGCTCTGCGGGGGGTGAGTGGTGGTGCTGGCCCGCCTGCAGAGCCTAGCCTGGCAGGAGCCCGGATGTGGGCAGATCCTTCCCCCAGAGGCTTGAGGGCCCCCACGAGGAGCCCCGGCCAGAAGCACTCCGCTGAGCTGCTCCCGCGTTCCTGGGCCACGGACACTGCGCAAGGCCACATGAGCTGCTCACGTGCAGGGTGGCTTGTCCCGCAGTAATGGAGGGCTGATCCAGGCCAGGGAGCCTCCGGGGGTGACGGGAAAGAGAGGTTGGGATTAGGGTGAGGGGCCCAGAGGAGGCTCCCCTCGGGGTCACCAGGGCTGGGCGTGCCATGGCCTGAGGTGGGGCTGGGGGGGCAGGACACTGTCACCAGGAGCAGCCCACTGTACCTGAGCCCTGAGCAATGCTAGAAACTTCTGCCTTGGGGACCCGCCTCATGCCCCCACCGCTTCCCAGGTCCCGACGAGGTTTCTGAGCACAGGGCCTCCCCCAGTGCCTGCTGGGCCCTCAGGGACAAGGACAAAGGGACAGGTCGAGTGTCAACTCGCTGGTCCCCTCCCATGCTATCCCTTCGGCTCACACGCGCCGAGTCCCACACTGACCACCAGGCTCGCCTTCCTTCTCCCCCCACCCCCGCCCTGCCGTGGGCCTCGGCCCTTCCTTTGGGCCACATCCGGCCCCTTTTCTGCCGGCAGCAGATGGCAGACGCGGCCACAACCCTCTACATCCATCTGTTTGTGGCTTCTCCGCTCCAGCCTCCCCTTGGATCTGGACCCGCCTTCCCACTTAGCCTTCGAAAGGGACGGAGCCATGTGGCTCCCACTCAAGGCCCCAGGGTTTCCTGGGGCCACGCTTGCTTTCCGGAACATCCACGCTGGGAATACACTCAGACCGGTCCCTCGGGGATGAGAGCCAGGAGCAAAGCGGGCCCGCCAGCCAGGGCGTCCCAGACCAGCCACCCCGGCCCCTCCAGCAGCTGCCGGGAGACAGAGTGGGCCTGGCCGCGACCAGAAGAACAGCCCAGCTGGTCTCAGCCCAAACCGCTGACCCCTGGCATCACGGTCAATGCAGAAACGGTTACTGCTTAAAGGCACCAAGCTTTGCGGTGGGTCACTGAAAACTAACAGATGCCGTGTGTCGGGGATTTGCTCATCCTTGGAAAGCAGTAAGGCTCCCACCAGACACACTGAAAACTGCCCTTTCCCAGCCTCCTCCACAGCTAGAGCACAGACACAGACCAGCCACCGTGCTTTATGAATGGTGCTTTGGGATTTGTGCAGTGTGCAACCTGTGCAGCACACAAACTGGCCCCAGAAAGCAGGTACCCAAACAGACCTGCCCCTCCAGACTCTGGATGGGGAGCGAGTGAGGTATGAAGGCAGGGGCCACAGCCAGCCTGCAGGCACCTATGGCCATGGACCGACCTAGCAGGCCCATGTGCAGCATGATCTGTGGGCTCTGTTCCCTTCCATGCAGCCCCCAGGATGGGTCTCCAGTCTTTCCAAAAGTCCCATGAACACCCAAAACCTCCCAATGAAGCCCCTTTCTTCTGATATTAGCCGGACTCAGGCTGTCTTGCTTGCGGCAAGAAACAGCACCCTCGGTTCCAACCTCCTGGATTAAACTGGGTTGTGCCTGGCGACCAACCTCAGTCTTCACCTGCCACCCTCTCTCCCCAGGAAGCAAGGTGGGTGCAGGGTCTATCGGTCCCAGGGGCAGCCACCGCGTGGGAGCACGGCAGGAGCGGCTGCGCAGGCATAAGGGGGGCAGGAGCTGACACCCGGCACCGGGACAGGGATGATGGACAGGAGCCCGAGCCCCCCGGAAACACCCCAGTCATCCTCCCCGCACGTGGACCGATCCCAGGGGCCTGGAGGCCAGAGATCAGCTGCACCCCAGCCCTGGCTTATCTTCCTCCAACACTCAGAACCACCCATTTTCCCACCGGTTTTGTTTGTCAGCTCTAGATGGCCGCCACCGCCCTGGGGACGCCTGGCTGAGGGAGGGAGTCGGTGCAGGAATCACTTGCGGAGGATCTTCCGCAGGGCACACACCCCGGGTCTGGGGGCCTGGGGACCGGAGCCCCTCCTTCCCCTCCCTGCCTGCCCGCCTTTGTTCAGCCGCATCTCAGGCTCCCCCACCCCCTCCCCTCTGAGTGCTCTCCCATCCCCCCTCCTCTCCCCTTCCCTCCCCTTTCCTTTCTCCAATCTCCCTCCCCTCTCGTCTCTTCCGCTCCCCTCCCGTCTCTCACACATACACACACAAACACACGCATGCACACACACGCATGCACACGCACACACACACACATGCACACACCGCCCTAAAGAACGCCTCCCTGCGTTTCTTGACGCGGACGCTGGATGGCGGTGTGGACACGCGGATGGGGCGGCCCCAGGCTGCGCTCTGCGCCCACCCCCCC
>NC_043703.1:163104839-163108175 GCF_006229205.1 Suricata suricatta
TTATTTATTTAATTTTATTGTTTTATCTTATTTTATCTTATTATCTTATTTTGTTTATTATTTTATTTTATTTCATTTTATTTTCTTAGAGTCTTCTTTTTTTCCCTAAAGCTTATTCATCTTAGAGCAGCCAGGGGGCTTTGTGGGCACGGTGGTGTCTAACCCTTTGTTCTAGAAGCCAGAGGAAGGAGGGGCTGCAGGGCTGCATGGCGCGTCTGTCTCCACGTGCCCTCTGGGAGGCCTCAGGGAGGGCTCTCTTCTCCACTGGGTGAGACTGGCCCCAGGCCCGCCCCAGTGCCCACGTGGCACGTTCTCTGAGTTTCCCTGCGTCACCAGGGTGCAGGCAGTCAGGTTTAGTTATTACTGACTCGGGGGGTTAAAGGTTCACGACATGATATGTACACGTTGTTCTATGAGGCATCCGGGGTTTTTGGAGTTGATTTAAAGAAGGCTTCTCGGGGCGCCTGGGTGGCTCAGTCAGTTAAGCGTCTGGCTTCGGCTCAGGTCATGATCTCACGGTTCGTGGGTTCAAGCCCCACCTCAGGCTCTGTGCTGTCAGCTAGCTCAGAGCCTGGAGCCTGTCTTCAGATTCTGTGTCTCCCTCTCTCTCTGACCCTCCACTATTCATGCGGTCTCTCTCTCCAAGATAAATAAAAACAGTAAAAAAAAAAAAAAAAAAGAAGAAGGATCCTGTAGGGGCGCCTGGGTGGCTCAGTATGTTGAGCATCTGGCTTTGGCTCAGGTCATGATCTTAGGGTTTATGGGTTCGAGCCCCGTGTCGGGCTCTGTGCTGTCAACTCAGAGCCTGGAGCCTGCTTTGGATTCTGTGTCTCCCTTTCTCTCTGCTCCTCCCCTGCTCACACTGTCTCTCAAAAATAAAAAACATAAAAAAATTAAAGAAAGATCCTCTAAAATCTTGTCATAGACCTGTGTCCCATGTCACATCCAGAGAGGCTGAAGAGTTAATAATGTATAGACTACAATCCCTGTATTCACACCAAAGAGGATCTAGGGGAAAGTCCTAGGATGTTACACACAGGAGAAACGGCATCCTTCACCTTGATAATTTTAAACTTGTATGATGTATCCCAGCTCTACCTGGTGATTTTGACCTTGCTTTCCTTTTTCAGGTGAAAAAGGAGATTCTGGTGACATAGGGCCCCCTGGCCCTAATGGAGAACCAGGTATGGTACAGAGGGTCCAAGGGTTTGTCAAAATGTATTAAAAATTGCACTTTCTCCCAATTTTGTTGAAAAATAATTGACATGCCTCAGTGTACAAGGTTAAGGGGTACAGCACGGTGGTTCGGTTTATAGACACTGCAAGACGGCCGGAGCAGGTGCAGCTAACATCCGCCTTCTCCTGTAGATACACTAAAAAGAGAGAGAAGGCAGGTGGACAAATGCATCCTTGTGGGGGAGCCCTGGGGACTAGGTCTCGGCCCCAGAGCAGTGCTACTTTGTGGGTTGTATCCCTGGCAGGCATTTATCCTGGGGGGGTCTGCACCGTCTGACCCCCTCCCTCCAGCGCCCCACCCCCCATGACACAGGTCTGTGAGGGCCTGCAGGACTTGTCTTTCTCTGCCTGACTTACATCACACAGCAATAATGCCTTCAGGTCCATCCACGTTGTCACACATCACAGGGTTTCCCCATTGTTTGCGGCTTAGCCCACTGTGTACGTAGGTGACCGGGCGTTAGTCCAGCTGTCCACTGACAGACATGTAGGTCTGTCAGCTAGTTCCTCTCTGTCTCAAGTCTTGAAGTGCTTCTGGTTTTGTAAAGTGCTTATTTATTTTGAGAGAGAGCGGGCATGTGTGCACGAGCAGGGGAGGGGCAGAGGGAGAAGGAGAGACCGGGGATCCCATGCAGGCTCCCTCATTTCTGTGATGTTCTGGCTTCTCTGCGTCTGCACAGTCGCTGTCCCTAGCCCCACATCTGAGCTGCTGCAGGAGGCCACCCTCCACCCACCTCCCCTGCACCTCCCCTCTTCCTTCCCAGAAAACAGCCCGATTTTAAAAGAGGTCGGTCTGGGCACCTGAGTGGCTCAGTCATTAAGCGTCTGGCTTCGGCTCAGGTCATGATCTCATGGTTGGTGGGTTCGAGCCCAGCTCAGAGCCTGGAGCCTGCTTCAGATTCTGTGTCTCCTCTCTCTGACCCTCTCCGCTCATGCTCTGTCTCATTCTCTCTCTCAAAAAATAAATCAATATAAAAAAAAAAAAAAAGGTCGGTCTTCGGGGCACCTGGGTGACTCAGTTGGTTATGCCTCTGCTCTTGGTTTCAGCTCAGGTCATGGTGTCACAGTATGTGAGTTCGAGCCCCACTTTGGGCTCCACATGGACAGCATGGAGCCTGCTTGGGATTCTCTTTCTCTCTCCACGTTTTCTGACCCACCCCTACCTTGTGCTCTATCTTAAGAAACTTTAAGATAAAAATAAAACAGGTCAGGCTTGGTGCTGCCCTGCTCAAGTCCCTGTGCCCCCGCCGTGGGGGCGAGGCCGGCAATCTGTCTTGGAACATGTCTCGGCCTTCGAGGCCCACCTGCTTGGCATGCCGAGGGGACTTTATATGGGGGGTGGGGGGCTGCTAGGGACTTGTCCTGCGTTGCTGACGGGCCGGTGTCACAGGCATCCCTTGCGAGTGCAGCCAGCTGAGGAAGGCCATTGGGGAGATGGACAACCAGGTCAGCCAGCTGACGGCCGAGCTGAAGTTCATCAAGAACGGTATGTGGCCGGCATGTCCCCGTCTCTGCCGGCACAGCGGCCCGGGCGGGGGGCGGGTACGGGGTCCCCGAGTGCCCGGGTCGCCCCGAGTGTGATTACAGAGCGCGAGCGCTCACTTTCCAGCGCTGCCCTCCCCTGCAGCGGTGGCCGGCGTGCGCGAGACGGACAGCAAGATCTACCTGCTGGTGAAGGAGGAGAAGCGCTACGCGGACGCGCAGCTGGCGTGCCAGGGCCGTGGGGGCACGCTGGGCATGCCCAAGGACGAGGCGGCCAACGGGCTGATGGCCGCCTACATCGCGCAGGCCGGCCTGGCCCGCGTCTTCATCGGCATCAACGACCTGGAGCGGGAGGGCACGTTCGTGTACTCGGACCGCTCGCCCATGCAGACCTTCAGCAAGTGGCGCAGCGGCGAGCCCAACAACGCGTACGACGAGGAGGACTGCGTGGAGATGGTGGCCTCGGGCGGCTGGAACGACGTGGCCTGCCACGTCACCATGCACTTCCTGTGCGAGTTCGACAAGGAGCACGTGTGAGCGCGCGCGCCGGGGATGCACCTGCCGCCAGCCAGGGGCGGGGCCGGGGTGGGGGAGGGGCGGCGGCTCCCGGCCGCAAAC
>NC_043703.1:163108275-163109853 GCF_006229205.1 Suricata suricatta
GTGTGGCTCTGAGCCACCAGGCCCCTCTGCCTCCCTCGAAGCCCAGTGGGCAGACACTCCCCGAGCCTTGGGTGTGCCCTGTGCCGTGCAGAGCCCGCGTGCCCTGTGCTGTCAGTGGGTGATCTGGTGGTGTCCCCACCTCCCCCACGGGGGGAGACCCCGGCTGGGGATGCCCAGGGCTGGGCAGCACTGCTGAGGGTGGGTGGGAGTGCGGTTCAGTGGTCTGGCCCCCAATGGGGCCAAACTTCTGCCCCATTAACCTGCCTCCGGGGGCTGGGCTGTGAGTGGCTTTGGGGGTTCTGATCCATGGCCACCACCTCCCCCAGCCTCAGCCCGTCCCTGCCAGGAGGGGTCCGCGGCCAGGAGTGAGATGGACACTGGCCAGCTCAGCGGCTCTCCTGGCGAGCCCGTGGGGGGCACCCGGCCAGGACGGCCACTCCCGAAAGAGCACATAGATGTGCCTGGGATATGTGTGCTTCACAAAGGCTTTGAAAATTGTGGTAAAATACTCGGCACGTAAACTTTGCCACGTTAGCTTCTTTCCGGGGCTCAAGTCAGGGGCATCGGGTAGCTCTGTGGTGTCCCACCACCTTCACCACCATTTCCAGAGCGTTTTCGTGGCCCTGGAGAGAAACTCTGCGGTCACAAAGTGGGGTCCCCCGGTTCCCTCTCAGTGGAGGAGCCCTCTGCTGCACTTAGGGTCGCGGCTTTGTGTGTTCTAGGTAATTCACCGAAATGGAGTCC
This sequence comes from Suricata suricatta, assembly GCF_006229205.1. Lineage (NCBI taxonomy): Eukaryota > Metazoa > Chordata > Mammalia > Carnivora > Herpestidae > Suricata > Suricata suricatta. The sequence goes on from NC_043703.1 coordinate 163,109,020, forward strand.
TACCAGATCTGTCGTGGGTGTGCCTTACGTCACCGTGCGTAAAGTGATCTAGGCTCCTCTGTGCTGTAGTGGGTCAGCATCGGCTTCGTTGTCAGACCGCATCTCGGCCACATTTTACTTACTCACAAGTCTGTTGGCAGAGATCTGGGCTGATTCCACCCGTGAGGTGCCGGGTGGGTGCCGCGTGGAGCGCCATGGAAACTGGCCGGCAAGTAGGGACGCGTGTGCCTTTCTCGTCCGACACGCGCTCTGGATGTCCACCCGGGTCCCACCGCGGGACGGCTTGCCGGCAAGTCCCTCATGCGGCTCAGTTCATGTCCTTGTCAGCCTGCCTGCCGGTCGTTTCCGAGCCCCCTGCTGGTGAGAGTCCCAGGGGTCCTTGGGATGGGCCTGGAGGCCCCTCTCCCTCCCGCACAGACACACAGACGCAGGGACTGCGTGCAGGGAGGAGGCACCCGTCCCTCACCGCGGGGCCGGGGCGCTCACCGCGGGGCCGGGGCGCTCGGCGTCAGGGAGGAGAGCGCTGCAGGAGACTCGTGGGCTTTATACATCTGTCATCTATTTTATTATTTTAATTTATGCGATTGCAGTTATTTTATCTTATTTTGTTATTTATTTTATTATTTTATCCTCTCTTATTTATTTAATTTTATTGTTTTATCTTATTTTATCTTATTATCTTATTTTGTTTATTATTTTATTTTATTTCATTTTATTTTCTTAGAGTCTTCTTTTTTTCCCTAAAGCTTATTCATCTTAGAGCAGCCAGGGGGCTTTGTGGGCACGGTGGTGTCTAACCCTTTGTTCTAGAAGCCAGAGGAAGGAGGGGCTGCA
>NC_043703.1:163109953-163118300 GCF_006229205.1 Suricata suricatta
GCTGCCCCTCGCCTCCTCCTCCCCATCACCACAGGCTGCCCCAGTGACCGGTCCTCACGCCGGGACCCTGGGGGACGGTCCTCGCTGGCCACTGACCGGTGCACTAAGCCAAGCCCAAGAGCGGCCCTCTTCACTCGATCACGGAACCAATCACGACAGCGGGGGGATTTTCTCAACGCTCAGACTTTCTCCCACAAAGTGTGCTTAAACTCTCGGCATTCGTGCCTGCTGGTCAGCTGGCGACCGCTGCAGACCGTGCGCCACGCCAGCCCGTGTCAGACACACACACACAACACCCAGTAAAAGAAACCCGCCACCGGCCTTAGTTTAATGATCTGAAACTAAATGAAACTCAGCGTAAGCAGCCAGGCAGGCGGGACGTGGTCGGGGGCGGGGGGGACTGCGCATCAGGCACCGGCGAGGCTCTGCCTGCTGGGAAGCCACCGAGGATTCCCAGCCAGGAGCCCTGAGCTTTGCGATATCCCTACGTGCAGGATAGACGAAGATCAGAGACTTCGGGCGAGCTGCAGCTCAAATGGAAACACGCCCATCACACACGGAGCTGGCTGACGCTCCCACAGACGGGACGCACTCGCACACCCATTCTCTTGGTCACACAAGTGACTCACAGCACAGATGGGATGCAGAGGGCTTGGGTGGCTGGTCCGGGTCAAGAGCCCGGGGGACAGCGGGGCCAGGACAGAACTGTGACTCCTGACCTGAGACTCCACGGGAGGCAGGGGATGCCAGGGAGACCGAGGCCAGGCTGGTCCAGCCACGACAGAGGTGACTCAGGCCACAGGTCCTGTGGACTGCGTGCTGTGAGTGGTGCGGGGACACGGGGAGACAGGACCCAGACCCGCGGGGAGATCTGGGGGGGATCAAACACCTGAAAGGGGGTAGTAACCGGAGAGAGTGTGAGGAAGTCCTGGGGAGGGGGAAAGGGTGCAGGGGGTTGGCATACGAACCCCCAGGCGGGGAGTCAGGGCGGAGAGTGACCAGATAGGATTCGTGCTGGGCATGCGTCCGGTGACCCCGCAGAGATGCTGGGAGGGGGGTGCAGACACCGGGTCAGGGGGAGCAGGCCAGGGAGGGCGGTGGGTGTGCAGGGGTGCCCGGGAGGGATTCAGAGCAGCAGTGTCAAACATCATGGACGCCCATGGGAGGAGTGACGAGGGCGCCCCCCAGCACGCAGGAGTGGTGGAGGGGAGGGGAAGCCGCACTGTCCCCTGGACCGAGCAGCTGGGTGTCCGGCCCGACCCACGGGGATTGCATGTGCATGGGGCTCCTGGCCGGCGTGTCCGCCATAACTGACAGCAGGTGGCCTGGTGATGTCACCCGGTGGAGGACAGGCCCGGGAGACCCCAGGGCACTGCAGGAGGGGCGCCCGCAGGGTCAGAGCACAGGGAGACAGGCAGGGCAGGCAAGAGTGTAAGGCGAGGCCAGAGGCCAGCAGGGTGGGGACCCCAGTGGGGCAGCAAGGAAGGAGGGAGGGGTGCGGAGACGGTGCCCCCTAGAGTGGGGCAGCCCCGACTGCTCGAGCCTGGGACACAGGGATCCGTGTGCTGCTCATGTGCTAGCTGGGCTCCTCCGTCCCCATCCTGGCCAGCCCTGCCCCCGTCCTCAGCCAGATGACCCTGTCACTGCGGCCACGCTCCAGTCACCAGATGTGCCCACCTGCCAACGGGGCTCATGGAGCACGCTGGCTCCCATCCACCCCCGCAGCGGGCCGGCGGGGCGAAGACGGCCAAGAACGCGTATCAGTTGAGCAGCGAGGCCGAGGTGGGCCCCGCACCGCTCGCCCTGGGGGCCCCGCACGGCAGAGCGGCCCTCACTGCCCTCACCGCCTGCGTGAGACTCGCCCAACATTCAGTTCCACCAGGCCGCCCCCTCGCGTCTCCGGCCTTTGTGGATTGGCCGCCTCTTCCTCTGGGGACGGCCGTTTTTTGTTCCTCTGAGGATCACACACACCCCCTCAAGCAGAGCGTCCCAGCGTGGCCTGGCCGCCATCACCCCCCACAGGGGACTGAAGTGTGTCCTGCCCCGCCCGCCCAGCGTCCTCTGCTGAGTCCTAACCCTAACCAGGGCTGCAGGTGGGCCTTGGGAGGTGACCGGGCTTAGATGAGGGCACAGGGTAGGGCGCAGCGTGGGGCTGGTGCCCTCGTAGGAAGGAGAGATGCAGGTGGGGGCAGACAGCCACCTCCAGTCCAGGACGAGGTCCTCACCAGAGGCAGCCCGATCTGGACGTCCAGCCTCCAGCGCCTGGAGAAACAAATGTCTGCTGTCCAGGCAGCCAGGTCTGCGGTGCTTTGCTACGGCAGCCCTGGCCGACTGAGACACCTCCCTCGTCCTGAGTCTCGCGTCCACTACCAGGTCAGAATCCCAGGGGTGACTGGGGTGTCTGCTCAGCCTCTTACAAAGAGTGTTCTACAGAAAAACCAACGTTCCCCAGGATGCTGGGCCGCGGTTAGTGCTGCTGCAATACCCGTGTGCGCCTGCGGGGGCAGCCTTGTTCCCCGAGCCTCCTTCCAAAAGCCTAACCTAGCTGTCCCCAACTCTCCTCCTGGGGCCCAGAGGGCTCAAGCGTGCTGGAAAAGGTGCGCGGAGCCACAGGACACATGTCAGGATGATCTCAGCGTTCGTGCCCCTGCAATGGTCGTCTCCCCAAAACCTGAGGTCGCTTTGTTCCTTTTCACTCAGCAGTCAGCTGTGACGGCAGTCTGCTGTGACATTCTGTCTCGTCTCCCGGAGAAGGTCAAGCCCACTAAATACATCACAAGCTCCCAACGGCGCTCCGATGAAGACAGTGTCCAGAAAGGACGTCTCGGTTGAAACCGTCCAACCGAACCCCATCTTCAGATGGGAAGGCAGAGGCCCAGAGACACCTAGACGCATGCACCTGCACTAACCGGCGAGGCAGATGGTTCCCAGCGCCTGGGCCCCGGCTGAAAGCCCCCGCTGCAGGGGCAGGGCGGCCAGAGCTGTGAGATGAAGGAACGTGCCATCCCGTTCAAAAGCCCGAACTCCATAGAGGAGTCTGGGAGCCGATCAGTGGGCAGACTGGACGTGAGTGCGGCCCGGTCACGTGACTGGAGAGTCCGCCGTCCGCTAGGAAGACCACACCGGGAACGTGGGAGGGGAGGCCCCCCAGGCCCCTGCACAGCGGAACCGGAACACGTCCGCCCCTCTCCCCCCAGCCAGAGCCTCCTGCCGCGCCCCTACCCCCGCACACAGGGAAGGGGTGCTGAGGGCCAGAGGAGAGAGCCGGCGCAGGTGCACGGCTGCTAAGTGCTTTCCCCGCCTCCGCAGAACCATCAATGGCTGACTGGCTTCAGCCGCAGCCGGAGTCCAGCTCCCGTCCGGCTGTCGTGAATAACTCAAAACCTGAAGATGACTTGGGAGCATTGGGCTCCCGGCCCATCTCCGAATCGCACTGCCAAATGTTAGACTAATTCAAGGTCCTGGGGGTCATGTGCCTCCCCCCCCCCCCCAGCAGGGGCTGAGCCCAGCTCCTGCCCTTGGAGAAGTGGGGGACCCTGCCACGAGGGTTCGGGGGAGATCGGTGCCAGGAGGGACACCCCGCAGCTCACGGAGTGGGGTGACAGAGCTGTCACGGAGCCCTCAGCACCCGGTCTCTGACACCAGCCTCCAGAGCCGCGGGAGAAGGAACGGCTGCTGTGGACGCAGCCCGGCCCGTGGTGGTTGTTCCGGCAGCTCGAATGGTCCAGAACACTTTCCTGCGCCCCCTCAGCCAGGACATGGGATCCGGAGAGGCCAGGCCGCCGCACCCCGAGTCACACGGCCAGCTGCTCAGGACCATGAGCCTCCGGGTCCCCATCCGCAAAGTGGACCCTGGGTTGCTGAGCACGTGGTGGCGTAGGTTTCGTTCAGACCGAGGTCTCCCGACCCCACACCTCGGCTGAGGGGCTCAGGCCTGTCCTCCCAGCCCCGGAGAGGCCGCGCATGGGGCCGGCCACCCCACGAGGCTGCCCTGACGCGGGCGGGGCTGAAAGCGTGCTTCGGGACTTCTGGGGAGACAAACACCCACCCCGGCCTGGCTGCAACGGCCCAGGCTGAGGACCCTTGGCCAGTGGGGACCTGGGTCAGCTGCCAGGCAGCCCCGTCCTACCTATCACCAGACAGCCCCTTTCGCGGTGAACAATGGCCTCTTGCACTGGGCCCCCTCCCCCGGCCCTGAGACAGGACAAAACCTGGTCGTGCCACCCACGCCCCCAGGAGCCTCACAGGAAGGCCGGCAGGGGCACTGGGGACAGCTGAAGGTCAGGGTCGCCACCCCTCTCCACGCTTGGCTCCCACCCCACGGCAGACCTGGTTTCGCTGAGCAGACTGAGAAGAGCCATCATCTGCTGGTGCTGGACGACGGGCGCACGGACATATGCGCACGCACGCATGCACGCACACACATCCATGCATGTGCACACAGATCCATGCTATACACTCGTGCACGCACGCACCCATACACGCTAACATGAATGCAGGTATAAACACACGTCCTTGTGTGCACGTATGCATGCGCCTATTCAAACTCGTGGAGCGAGTGCACAAATACAAGCAAACGCTCACCCCAGACACCCGTGTGTGTGCTCAAGGGCACGCGCACAACCGTGTCTCATCCTCACACCACTCGAGGTGAAGCTGTGAGCACAGGGCACCCAGGAGGCCCGCACCCTCGCCCCCGCCGCAGCCCCTCTGTTCCCTGGGGTGGCTGCCGTTCCCAACAGGAGCGTGGTGTCTCCTGGGTGCGTTGGAGGAAAGGTGAGAGCCATGAAAATCCCAGGAGGTGGCCACCTTGTCTCTACCCATCCCAGGCGGTTTGTGCCTAGCGATCCTGACTTGTTTTCACCTGCAGGCGTTTCTTGGGCAGAGCAGGGGTGCGGCTACAAAGCCCGGGCTCCCACAGGAGCGCAGATGAGGACGAGCGCTCTCTGCCTTCCTCCTGCCTCCCGGAAGGTCTCCTTGCTCTCCAAACGACAGGAGGCTTTTTGCAAAAAGCAAACAAATGTCCCCTCCTGGTTGTGGGAGATGATTGGAAATGCACCAGACACACGGAGATCCGTCCCCGGAAGACTGAAGAGCTTGCAGAGACCCCCCAGGGAGCTGGGGGCTGACGTGCCGTCCCTCCCTCGTCCCGTCCCGCTAATGAGAAGCGCACAGGAGCGTGTCCGTCCTCCAGACATGCACAAGGAGCGGAGGAACGGGCGAGAGCACAGCAGGCACGTACGTCTTATTAATTTTAATGAAGATCTCACACAGTCCTTTGAAGTGAAGACAGCGGAGAGAGGGCACTGGGAATCCGCTTCCTCAGCGATTTTTAACGAAGGATAATGTGCACATTGCAGAGCCCAGAAAACCTGTCACCGGTGCAGGGTCACCCTCCACCTTCACACCAGGAGGGCCTGGCTTCTGAGAGGAGAGGCCCAGGGGCCTCCCTAATATTGTCCTAGCAGCGAGTCTGGGGACAGGGAGCCTTGAAAACGGGGACGACACACGTAGCAGGCAGTGCCTGCACAGCCAGCCCTGAACGGCTTGCACCTTGCTGCGCAGGCTAGAAATGTGCAAATTACTCCAATTTCAATAAAGGACAAAGGACAGCGGGAGGCTTCCGCGGACCCTGGGGCTTGTCTCTGAATCTCACAAAAGGCATCCATCAGCTGGCATGCACGTCCTCCGGTTTGAGTCCCTGGCAGGGGGCTGCTCCGTGGGGCCGACCCAAGACGGCCCCCCCCCGCCCCCGGCACACAGCAAATCCGCCAAAGAGGCCCCACGGGGACGCGGTTGCACTTGGTGGGGTCTGAGATGAGCAGGGCACCCAGGTGAGGGTGGGCAGATGCTCACGACCCACCTCACCGCAGGGCCCGTGGCGTGAGGCATGGACAGCACCCCCGGGTGCCTGCTGATGGACGCTCGCCTCCCAGCCATGCTCCAGAAAGAGAGCAGCCTCTTAGTGAGAACCGGCTGGTTCCCGTGTGCACCCCGGGTTGAGAAGCAGCAGTGGAGCAGAGACCCCAGCAGAGAACGGACCCAGCTCCGCAGGACTGATCCCTGGCCACAGACCTGGGGAGGGGCCGCATCCACGCCCCTGGGGCCCTCAGCACCGGGGACACTGTCACCGCAGATTCTGAGGATCTTTGAAGAGACTGAATTTCCACTGGGTGTTGTATGGAAACCAATTGGACAACATATTTTTTCTAAAAAGAGAGACTGAATTTCAAGATATTTTTCAATTGATTAAGGGCTTTCCAAGTCCCGGGTCTCACGTGAGGCCCCGGAGTCACCAAGACGAAAGTGAGCCTGCCCAGGTGGCCCGTGGTCACGATGGGGCCCAGCGAATAAAGAGACGGGCATGCTGGGCACCGGGCCCGCCACGCCCACCACACACCGTGGGACTTGCCGTAAAGGCCAGTCACTGGAGGGGCCATTTCCAAAGGACCCCAGGAGAAAGCGCCTCGGGCCTCAATGCCAGGGACCATCTGTGAGTCTGAGCAGCTCCTGTGTTTGGCCGGATGGATTCCGAGTCCAGGACCTGCAAAGCCCTAAGGGTAGGTGGCAGCCGGGGCGGCAGGAGGCCCCCAGGTCCTGAGCCCACAGGCCCCTCTGCCTGCTGTGCTCCCGGCTGCGCACACTCGCACTGCTTCCCCAAGAAAATAACAAGTTTACGAGTCACTGACGTAAGTGGCTGTGTCTTCCTTCTGGCACTGATGTGAGGGCTTGGAGCCACCTGTGCAGGTCACCCCACCAAACACAGAGGACCTCACAGCCTGAATTTCATCCAAACAGCCTCCTCCTGGGGCTCCCGGGGGGCTCAGTCAGCTGAGCATCCCAGTCTGATTTTGGCTCGGGTTATGATCTCATAGTTCATAGGTTTGAGCCCCGCGTCCGGCTCTGCACTGACAGCCTGGAACCTGCTTGGAACCCTCTGCCCCCTCTCTCTCTGAAGATGCATGCTCCCTCTCTAAAATAAAAAAAAATTTTAATAATAATCTTATCTTATATAAACATATTTTTGTACGTCCAAAATATTCTACCTTTGCAGAAATGTAATATGTTGTATTTTAAACATACCATGAAACAAACAAGAAGGGGGGAGAAAGGGAGGGAGAGCGATCAGCCGTGGGGCAAAGGGCGATCTGAGTGGGGGGGGTGCCAGGAGGAAGCACCGCCCCACCCCCAGGAGGACCTGGGAGGCCCACGAACAGGGCACGTGCTGGGCGGGGGTGCGGGGGCGGGGGGCAGGGAGCTGGCCAGGTGGCAAGGGTCCCTCCCGCATTTCTGGCAGCATCGCCGCAGGGAGGCCCTCTCTCCGTGTGGGGAGCAGCAGCCCCCTCACCCCGTCAGGGCCGCCCAGGGATCTCAGCGATTTACCCAAGATGTGAAGGGGGGGCTGCGCCCCAAGGCAGGGTGGGGACCCCAGATCCTGCTGGCCCTGGGACGCTCGGTGGAAAATGGCTCCACCCTGCAGTGATGAACAAAGAGGAGGGGCGGGAATCACCCAGAGAATGTGCCAGAAGGACGGGAGGCTCACCACTCACAAGACCCGAGGCCATGGAGCCACAGATGAGAAGGGTTGGAAGAAGTTGAGGGTGAGGCTCTACCTCTGAACCTCTTTGCAGCAGGTGGATGGGGTGCTGGTGACAGGCTCTGGGGACCCTCCGCAGCCACCGTGAGGCGGCGGACGGTGCTGTGGGCCAGCAGGAGCACCCCGAGAAGGGCAGGGGGCCCCACCTCCGAGGCCCGGCTGGCGCCCCGGCGGGCACAGCCAGATCACGGCCAAGGAAGCCGGGGTCAGGGTGGCCGGTGGACCGCTTGGAACGGCAGAATCGGTCATTGGGAAAATGTGATACGGATTTGAAAATTAGTAAACTTCTCAAGAAGCCCAGTAATATGTACGTGGAAAAAAATGATTCCGGCGAAAATCATTTCTGAAAAATGAAAATGGTCAACGGTCCATTTGCCCACACGCAGGTGGTGCCCGGACCACTGGCAGCAGGCACACTGGGACCCCTGTTCTAGCAACGCTCACTGCTGTCTGCGTGCGTCTCCGCTGGAAGGAAGGGCCTTCCAGAAGCCACAGGTGTCAGAGACTGAACACCAGGAACACGAGGCTGAGCGGTGACTCTGATCCGCCCAAACCCGCCTGGACAGGAGGGGAGGGTGGAAAGAGGGGGAGGACCCTGAGGCCCCGAGCAGCTCCTAGGGCTGCCCAGAGGCCAGGGCGGGGCGGGGGGGGAAGTTCTGTGGGGTCCTGGGCCCCACATCTGTCCTTCCCGGGAGCTTTGCTACCGGGCAGCCGGGCCTGGCCCCTCGAGGTCGCCCACAGCTCTCTGCC
>NC_043703.1:163118400-163122437 GCF_006229205.1 Suricata suricatta
CCCTCTCTCTCCCCCTCTCTCTCTCCCTCTCTCTCTCCCTCTCTCTCTCTCCCTCTCTCCCTCTCTCTCAGCTCCTCCCTAGCACTCGCTCTCTCTCTCTGTCTCTCTCTGCCCCTGCCCTCTCAAGATAAATAGAGTAAAAAGAAATAGGATGCAAATTTATGTGAACAATACAATCACAGCAAAGCCAAAAAAGGCAATACACGAAAATGAGTGGCAGTCTCTGGCTGACTTTGCACTGGGTGACGTCCTCACCTCGGGCACACAGAAACTGTGCGGCGTGAGCGTCTCCTACTGCTGTGCATTGGAGAAACTTGAAACAAGGCAGTAACTTAATGAAGGTAGGACTTCACCGCCCCTTGCACGTTGAGCTCAAACACGGTGACTTTGAAAACCATCAATGAAACAGGATCGTGAGATGAATTTGTGAGCGGCTGGAAGAGGGGCTCCCCCGCCTCCCGGCCGAGGACACAGAATCGCCCACACAAACAAGTGGAGGAGCAGCTTCTTATCACTGTGTACGTTTCAGAATTCGCCGGGTGACAGAGCGAGACGGGCGTCCGCAGCGCGCTCCTCTCTCCCAGGACGTACAGGGCGACGTGAAACAGCCGCGCTGCGTCCTCCGACTGTCGTCGCAGCCCAGGAGCCTCGTGAAGCACTTCCATCCTCAGCCCCTGCGCAGATGGGAAGCGGACACCCGGGGACAAGCAAGCTGATGACCGGAGAGCCCGCCCCTCCGGCCCCGGGTCAGCTCTCCCCTGCAGGCTGGCGTCCTGCAGGGGCCCCGCGAGAGGAGACCCGCCTGCCTCACCCCTGCGCTCGCTCCGCACACGGATGGAAGGCTCCGAGAAACGGGAAGGTTGTTCGTTTCAAGCAGGAAGGGCGTAAGGAGGTATGCACGGGTGGCCTTTCCACAGTGTTCTAAGGAAATACTCAGAGGAAGGCACAGAAAATACAAGTAAAAACTATCTTACATATCAAGAAGAAAAAGCGTTTTTTTAAGGCAGAAAAAGACAAACAAAACAGAAGACCCAAAAGACAGAAAAGAAATACAAGTGACTTTTTGTTTGTTTGTTTGTTTGTTTGTTTGTTTGTTTGTTTTTGGGTCAGAAAGAGAGACAGCATGAGCAGGGGAGGGTCAGAGAGACAGAGGGAGACACAGAATCTGAAACAGGCTCCAGGATCTGAGCTGTCAGCACAGAGCCCAACATGGGGCTCGAACCCACCAACCGTGAGATCATGACCTGAGCTGAAGTCAGACGCTTAACTGACTGAGCCACCCAGGCACCCCAACAAGTGGCTTTTTTTAAAAGTAAAATAGCTATTCAGCCTCTTGTCGTGCCAAAATGTTTTGTGCATATACCACTATAATTAGCACACCCTCTAACAGGCAAAATTGTACATCAAATGATATTTCATGTTACCTGATTATATAGAAATGTAAAGTGAAAATGATTTATCAAGTCCTTTTAACATTACTAGCAAACAATTCAGCAGTAGATATGAGGCACAAAATCTTAGTAAAATATGACACAGAAAGAGCAATAATGTAATTCTCACTTAACTTGTCATAATTTGTTATGAGTATACAAAGACAAATTTCTAAAATGTTATATTTACTAAGATTCTGGCAATAGTTTTATGTAACAAGACACAGCGTTCAAGGTCTGCCACTCAACTTTATGGTAAGTCTCAGCTTCAATATGAAGCTGTTTTAAAAAAAAATCAAAAGCCTGCTGTGTTTTACATGCTAAGCATCTTGGCCAAGTATGCCATTAAACACAGTGTGGAATTTAAGACAGCAAGAATAGGGAGTTAATAAGAGCTAAGCACTGCAGCCTAAACAAAATTCACACAAAAATAAAGTAACTATCACTGGTGACATACCATTTTCCTGACGGGTTAAAACTAACAGTATAAAACATGCGTTTTAGAATCTTCAGCTTTCAAGTTCAAAAAGTACCACTGTCTATTTGAAATGATTCCTCTCCAAAGCCAACGTGTAGGCAAAATTAATTCGAATGCTATAACAGGTGCTAGAAGACATCGGTGCTATTGAAGTGGAGGTAAATGCCGGAGCTTCTGGGGCTTGCCGTGCTGCAAAGGGCTGTTCTCTGGTTCGCTTAAAGCAGCAAATGACAAGAGTCCAAGGAGGTCTAGGGCAAGGCATGACTGCCGTGTCCGGCTCTGAGCTCCCACATAGCACGGCCGCTGTGTCCTCAAAACTAGGGCGCGTGAGGAGAAAAGGCACACCATGCTGCTCGCTAAAGAGTGGCCAACCACCCCCCACCCTCAAAGCTCCTTCCCCAGGTGAACAGAAGGGTGTAAGGGGAAGAGATTAAAATACACTTATCTACAGAACGAGGATTCTGAAATATCAATGTAATCAATCCTTATTTCAAAAATGTTAACTAGGGTCATCTGGTCATTTCTAATCACCTCCTAATGATATTTCCAGATTCGGTTTCTGCTGATTTATCATTAGATACTTCTAGTCAAAAATATTGACTTTATCCCCACATATCCCGACCACTAGCACAACTGCAGCGTGTCAGCCCCCAGAGCTGGTCAGCGCTGGAAGAGAGAAAATAGGTGTTCACACAGCAGACAGCAGTTACGGCCCTTTCACACAGAGACCTCCGAACGGCTACCGCATAGTCCAGGAATAATTCTAAAAACAAGAAAATTCATGCCCTGTGGTAATTATGTCGTAATTTTCACAGCTGAAACTTCCTTAGACGTTGCGCTTTCTTGATAAAGGAATCCTGATTTCTCTCACTGTTTCGGTGAGTCAGGGCTTGAACGAGCAGCACTTCTTCTTCCTGTGTTTCTTGTGCTTCTTTTTCTTTTCCGTTTTTCTTTTTCTTGTTCTTCACCGCTTTTCTTCTTTTTTGCTCGGACTTCTTCAATATAATCGGGTTCTGATAAGGACTCAGATGACAAAGGTTTATCTTCAGGATGCGTCCGTCTCGTTTTGCCGAGTCCTTTCATGTGCTTTTCCTTCTCAGGTGCACCCTTTGACTTTTTTTCGTTTTTAAACTATCCTTACTGTCCGACTCAGCTGCTGACACGGAGCGTTCAGAAGATTTCTGTGAACGGGTCTTTTTCTTTTTTCTTTTCCCTTGTTTTTTATCCTCATCTTCAGAACTGCTGGCAGAACCAGAGCCCGATGAAGAAGAAGATGAATACCTACCAGATTTCTTCTTTTCTTTGTTCTTTCTCTGGGTTTGTTTTTTGGAAGAGCTTTCACTTCCACTTAATAATTTTTCCCTGTGTTTTTCTAGCTCTGTCTTCCAGTTCTCATTCACTTTTTCTTCAAATTCAGCCAACGCCTTGGAGCCTTTCCTTTTCTTCTCTAGTTGTTCTTCCACGCCTTCCCAGGTAGGCCTCGGTCGATTCAGATAATCTTGGATCGTTGGCCCTGAGGACTGGACTGGCGACCCCACACACCCCACCCAAGTCTGTCCTGTTGGGCCTTTGCACACCTTCATCCCTGCGTACACACCTCCTTGTCTGCGAGCACACCTGCATCACTGCTCACACCTGCACCACTGCTCACACCTCCCTCACCACTCACACCTCCATCACCGCTCACACCTGCATCACCGCTCACACCTGCATCACCACTCACACCTCGTCTGCATGCACACCTCCATCACTGCCTGCGCTTCTCTGTAATTGTTGCACGCCCTCACAACTGCACTTACATGTGTAATGCTCACAAATGATCTCCAGTTTGCAGATGAGGCTGGCGAGGGGCTGGGCAGCATGGGGTTCCCATGCACGTGACCACCGAGTTACGGGGTTAGGACCACTCTGTACCCCGGTTCGTTCCTCAGGTGTCAAATTCCTCTCGCATCCCCGCACCCCCCACCCCATGGCTCCCACAGGAGCCGGAACACAGGCTGTGCTCCCCCGGGGCTGATCTCTGCGAGGCTGAGAAGGGCCAGGCCTCAGCGGGGCCAGGGTGGGGGGATACCTTTCTCTCCCGTGGGGCCGACTCTCCCGGGCCGTCCTGGCGCACCTTTGTCTCCCTT
>NC_043703.1:163122537-163125507 GCF_006229205.1 Suricata suricatta
CCCGCTTCCATGGCCCCTGGTCCTGCCACTCGGGTTTGGGGCGCGGCTTCTTAACAGCCACGAGGTATTTTCCAGGATGCGGTGCTTCCCGTCCCGTCATTGACCCCCGGAGCTGGGGGCTTCGCGCAGCGCAGGGGGAGGGGCGGGCCTGGGGCTCTGGGCCCTGGACACCCCCGCCACGGGGACCATGGGGGGGCTCAGCGCGCCCGCCACCAGTGCGGCCGAGACATGTGGGCTAATCCTGTCAATCATCCAGGGAGCAGAACTTTCAGGAGAATGATGTTTGAGGGATTTTCCAATTTTCAGAGAGAGAGAGACCCAGAAAACACATGTTAGTCACACTCTTAGAAAGTCATGTTTTAATGATGCATATTCTTCCTTCCTGCTCAGAAAGAGGGGTTTGTGGGACACAAGGTAACGTTCGGTGCTGCACAGGGTGTCTTGGTGCCTCACTTGCTACATACGCCGGTCCCACCAGGTCAGATGTGGCGGGTGGGTGAAGAGTGGGCAGAAGTCACCTCTTCACGGGGTTTCGGTCCCACGAGGAGACGGCAGGTGACCTAGGCAGCGGCAAACGCTCCACCGCCCGGACTGGTGCAGTAGCACACTTGCTGTTCTCCCTGACGGTGTGGGACGGACCCTGTCATGTCCCGGTGGCTTCATGTGGGCCTCAAGCCTGAGGTCTGAGCACTGGCTTCTCCCCGCTTCTGGGGGCCCCTGCGGGCTCGTCTCTCCCTGCCTCTTGGCCCCTCACTTGCACAGGTGCTGTCCCCCATCACGGAGGCCCTTTGCCCTACTGTTCGCCTGGCAACAGCACATCTCAGTTAGAAGTCACTTCATCAGACGGGCCTCTTCTGATCTCTCAGTCTAAATTATGGCTTTTAGGGGCACCTGGGGGGCTTAGTAGGTTGAGCATCCGACTTTGGCTCAGGTCATGATCTCAGTTTGTGTGTTCGAGCCCTGCGTCGGGCTCTGTGCTGACAGCTCAGCGCCTGGAGCCTGCTTCCGATTCTGTGTCTCCCTCTTTCTGCTCCTCCCTGCTCACGTTCTGTTCTCTCAAAAATAAATAAACATTAAAAAAATTAAAAAAATTATGGCTTTTGCAGGTTGAAATTGTTGCTCATTTTATCTTACTTTACTTCGTGTCCCGCATTGCTAATGAGAATGCGTATGTCAAACTGATTCCTTCATGCACAGAAGTCTTTACAAACGTGTTCCTCCTGGGGAACCAAGGCACTTGTCTCCTCATTCTCCATGTTCTGCACGTCACGCCAACTTGTCTAGGTCATTTCCGCTCATCTTTCCTGCGCAGGCGTTCCTCCCCTCGTGCGGGGGTCACGGCTGGTGCGTTTGCCCACTCTCGCTGCTCCAAGTCTGTTCCGCCTTTTCTGGAACTTCTTTCAGGGGGATGGTGGAACCTAGGGTTTTTCTTCCCTCCCAACTTGGTAACTTTGAGTCCAAACAAAGCTTTCCAGGGCTTTATCTCTGTGTGTTGCACCGTGAAAAAGTTCTTCGGCCGCGTCTTTTGTGTCATGAACCAGTGGGTATGATGGGCCGTTCTGCTACTCGGCCTTTCTGAAGTACAGTTCCCTCCAAAAATTCATTTCATGTACACGGTCCAGCTGGTTCTTTCTCAGTGCTTTTTACTTGTGTTCATAGATACCTATTCTCTCTTATCTTTTTATTTATTTTTAAACTTTTTTAAAAAACGTTTATTCATTTTTGAGAGACAGAGGGGACAGCACGGGCATGGAAGGAGCAGAAGGAGACACAGAATCTGAAGCAGCTCCAGGCTCTGAGCTGTCAGCACCGAGCCTGACATGGGGCTCAAACTGACAAACCATGAGATCATGACTTGAGTGGAAATTGGACACTTAACCGACTGGGCCCCCAGGCGCCCCGTGTCTAATCTTTCCGAAGACATTCCGTGCTGATTTGCGAGCCAGACTCTGACTCCGCCCCAGGGCTCTGTTCCCCTGTTCTCTCTCTCTCCTGACTTCGTCCGTCGTCCATGCTCCTCAGGTATCTGCAGGGTCTGGTGCCCGGCTCATTCTGTTAGCTGGCATTTCCTGCTGTCTCTCGATGTGTCTGCATGTATTGCTGTTGTGATAATTTCCTTTCTGAAGAAAGACAAACCACCCAGAGATTGAAGGGCCATGTGTGTACTGAGCATGCGACAGCCCGGCCTTCACCAGGTGGCCGTTTGGAGCCCTCCGGCGGTGGCACGAAGGTGACAGAGACATGCCAGTCTTGTCTTCTAGCATTTACTTTGCTTTTCTGTTTGTTCACTTAAAATGAAATAGTTTTGTATTTATTTATTTATTTGGAGAAAGAGACAGAGAGAGGAAGAGCAGAAGCAAGCAGGAGGGGGAGAGAGGGAGAGGGGGAGAGAGCCCCAAGCAGGCTCCGCTCCGTCAGTGCAGAGCCTGATGTGGGGCTCGAACCCACAAACCGTGAGATCATGACCTGAGCCGAAATCGAGTCGGAGGCTCCTTACTTGTGCCCCCGCGTCCTGGGCGGGCAGCCTGAGGGAGGCGGCAGGGCCAGCCCGATGGGGACAGAGTGTGGGCATGACAGAGAGTGGCCTGCTGGTCCTCACCGGGCTGGGCAGGGGCTGCACTTAGCAGGTGAGGGAGGCAGAAAAGCCGAGGTGACAGCTGGGCCCATCAGTGTGGCCACTGGAACTTGGAAAGGTGCAGGATGGACTCATCTCTGGGGAAAACCCGTCAGGTCGATTTGGGGTGACCAAGTGTGGGGTCTCGGGACACTTAAGAGCCCACCTCTCTCTGCCAGTTCTGGCTGAGATTAGCAACGCATCAAAGGACAGCAGGTGGTGATGCAGAAATGTGCCCGGAACCCGTGATAAAGGGCGTGTGGGGGCGCTGAGAGAGGTCACACCTGGGTGTCGGGGGGCTGAGAGAGGTCACACCTGGGCGTGGGGGGGGCCGAGAGAGGTCACACCTGGGCGTG
>NC_043703.1:163125607-163155122 GCF_006229205.1 Suricata suricatta
GGGCCCAGTCACATGCGTGTGATGAGGCCACCATGTCCCCCCAGCACTGAGCATCCTCGGGACGGAGGCGCCGGTGCGTCCACCCTCGGCTCGGCCCTCTCTGCCGCCACGGACTTTGCTTGGGGTCAGTACTCGGAGTCCCCACCGGATCCGACCAGCGGGGCAGCGTTCCGCGGCCAGCAGCCGGGGCCACTTCCGGCCAAGCCGCCCGTCGGGCCACGCACAGGGGCGCAGACGGCCGGGCCTCTCCGCCGCGGATGGAGGAGGAAGGGCCCTGTTGGAAGCCAGTCTTCCTGCTGCAGGAGACAAAGTCTGCCGCGGCCTGAACTTGCGCCTCGTCCTTGCTTGGAAGCTCCAAACTTTTTTTTCCGTATAGATTTCTCTCCTCTCCCCTCCCCTGCTGCCCAGGCTAAACCCCAGAGCAGTAAAATCCGGGCACTGAGTAAGGGGCTCTGCGTCGAATCAGCAAGCTCAGGGCCGTGCTGCCCCCTTGTTCCTGGGTCAGAACAGGACCCTCAGTCCTGGCCCCGCCCCCTCACACAGAACGGGGACCGTGTGGGCGGTGTGGGGTATCGGATGGGCTAGCGACCGTGGCCGTGACGTCCCTTCACGAGGTTTCCGTGTGTTCAGTCGTCACCTTGAACACATACAACCTGCCAGTTAGACCTCGGTGAAGCTGGAGATAAAAACAGGACATCGAGACCTTAAGGACTTCAGGGAGTGTGGGGAGGAGTCTGTCTACTGCAAGCGCCCCTGTCGGGGGGCAGGCTGGTCCCCCGGACTCCAGCACAGAGACGGGTCTCCTTCACCTGCCGGAGGACAGGCCCTTGGGAGCTCGGCATCACAGTCCTGCCAGGAGCGCCCACCCTGTCCTGCTCCCAGGGCCACTCCCTGGTCCGCCCTCAGCTGGAGCCTGACCCGCCCAGCCCTCAGGTCTCAGGAGGAGCCTGGCTCTGTCTTGGGTGGTGGTTGTCCTGGTCCCGGGTCCACAGTCCCTAAATGTGAGTCCGTTTCCTCCAACCTTCTCCGTGGGGAGAGCCGGCAGAGACCAGGCTCTGGGGCCCGGGCTCCACACTGTCCGAGCAGGAAGGGAGCAGAATGGAATCTGGGGCCCGCATGGCAGCCTGTGAGTCCCGGGCCGGCCCCTCGCACCCCTGCTTCTTGCTCCCAGAGCAGGAGGCCCCAGCTCGCCCGCCCTGCAAGGGGCACGGGCCCTGTCCCTGCTTTGAAGTCTTTTTATAACTTTTGGATAAGAGGCCCCGTTTTCATCTTGACTGGGGCCCTGGAATGCGGGGTTGAGCCCACTCGGCAGGCTCTTGCCTGTGCTCCTGGGAAAGCAGGGGCTCTTCTGAGTAAAGACTCCGGTCTGGGCTGCTTCCTTCCCTGGGCCGGTGCCGCCCCACAGCGGATCTGCGGCTCCGGGAGCAAGCTCTACGGGGGGGCAGGTGATGCGCAAACCAACAAGAGAAGAGTTTTAAGGACTGTGCTTGTTTGTTTGTTAAAGTAGGAATTTAGAGCGCTCAGGACCCAGAGTCGGAGCACCGCCGTCAGAAGCCGTGTGAACCAATGTGTTCGGCAAATTGCTACCCGTCCCTGAGCCTTGAATGTCCTTATCTGCAAAATGGACCAGATGAGGGGGCGCCTGGGGGGCTCATGTGGTTGAGCGTCTGACTTCGGCTCAGGTCATGATCTCAGGGTCCATGAGTCTGAGCCCCGCGTCGGGCGCTGTGCGGACAGCTCGGAGCCTGGAGCTGCTTCGGATTCTGGGTCTCCCTCTCCCTCTGCCCCTCCCCTGCTCGTGCTCTGTTTCGGTCTCTCTCTCTCTCTCTACCTCTCTCTCTAAAAATACACATTTAAAACATGGGCGTGGAACACGCATCAGCCCCCGTGGGCGAGGTGCAAACCGGGGGGCTCGCTTTGGAATCACAGAATCTCTGGGCCAAAGAGTGTGCACGTTACATAGTCCAACCCTTAATTTTGCAGATGGGGACGCTGAGGCACGACGGTCAGACCCTGAGCCGACACCCAGCCGCGCAGGGAGGCCCCGGGCCCCCACGGTCGCCCACGGTTACCTTTGAGGCCCGGGACGAGGATGTGCAGGGAGCAGGCGTCCTCGGCCGCCGGCTGCGGGTGGCCGAGCGGGAGCAGCCCCAGGAAGGCCAGGCCGAGCAGCACTAGATCCCTCCTCATTGCCGGTGCTCGAGACACGCTGACCCCTGTGGGACGAGGAGGACACAGTGACGGGAACTCAGAAACCGGGGCAGGGGTGGGGCCCGTCCCCCCTGGGCCCGCCTGCGCCTCCCCTGCCCGGCCACCCTGCGACGCCATCCTGACGGGACTGCCGCGTCTGCTTCTCTGCGCGGATTCTCGGTGCCCACGGAGACAGGGGCGCGGTCACCTGGAAAGCACGGCGCCCCCTGCACAGTGGCCCCCGTCCCCAGGCCCAGGGCCACCCCGCACCCCTGAGGAGCCGCACTCGCGGGCTGTGAACGTGTCCCCCGTGGGCTCCTGAATGGCCTCACCACACACCTGCGTTCTCAGGTGGCACCATGTCCCGTTGGCTCGGCTCGGGCTGCACATGGCCCATAGTCCCCCGAGCCTCCACGGTGACACAGCCTTCTGCCCAGGCTCTGGCACACTACCACGTGCAGCGGCAACTCACTGATTCTCTAACTCTGTCACTGAGATCCGTGTCCGGCGGGGGGGGGGGTGACTGGAAGGTTCTGGAGCCCACAGCTGGCCGTGCTGCTCTCCCCCAGGTGCCGGTGGGGGAGGCTTGGTGGCTGCACCCAGACACCCCCCCCAGACGGTTATGTTCACGCGGCACCGTGTTTGGGGACAGCCGCCCACCTGGCGGTGGGCCAGCACCTGGACCAGTGTCCTGGCCACGTCACGGCCCTGTTGTCAACCTGTGCCCTCACCTTAGAAAGGACTCAGGGCCCCTGAGGTCCCCATGAGGAGGAGCCTTGGAGCACCAGCAGCCCGCAAGGGCCCCCACGGAAGACGGCTGAATGCTGCGGGGGTGACACGGCCTGCCCGGCCCCAGACGGGAAGCCAGGGTCTCCGGCCGGGGCGTCTGTGCCACCTGCACGCCCACGCTGCTGCCACTTCCTCCGTGAGAGGGGCATGGTGAGCCCTGTGGGGAGGCGCAGCCCCCTCCGCGGGAACGTGGGACAGACCGCAGGGGGCAGGGTGAGGGTGACTGTCCCCTCGGTGGGACAGAAGGCCCACGGAGGTCAGCACACTGCTCCCACTGGTCAGGGGACCACAGACGGGGCAGCGAAGTCAGCCGCCAGCGTCACCCCTCGTGGGCAGGGACGGTGGGATCGGAACCCGGGGCCTCCTGACGCACCGACCTCACCGCTCGGCTCCCAGCGGCTGCCCGCCCCCTTGCATCGTGAGGCTGTGGGCGTTTGCCGTGCTCTCGTCTGTGTTTGACAGAGAGAAGAGTCGCTATTTACTCCCAAACACAGGCCCACGGACCTTATTTAACCTCCAAACCACGGGAGGACCCGGCTGCTCACTGGAGGGGAGACCAGGCCAGGCCACTGGAGGCCCCCGGGCCGACCCAGAGGCTGGCGGAGCTCACACAAGTGAGCAGCTGTAAGAGGGAAGAGACGTGCGCGTTTGCCCCCGGCCCGCAGGGCTGAGCTCTGCCCTTTCCAGTGCCCTGGCTGGTGGGGCTGTGGGTCCCTGAGCCCACACGCGGTCGGGAATGCGGTCAGGTGTGCCCGCTCTGGCAAAGCGCCCACGCACCCCGGCGAATTTGCAATGAATGAATGAATGAATGAATGAACAAACGAATGGGCAGAAGGTCACAGCCACGACACAGAATTTAATGCCCTGCTGCTTCTGCTCCTGCCGTTCCCTGAGGGTTCTTCACGCCCAACGTCCACACGTGACTCCCAGGGCCAGCCCCTCGACACACGGCCAGAGGCGGGGACGGGCGGACACAGCCTCACAATCGTCTCCCGCTCGGCCGTCAGGGTCCTGGGACTCCTAGCAGTTTCCGAACAAAGGAGCCGCCAGAGCCGTTACGGCAGCGCGGTCCTCCCCGCGGGAGCACGGTCCTCCCCGCGGGAGCGCGGCCGCTGCTCTTTCCAGCACGTCCCTAACACTATTGGGTGATATAATGCTGTATGTCACCAATGTCTCAATTTTTTTTAAAGCCATGATAGGAGCTGCCGGTCGGCTCAGTTGGTTGAGCGTCTGCCTCTTGATTTCCGCTCAGGTCATGATCCAGGGTCGTGGGAACGAGCCCTGAATCAGGCTCTGTGCTGAGTGCGGAACCTGCTTGGGGTTCTCTTTCTCGCTCCCTCTGCCCCTCCCTGCGTGCACATGCACACACCCTCTCTCTCTCTCTAAAAAAGTCATGGGGCGCCTGGGGGCTCAGTTAGGCGTTGACATCGGGTCACGATCTCAAGGTTCATGGATCTGAGCCCCGCATTGAGCTCTGTGCTGACAGCTCGGAGCCTGGAGCTGCTTCCGATTCTGTGTCTCCCCCTCTCTCTGCCCCTCCCCCACCTGTTCTCTCTCTCTCACAAATAATATACAAACATTAAAATTATTTTTAAAAAGTCATGATAAGCGTGCATTCCACCCACTTTCATGCTCAAGCCTGTGGATATTTGCTTTTGGCATTTGTGGAAGCAAACAGGGGTCAGATTTTTTTAATGTCTTGGGGTCAAAAGCTGACATGGGAATTTCCTCTCCTGCCAGAAAGGGTTGTGTTGGGGGACAGCCAGCTGCTCAGCTCGACCCACTGGCCGCACACGCGGCTTCGAGCAAGCGCGGTCCCCAGCTCCAGGCAAGGAGGTGCCCTGCGGGGGGAGCGCCAGGAACCCGCGGAAGCCGGACCCCCTCCCTGACACCCTCGCCTGCTCGTGCGTCCCCAGGCGGCCCTGGCTGGGAGCCCCTTCCCCAGAGTGCGGCCCTGCCCTGCCCTGCAGGAGAGGAATTCTGTTCATCAACTCAAGCTCCTGGCCCTCTGTAGGAATGACATCCTTATCTCCCAGCCAGAGGCCGCGAGGCCCCCACCCCCTCCAGTGAAGGAAGCCAGGCTTCCAGGGGGAGATTCAGTTTGGAATTCTTGGTAGAAATTCCTTATAAGAATGAGGTAGATGCTGAGAAAAATGGGGTTTAATCTGCCAAACTTACAACTGTACATTTTCATTGAATATTCACAGCAAGGCCCAGCATTTTGGGACAGAGCACCACACGGAGGAGCACCGGGGCCCCCAGCCCCACGGGGTCTTCCC
Source organism: Suricata suricatta (assembly GCF_006229205.1). Classification (NCBI taxonomy): domain Eukaryota; kingdom Metazoa; phylum Chordata; class Mammalia; order Carnivora; family Herpestidae; genus Suricata; species Suricata suricatta. Next base: position 163,130,866 of record NC_043703.1, read on the forward strand.
CAGGGCCCGCCCGAGCGGCACACACCTGGCCTCGTGTTCTCACTCACAGACTTCTCGAGTTTCGGGAGACCGGACCAGCTGGGAGAGGTTGGGGCGCAGCCCTGCCCCCGGGACGGGGCCCCCCAGCACATCAGAAGTGCTGGTGCACACCTGGGGCAGCTTTCCAGCTTTGCCTGCCAAGTTCCTAAGTCCCCCCTAACTCCGGCCTCCACGAAGTCCAGGCCAGCTGGCCAGGAAGGCACCCATCACACGATGTCTCATCCAGGTGCCCCCACTCCGTACCAGGTGGCCCTGTCTGCACTCGAAAGTGACCTCCAGTCCTATGTTTGCCCACATCTGAGATTCCCATTACTGAGCCCAGAACAGAGCCACCGGCCACGGGTAGAGATGCTGCTGGGCGGAGGCCCAGATGGGAACCCGCACTGGCTGTTCAAGAGCCACCAGCAGGCACTTTCTACACGGCCACTGTGGATTCGGGAAGTCCCTTCCCCACCTCCCGGGACAAGTGCAGAGCGGAGAAGCCCTCGCCCAGCCGTCTGGCAGCCCGAGGTCCTGGTCCGTCTTCCCCGGGAGTCTCCCCGGGAACTGCTGAATTCACAAAACCCGTGGAATTCTAGTGCCTGATTCATGTGACACCCCCATCCTATGTGGGGACCTGAGAACAGATTCATTCCCCTCAGTTCTCCCGTCCCTGGCGGCCTTGACCAGCCCCTGCCCACCCTCCAAGACCTCCACGTCCCCGGCAGAACGTCCTTACCTGCAGCGCACACTAGGCGAGGGGGGTGTCCTGACTGTCGGGGACCCACGAGGACACTGCGCCCGGGAGCCTCATGGCTGCTATTTACAGAGGCCGCCGAGCCCCTCGGCCAGGCAAGCGGGGCCTGGGCTGTCAGGCTGCCCAGCAAATCAGGCCCGAGGCTGCAGTGTTATCTGCACAGAGCTTCCTGTTTGAAATACATCAGTGGCCCTGCAGGAGGGCGCGCGGAGGGTGTGGGAACACTGGAAGCTTCCAGATGTCAGGGCTCCAGGCAGGCCACGGACCTTCCGGCTCTTCACCCCGGTCACCCTACCCCGTCTCTTCTGTGTCTGTTCTGTTCTTCTCTGTCTGAAAAAATTAGCGGGCGTACAGTGGGAATTCAGGAAAGCAGGGAGCGGCCATTATCACCTGGCGTCGCATCGGACAGAAATCCGCACACAGGCACGCCTCCTCTCCCGTGGGCTTCACTTCCCAGCATTAACCTGCTACTCATCTACTTGAGACACCTGGCCTGCGGTGAGACCCCAGACTCCCCGCGCTCGCTGAGGCTTCGCGTGAAGGTGGTGTGTGCCCCAGACTCTCTCTGTGCCGGGGGGCTGCGCAGCCTGACTCTTGGAGGAGGGGAGGGGGCTTCTTTAAGAGTGACACACGGGGCGCCTGGAGGACTCAGTCGGGTAACCGTGTGACGTCAGCTCAGGTCATGATCTCACGGTTCATGGGTTCGAGCCCCGTGTCAGGCTCTGTGCTGACAGCTCAGAGCCTGGATGGAGCCTGCTTTGGATTCTGTGTCTTCTTCTTTCTCTGACCCTCCCCCACTCATGCTCTGTTAGTCTCTCTCTCTCATAAATAAATAAACATTAAAAAATATTTTAAAGCTACATTCAAAGGTGCATTTTTATTTATCCTAAAGAGAGAAATCTTAAGAGATTGCAAATTTTGTAAAAACTGTCAAATTCCATGCACATCACAAAATCCATGAAAAAGAATGGATTCTTTATGAAGACCGATTAACAGCATAAGTAAATCTCACAACCTGCACCAAACGGGCCAGTTCCTGGGGAAACGGACCTACCACAATGGACCCAGCATGAAGTGGAGGGTGTAGCAGCCATAACAATGGAGGCGCCTGACTCTGCAACTTATAATTCCCCGGAATGGAAACTCCAGGCCAGGTGATTTCATATGAGAATTCTACCAAACTTTTAAAGAAAAATTAACACCAATTTTACATACCTCTTCCAGAAAACAGGAGAGGCATTTATCAATTCATTTTAAGAAATTGGTGTTACCCTGATACCCAACCCAGACAGAGACAGTAACAACACAACAAAAAAAACCCAAAAACTATAGACCAATAACCCTCATGAATATAGATGCAAAAATCTTTAACAAAATGTTGGCAAATAGGATTCAGCGATATGTAATAAAGATTTATAAACTACGACCAAGTGGAGTATTGCAGGGATGCAAAGCTGGGTCAAGAGTCAAAAGTCAACCAGTACAGGGGCGCCTGGGGGACTCAGTCGGTTGGGCATCTGACTTCGGCTCAGGTCATTATCTCGTGGTTCGTGGGTTCGAGCCCCATGTCAGGCTCTGTGCTGACAGCTCGGAGCCTGGAGCCTGCTTCTGATTCTGTGTCTCCCTCTCTCTCTCCCTCCCCCCACTTGTGCTCTGTCTCTCTGTCTCTCAAAAATAAATAAATGTTAAAAAAAATTGTTTTAAGTTTTTGTGTTGTTGTGAAAAAACGCACAACATACAATTTACCATCCTCACCACGTTCCAGTCCACAGGTCGGTGGCATTAAACGCATCATAATGTCGTGTGGCGCGTCCCATCCCCCTCCACGATTCTTTCCTTCTCGTGAAACCGGACCTCCGTCCCCATTACTGCTTCGTCCCCGTCACACCCTCACCTCAGCCCCTGGCCACCACTATTGGATCTCCCATGCCTTTGACCATTCCGCGGGTCTCACGTAACGGGAACCTACCAGTGTTGGCCTCTGTGCCGCTGGCGCACTTCACGGAGCAAATGTCCTCAAGGCTCATCCGCGTGGTGGCCGGTGTCGGAACAACTCACCCAAATGAAACCCAAACTAACAGCCGCGACTCCGCTTCGCCCGCCCGCGCCCCCCGCCGGGGTGACGGCAGCATTCTGCACGGACTGCCACACGGTGGGGTTGGGGCGTGGAGAGCCGGCGTCTGGGGGGAAGGGGTGGTCCCCACCGCAAGGAAGAGACAGGCCCCCAAAGACGCCCTGGCCACTCCCGCATGGCCGGACAGGAGCCCCGAGACCACAGACTTCGGTGACTGGGTACCACATCCTGGTACCCAGCCTGCACTCCACGCCGTCTGAGGTGAAGGTGCGGCATCCAGGTGCCCCCCCAGGACCCCTGGGTCAGCCCCTGGTTCAGTCCCCACCACTCGCCCTCCCAGAGGGGCACTAGCACTGGGCCGGAGCCCAGGAGACGGGGCGGAGAACAGCACCCCTGGCCGAGCTCAGGCTTCCAGCGCACCTGTCCCAGGCACCCCCCCCCCCCCCCCCCCCCCCCCCCCCCCCCCCCCCCCCCCCGGCCTCACCACCGACCTGGGACACTCACCTTTTGTTTTGTGTCCTGAAGTGTTAAGGGCTCTTTTTAAAAAGTGCAGAAGCCTGCAAGGTACTCTGGGTTACAGAGCAGGTGAACTTACCTGCTTCAAGGAGATGGTAAATTAGAACCGCGTCTCGGCTAGGACTCGTGTTTACACCTGCCTGGCCAATAAGTGCCAACAAGCCATGAGACATCACGAGGCACATCTCTGTCGGCCGTCACACCCTCAGGTTCCTCTTGAAAGCGGAAGCCGCGGCCCTGGGCACAGGCTTGCCCGGGTGAAGGCCGAGCCCTCTAGACGCCCGGCCCCTTGCAGTGGGTCAGGGCGGGTCAGGCACAGCTCCCGGGGCGCATTCACGTTTCTCATCTGCATGCCAGGCCGGGCCGGCTGTCTCTGGACAGTCCCCCCGCCCGGAGGTCCCCCCACCGGGGAGCCAGAGCCCTGGACACTCTGTCCATGAGGCCGTTCACCTCACCCCCCGCCCCTCCCCGTGCCTGAAGGCTCTGTTTCCCAGAGTTCCCTGGAAGTCTCCTCCCCACGGGCTTGTGTACGGTCAGGTACCCTGGTCACCAGTGGGCACAGACCCCAGACGGTCAGGGAAGGCGGGCACCACAGGGAGCCGGTACACACAGCACCTGCCCAGCAGGGACATCCAGCTCTGGCCTCAGTGTCGCCGGCCAGCACAACGGATGTCATCCGCAGGATGCCATGGCACGCCAGAACCTCTAACCGCACCACAGCGTCCAAGGTCATCAGAGTGCCCGAGGTCGCCAGGTCTCAAACATGAGCCTGCACCAGAACACCCAGAAAACACAGACACAGGGCTCCACCCCAGACCCTCTGCGTCAGCAGGCCGGTGGGCACACCCTGGCACTTTCTTTTCTCTCCGGTTCCCAGTGGACGCTGGGGCTGCAGGTCCAGGGACCCGACTCCGAGAAGCCCCGCCTCCCTCACAGGGTCGCTGTGGGGCGTTGAGTTAACAGAGCGCCTACGCTCGGGGACCCTCACGCATCATGAGGTGGGTGCCCCGAATTCTCACTTCCCGCCTACTCTCCTTGGGTGCCCCGGGGGCCGCACACTCCTACCCTAGCGCAGGCCCACAGATGCATCCCTGCTCCCTGCCTGGAGGAGGGGAAGACCTGATGGACGGTAGGCCTCCCGCAGCAGTGGGGTCCTAGGAGCAGGGCGTGGGGAGGGCCTCAGAGCCCATCGACCACAGGGCTGGTGAGGGGGAGGCCGGGGAACGCCTGAACATGGACAGCAGGGCCACTGTCAAAGCTGCTAACCCCACACAGGGGCCTCCCGGGCTGGGGTCCCCAGTCTTTTCGTGGTCCCTCCAAGCTGCCCCTGTGCACCTGCCCTGGGTAAACAAAAGCCAAAGGGACAGACTCCTCGAGCCACCAGGAAGGCAAGGCTTCTTACCTACAGCGCGTCAGTAACTGCAAAGTCAAGGCCACCTTGGTTCATGACCATCGTGTGTGTCTGCCTCAGCCCCTGGGCACCAACCACCTTCTGGGCAGAGGCTGCACCTTTCTTCGGGTTCCGTGCCCTGGGTCTCCCGGAGGATCCGGCGTGGCGCCGGCCTCACGAGCGGGCCTCTGCCCGACCTAACAGCCTCCTCTTCATTAGGTCCTCTCCCGCATCGATCCAGGGCTGAATCGGTTGCGAAGGCAATAATCCTAATTACAGCAAAGCCGGCAATGTCTGCCACCCTCTAAATACAGACCAGGAAAACACCCGGATCTAAGGGAGGCACGTGTCGGCTCAAAGCCTTTTCAGAAGTAACAACTTGCCTGAAATGCGCCCCCACCGCCACACACAGCAATCTCATCCCTGGGCCTGCGCTGGGAGCCCTTGATGTGAGACCCCCGCGGCTCCGGGCAGGGGACCCCCTGCCACCTCACAGAACACGTCATCGCTTAAAAGCAGTCGGGGATTTTGAGGCCGGATCTTACACAACCCCGTCACGTCACCAGGAGGGCACCGAGGCCCAGGGAGGATAAAAGACTTTCGGAAAGCCACACGCGTGACATGGGAAAAGCAGCTGACTGGGGGAAAGAAAGAGAAAGATGTAGAACGGCCTCCTTTGTTCAGCTCGGGGATTTCAGAGTAGTAGACGCGACTCTTCGCCACCCGGCCTCCCCGTACCCTGCAGATAATAAATCCTCCTTGATTCACGGATTCCCACTCCTTTCAAAAGTAATATAACCGATCTGTTTCCAAGGACAAGACAGCTAATGTATTCTTTCAGCAAACGTTAGGTTTTGAGTAAGTGCCACTCTACAAAGGACACCCACCTCCCTGGCGGGCGCCGACAGGGACCCTCAGCACTGGAGGAACCGGGAGACTCGGCTGGCCGGGCGGCCTTCGCTTTACACACAGAACTCGAGTCAGAGAAGCGAGGCAGCTCCCGGAAGGCCCCGGCTCCCGCCCGGCCACGTCCCTAACGGACGTGGGTGCAGGCGGATTAAACCCCGCGCAGCAGTCAGCGCTGCATCCGGGCCTCACTTTTCCGCGTCCACAGTCCAGGCTTGCCACGTGCCCAACAGGCATGGTCATGAATAAAATTAGCGGAGTGGCAACTGTCCATGGGCCACGGCGGGCTCAGCCGGGTAATGGCTACAGATTGAGCAGCGCTTTGCCCGTTTCAGGAAGGCGGGCAGGGTGTTTGAGAGAAGACCGTAGCGCTAGATGGAATTTAAACACATCGCTACAAACCAGGAACTCGATTTTATCTGTATAGAATTCTAAGGTACAATGTAACAGCCAAAGAGACATCAGACTAAACTCCCTTAGAATCTTTCACCCGCTGTTGCACCAACCACTTGTGCAGCCTAAGAGCAATCTCTGTAACCAGAACTATCTCTGTACCGAAGTGTCTCTATTTTCATTAGACGTGGTTGTATTGTACTGTCATACATTTTTATCAGTGTCAAGTGTCGTACTAGAGATCTAAAATCATGGGTCTCTGTCCTCAAGAAGTTCAAAATGTTTGACCCGGGATTTTTGCAACTTGGTAGTCCTTTATCCGTTCTTTTACCATATGGTAGGAACCGGGGACTAACTTGAAGGGAAAAGGAAGATTTACAAAGTCACTTTCTATAACAAGTGATACATATACATCCATTCTTACAGGTTTAAGATCTAATCTTTCAAGAATATTCTGTACATTGACCCTTGAACCCTGTGATCTGAGCTTGGTGGTCAACTTCTAGGAGGGCTTTTTATACAGTGTAACACTGTACTTCCCCTCATTCTTAACATTTTTCTTCTCCTGACTTTATTGTAAGGAAATAGATGTACATATATATATGACATATAAAACATGTTCATCAAGTATTTTTGCGACAGTAGGCGTCTAGTCAACAGGAGGCGAATAGGTGTTGAACTTTGGGAGGAGCGAATTTTCAACTACGTAGCGGTCAGTGCCCCTAACCCCTGTGTTGTTCCAATCAACTGTGTCACTTTTCTTTCAACAGCAAGTTCACTAAGGAAAATCGTGGTGTTTAGCACACTAGTCCCCAAACTACGTTGTTGTGTGCCCCAAGTAGGATTTCTAAGCATGTTCTCTCCAATACACATGTCATCAGCGACATGATACAGAATGCACAGTAGTACTAACAGAGCAAGTTAGGTTGCTCGAAAAACAAATTTTAATGTTTGTTTATTCTTGAGAGGCAGAGTGTGAGCGGGGGAGGGGCAGCGGGAGAGGGAGACACAGAATCTGAAGCAGCTCCAAGCTCCGAGCTGAGAGCACAGAGCCCGACATGGGGCTCGAACCTATGAACCTTGAGATCATGACCTGAGCCAAAGTCGGATGCTTAACTGACTGAGCCCCCCAGGTGACCCTAAAAACAGAAATTTAAAAAATTTTAATGTTTTTATTTATGAGAGACAGAGAGAGAGGGAGCGCTTGAGCAGGGGAGGGTCAGAGAGAGAGAGAGAGGGAGACACAGAATCTGAAGACAGGCTCAGAGCCTGATGCGGGGTTCGAACCCCTGAACCATGAGATCATGACCTGAGCTGAAGCCAGACACTCAACCAACGGAGCCACCCAGGCGCCCCGAAAACAGAAATTTTAAATGGAGCACAATAAATACTGCTTTTAGTGAAAACCGTATGATTGGCTTAGTTTTTTAAAACTGAGTTTAATGTCTTATGACAGTTTTATGAACTTAACTGGCTCTTAGTTTATTCTGACAATGGATTTGGGTACGTATCCTGGCTGAAGGCGTCCTGTAACACAACGCCTAAGATCTGCTTCAAAATCCTCCAGCAAAGAGGTTCCTGGGTGGCAGTCAGTTAAGCGTCCGACTTCAGCTCAGGTCATGATCTCGTGGTTTCTGAGTTCGAGCCCCATGTTGGGCTCTGTGCGGACCTCTCAGAGCCTGGAGCCTGCTTTGATTCTGTCTCCTTTGCTCTCTGCCCCTCCCCTTCTGCTGTCTCTCAAAAAAAATAAATGTAAAAAAAAATTTTGTGTGTTCCTTGGCACATTCCGGTTTCAAAGCAATTGTTCTCAGAAAATGCTACGTGTCCTCGTGGAGGCGGCTGTTTTGGCTGTTTTAATGTCTACTCTGCCGCTGGGCATCATAGAAAAGCCACCAGATTCAGAATTGTTTCAAAGAAACCTGTCTGGAAGCTTTCCGGGAAGTTTACCGTTGTTTCCCAGAGTGAGACTGAACATAGCAAGTCACGGCCACTCACTGGGACCCAGAACAGCCGCCACCAGCACGTCCAGCTGCGGTAACTCCTCGGTCACCAGCCGTGGCAGCGGACCCCGAAGGACTGACGCGTGCAGTTTAATGAAGCGGTTACTTAAACTCCTGGGCACTGGGCACTTCTTTAAAAAAGAAAAAAGGCACGCTCTAGTTTTACGTACGTGCTGTGAAGTAGCAAAGCTCCATTTTACAGCTAACGAAACAGGCTGAGCGGGGAGACCGGAGAGCACCGTGTTCTCCCGGTCCCTGTAGGTAAAGCCACGTTACCAACCTCCGGTTCGTCTCAGGTTGCTGGGCTTATGGCCACAAAACTGAATTTTCCTTCTTTATATTCATTTGGTGTTTTCTTTTATTGTTTAGATTTTGAGAGATAGAGTGTGAGCGGGGGAGGGGCAGAGGGGGAGACAGAGTCAGAAGCAGGCGCCACACCCTCACCCTGCAGTTCACCCACAGGCTTGCGGGGATTCAACCTCCTTTCGGGGCTAGTCTGGCAGAAAACCTGTCACGGGGGGCCGCCCTCCGGAATGGTGGTCCCCCTACTAAAAGAGGGCAGACTCTGCAAGGCAGTTTTAAGGCTTAGCAATCCGGGTGTCACAAAACTAGACACCCGCCCCTCCCCCAGTCACCAGGAAGAGAGTGGGGACAGCTGGGCCCCTGAGGTTTGCCCCCCCCCCCGAATTTCTCATGGCGGAGACACGGACTGGTGCACGCAAGCCCGGCCATGACCGTGCGCACAGTCCGTGGCTCCGAAGGAGGGCGGGGGCTGCTCTACGGCCGCTCCGGTTCTCACGGGACCACACGTCCACAACGGCGCACACATTTAAGGCTCCTGCACTGGACGCTGAAAAAGGAGAAATGGTAAACTTGCGTATGTGGTTTTCTTTAAACGGTTATTTTTGAGAGAGAGAATCCCAAGGAGACTCCACACTGTCAGCGGAGAGCCCGACGTGGGGCTTGATCCCACACCCGTGAAATCACGACCTGAGCCACAACCGAGAGGCAGACACTTCCCCTTCACCGACGGGGCCCCTGAGTTCAGCTGAGTGGACTTCCCTCCCGGGAGGCCTGGTGCCCAAGGAGAGCACTGTGCTAGTCCTCTTCACGCGCCGGCACCTGGGTCTTCAGGGGGGACCTGTCGGAGCGCCCACACTGGGCCCTCTGGGGCGACCTCACGCGCTCAGCCGCCTCCGACCCCAGGAAGAGCCCAGCCCCCACGCGCACCTCGTTTCCTGGTGCAGCTACAGCCCCCTCTCTGCTCTCTCTGCTCAGAACCTTCCCGCCTCTGCCACTTTGAAAAACACACGGAGAGCAGAATCCAGTGAATGTTTTATTTCATCCCTTTGATCTACAACTGAAACTCTGGGAACTCAAAGTTAACGTCCTTGCCCGTGAGCTTCTTATAGACGCCGGAGAAGGTTTCGACCTGTGAGGAAACAAGGCACCAGTCACAGAACTTGCAAGCACGCGCGTTCGTCCTGAAGCCTAACGGTTCTGTGCAGCTGCGCCCCGCATGGCTTCCCCAGGCAGAGCCAGGCAGAGGGGACGGGGGACACACAGAGCGCGTCGTGCCCATGCCCATGAGGGAGCTCGGGGACCGCCCGCATCACGTCCGTGGCCCAGGAATGGGGGGGGGGGGTTCCCCCGATTCTGACACCAGCCCCATCTCTGTCCCAGGACACGCGGCCTCACTAAGGGGATTGCTTCACTTCCAATTTTCCCAGTACCGTACAAGGTAGAGAATGTGGATTTTCACCCCCGCCCCACACCGTGAGGGCCGACGCCCAGTCCCAAGCGAGGCGTGCGGAGGTCCCGCTGCAGGAAAGCTGGCGGGGTTTGCCACCATGGGCTCCGGCGCCCCCGGGGCAGGGTGTGCCCTCGACCCCCCACCTTGTGCTCCACGTTGTTCTGCTGCGCCTTGTCCAGGTGGACCTTTATGAGGCGGCTGCCGTCCAGCTTCACCCGGATCCTTTTGCCCACGATCTCGCTGGGGAAAACCAAGTCCTCCAAGATGGCGTCGTGCACGGCGGTCAGTGTGCGGCTGAGGAAAAGGTGACACACGTCAGCACCCCAGGAAGACCTGCCCCCCCCCAGGAGGCCCCTCTTCCAAGTCAAAAACCTAAAAAGCAAACCCCAGGCTCCGAAACCAAATCCCCACTGGCTCTCCAACAGGCCACGCAGCCCTAGCCTACCACCAGAGCCGGTGCCAAAGCGGCCAGGGCGCCACACTCCACAGTGACCCCAGAAGCTCAGGGGAGGTGAAGGGGCCCTCTAACCCCCAGGCCGCGCGCCAGGGAGCGGGAGGGCAGGGGCCACTTCCAGTCACACACGTGGCTTCGAGGGTGCTTTCCGCCGTGACCTCGCCTGAGCAGCTCAGGACCCTCTTCTCCGCTCGCTCACCTCGGAAGCTGTCACGTCATCTAAGAACTCCTGTGACCACGTAACTTCCTAACACAAGAGCCTTCCAGAGCTCGCCATGGCCTCCAGAGCACGTCCTTGGTCCCTGGGGAGGACGGGGCACCGGTGTCCCCAGCTCCCAAGCCCCCATCTCCACCCCCCACGCAAGCTGCAGCGGTGACCTCACTCCACTCCCCGAAGCCTGCCGAGGAGGCTCAACTAATCCCGAACCCTGAGGGGCTGCGAGACGCCAGGGACGGGGGAGGAGGCTCTTCCGGAGAAAACAAGAACAAAGAGCGGTCAGCCCCGGGACTCGGCCCACCCGAGCAGGCGGAGTGCAGATGAGGGAGGTGTGTGAGGGCAGGACAGCCGTGGAGAGGTCACCAGGACCGTGGGGTCGTCCGCGGCCGGGGGGAAAACCCACGACTGCGAAGGGAGGCCATTCTCATACTCAGCACCGCCTCGGCTCTCTGTCACCCGGTGTCTGACCCCGCGTCACAAACCAGCCAACACCACAGTCCCTAACTCTTGTTACTCCCACTGCCGCGGGACCGGCTCAGTACTGAGGAACCTTCAGTTCCAGAAGGTGTGGCCCGGCCCTCCCCTCCCCCACAGGGGCATCTGAGCCCCATCACTGTGCTCAGTGCTTCACAAACGAGGGGAAGCTAGGAACACCCCAGCACTCCCAGCCCGGGGCCAGTGGTCCCCGTCCCTCAGGAGTAAGGGCACAGGCACAGGCCAGACCACAGGGTGCCGCTAGCTGGCGGCCAGACGGGTCCCCCGACAGAGCCTGCAGGGTCCCAGTCCTCCAGCTCTGGGAGAGCCGCCTCCAACACGCCACGGGGCCCAGACCGAGGGGCCAACAGCTCCTCGTGTCGGAGTTTATGCCAGAAAACCGCCGCGTCCGTCCAGTGGAAAGCACGCTGCCCAGCAGCGCAGCCACGCCTCTGACCTGCGCGCTCAGCGGCAGAACAAGCACAGACCCACCCCGCGCATGCGCCCCACGGCTCCACGCGGGGACCCCCCCCCTCCCCCGAAGGCCTGGAGGAGACCCTCTTTTCTGAGAGCAATGACCTGGTCATGCTTCCTATGTAAACACTCGTTAACCCTTACCCCAGAATTAATTCTAAATGTTAAATTAAAACATTTCCACCTGAATATTAAGAAAACCAGGTTACGCAGTAAAAACTGGCCGGGGTCGGCTACACCTCAATTGAAAAGAATTCCCACATGAACAGCGTTTCAGAACCCTACTCGAGCGCCGGGTGTTCCACGAAGGGGATGAAGTCGCTGGACCCTACCGAAACCGTAATCGCACCGCATGCTGACTTGGGTGTAGGTTATAAAATAAACGAATAAAAGCAAGGAACCTACCGCGACTCAGCACACACAACGCGGGCAGATGGGCTGCTTGTAAACGGCTAACAGCACGCCTCCCCGGGGCTGATAAACACTCACCTCCTGGGACGCTTCTGCTTATTTTTTGTGCGGCTCTTCCGAGTCGGCTTAGGCAGAATTCTCCTCTGTGTCGGAAAACAGAAAACCCTCAGGTTGCAGGAAAACTAAGAACTGGCAGAGAGCTTTAAAAGCAAAGAGCAGGAACAATAAAGTCGGTCTGCAGGCCAAGCACCCGGGCCAGTCCAGCTGCTGGGAATTCCTGACGAGAACGTCCCGATTTCTCGATTTCTCGGGACTTCATTCAGAACCTGGACAACATACGCAAACGGTGCCAGAAGGAAAAACCCCGCCCACCGGATCTGATCCCCCAAATCCGCACACCTACCGCCGCAGAACAGGCCCGCTGAGCCTGAGTGCCAGGGAAGTCCTCACTCTGGGACCCCCCCACCGCCTGCCCCACCGCTGGATCTGAACTTAAAAAACCCCACAACCACCTTCTTGCCTGTGGGCCCCTCTCCACAAACTATTCCGGAGCGTCTGCTTCCGTCCCCAAATCTACAGCCGCCCACTTCCAGGTATGAGCCTCAAGCAAGTAATTCTGGAGCAAAGCGGGGCGCAGACCCACCACACACCCTGTAAACAACCCGCGACAATCACACCGCTGGACACGCGAGAGCCATTTCCCCGCGATCAGCAGAAATGCACTTCTCCTTGAACGTACTGCAAACACACCGTGAAACACAAGCGACTTTAACAAAATTCCCAGAAGGAAACATTCGACAGGACAACACGCACCTGAGCAATAAACACGACGTGCTTCCCGCTGAACTTTTTCTCCAGCTCGCGGACTAGCCGGACTTGGATTTTCTGGAAAGACTTCAGTTGAGGAACAGGAACGAAGATGATAATAGCTTTCCGACCCCCACCGACTTCGATTTCCTACAGGCAGAAAACACAACGCCCGGGTTCTCTCCCGTTCTGAGCGCCCCCTTCCCGCCCGGCGCAGCGCGGGGGACGCGGCCACAGGCTCTAGGACGCCCGGATTCGGCCAGCTCCGGTGCGACTCCTCTGCCCGCCCTGTCCCACGGCCACCGACGAGCCCTCCCTCTCCCCTCCCTGCAAATCCCACACACAGATGCGTGGGCAACGCTGAGCTCCACGGGGGGAACGTGTGCAACCTCCAACCCCGTCCACGCGCACAGCACCTTCTAAACCAAAGGCGGGAACTTGAAAAACTGAGTTCCGCGCGACACGGAGTCAAGCCAGGGGGACGCGTGTGAGGGGGGCGCCCCGGACGGAAAGCCCCCTGTACCTTGGCCGCCGTGATGTTGAGCTCCCTGAGCTGCGCTTTGAGGTCGGAGTTCATCTCCAGCTCCAGGAGGGCCTGCGGAGAAACAGCCGCCGGCGCCGACGCTCAGCGGGGCGGCCCGGCCCCGCCCCCACTTCCACCCCGGGCGACACGCGCCCTGGGGGGGGGTCGCGCCGGCGAAGATGCGGGACGCTTGTTGGGGAGGGCCACCCCCGCCGGGGAAGGGGACACGCGCGCGGGTGGAGCGGTGGGACACCCGCCGAGGAGGGGAACACGTGCGCGGGGAGCACGACACCCGCCATGGGGCTCGTGCCGGGGATGCGGGACACTTGTTGGGGACGGGCACCCCCGCCGGGAAAGGGGGCACACGCGCGCGCGGGGGGGCAATGACACGCGCTGGGGGGCCAGCCCTGCCCCCCGCTCACCTGGGAGATGCCAGACTCGAACTCGTCCGGCTTCTCACCATTGGGCTTCACGATCTTCGCGCTCGAACTGAACATGGCCTTCTCCTGCAAGCACAGGGCGCCCTAGCTCAGGAGTCCGCGGCCCCAAGCCACAGACCCCCGCCGGTCCCGGCCCCACTCCACCCCGCAGAAGCCATCGGGGAGCACAGCCTGGGTAATCGGCCGTATCCCCGCCCGGGGAGCAGGACCCGCCGATCCAGGGAGGACTGCGATGTGTGTATCCCTCAGGTTGGACTTAAAAGTCCAACCAGTAGGAGGCCGCCATCATACCTCGGTGAGCGCGCCGGGCTAGAAGAGGCCTAAGTCTCGCGAGAGCTCCTCAAATCCCGGCGGCGGAGGGGAAGAGGCGGGAACAGTGCGCGAGAGAAACCGGAAGAACCACTGAGAAAAGGTCGAAGCCCAGAGAGTCCCAGGAAGAGGCCCCGGGGGACCGATGCGGAAGTAACGCTCCTCCGACCGCGCAGTTTCCTTTTCGCGGCTGTTCTCTGGGGCATCACCGGAGGCTGCGACGTTCCAGGCAGGGGCCGGGCGGCTGGACCGGAGTCTGGGCGGGAGATGGGAGCCCGAGAAAAGCAACTCTACCCCGAAGACAGGATATTCAAAAAAGCCTCATTTAACCCGAGGAAACTCACTTCCCCTCCGAAGCCATGAAAAGGAGTCAAAGTCTTGGATTCCAGTTCAGCCCGGAGAGAACCAAGTGAGATGACGTTCGGCGCAGCTCTTTGGAAACGAAGGACTTTACGAGTAAACATGGTTTTCCCGCCGTAAGCACGTAGCCCTCGCACCCAATGCTTGGTGCGGCGGACAGTTGGGGACGTCCGCAGACACCTGTCGTGCAGGGCCGGAGTGCCGCAATCAGGGACTTTGGGGTAGGGGGTGGGAAGACGGCCCCAGGTGCGGGGGGCGCCCGATGCGGGCGGGGCAGAACCGGGCCCGGAGTTGGTCAGCCGGTCAGCCGCGGCAGAGGGCTGGGGTGGGGTTGGGGGCACCGGGGCAGAGCCGGGCCCGGAGCGGGACAGCGGGTGCAGAGGGCTGGGGTGGGGTGCGGGGCCCCCGGGGCAGAGCGGGCCCGAAGCTGGACAGCCGGGACAGGGGACTCGGGGTGGGGTGGGGTCCCGGGACAGAGCTGGGACAGAGCTGGACAGCCGGAGTCAGCCGGGCCTGACCTCAAAACCAGCACAGACTGGGTATGATGAAAGATTGGGGGATGCCACCAACATACTGGGTTCAAACAGAAGTATGTATTAGAAAAGTGCCTACCGTTGTGCCCTGCCTTCACTACACATTCACGTGTAGAGTGGGAGCCCTGCCCTAGAGAGGAACAAAGAACATAATGCATAAATAATTAATGATGTCTATAGTCTGTGCTAATACTGCACGAGGTGCTAGTGACTAAGTAGAACCTGAATCCTCGCCCTCGGAAGATTACCTTTTAGTGAGAAAGACTGCACATTAAATGGCAAGACCAAGCATATAATGACAAATGATAGTGACAAACAGTAAGACAAGCAAAGGGGACAAGGAGGATTCATGCTTTAAGGAGTCTGCTGGGCTCCATTTACTAGTATCTTGTTGAGGACTTTTTTGTGTGCCTTTCTTCATAAGGAGCATCAGTCCATAATTTCCTTTCTTGTACGATTACTGGCTGGTGGTGGTATTAGGATAACACTAGGGTCATAAAATGAGAAGAAGGGGAAGTAGTCCCTCATCTCCTGTTTTCTAGAAAAGATTGTGAAGAATCACTGTTCATTGTTCAGGCATCTGGTTGAATTCTGCCATGAGATCATCAGGGCCTGGAGGTCTCTTTTTCCTGAGGAGTATTTAATATTACAAATTGAATGTAATAGTCACGAGGCCTCTCAGGTTATCTATTTCATATGGGAGTGGGTTTGGTAGTTTGTGCTTTTAGCGGAGTAGACGCCTGGGGGGCTCAATCCATTAAGCTTTTTTCAGACTCTTGGTTTTGGCTCAGGTCACGTTCTCACAGTTCGGTTCAGGAGAGTGAGCCCACCGTTGGGCTCTGCACGGACAGTGTGGATCCTGCTTGGGATTCTCCCTCCCTGTCTCTGTCCCTACCCCCCTCTCACTCTCAAAATAGATAAACTTAAAAGAAATAAATTGTTGAATTTATGTGGGTAGAGTGGGTCATAGTATTCTCTTCTTTTAATGTTCCTAATTTTTTTAGGTATACTTTTAAGTAGATTTCACAGGGAACCTTCAAGTCAACACAGTATTATTACCCTGACAGAATATGCTGAGTTTTTAAGCCTTGGAACCTGAGAGAATGTTGTATATGTACATTTAATAGGTATTTTTAGGCTCACATCCAAAACTTAGGGGTCACTTTACTAATATTTATATTAGAGAACTTACTGGTATTTTTGCATTTACTGGCTTCTTTACTTAACTGCACAATAAATGAGTAATACCAACAGGATTGAGTAACAGATCTCAACAGAAATGTAATCTCTCCTATTTACTTTCACTTTGCCAGCCGTTTTTGTGTGTATCATCATGTACTCAGGACTGCTCAGCCTTGCGTCTATCAGTCAACCTCTGTTAGTATTCTGTCTCACTCAGTCTGGGTCAGCAAAACTTTAAATGACTTAAAACAGTCCCTTTTAGGGGCGACTGGGTGGCTCAGTCAGTGGAGTGTCTGGCTTTTGATTTTGGCTCAGATCATGATCGAACAGTTCATGGGATTGAGTCCCAAGTCGAGGCTGCACTGACAGTGCAGAGCCTGCTGGGATTCTCTCTCTTCCCTTCCCCTGCTCGTAGTCGGTCTGTCTCTCAAATAAATAAACATTTACAAATGATAATAATAAAACATTAGTCCGTTTGGAGATGAGTTTCCATGCCCCATCATCTCCATTACTCTTTGAGCACCTTGCTCTCTGGCACAGGGAGCTACTCCAGGCTGGTTTTGCCCTGTTCTGTCTCGCACATGAGGTTGACCTTTTCTCCCAAAAGCCTTGGTTCCTTTTATTGGAACAATGGTATTGGAGACCAGAACCTTGACAGGAGGGCGCATCACAGGGTTCTCCTGAGGCTGCCTGGGTCTTCATAACTAGCAGGATGATCTTCAATGCGTGCTCCTAAGGTCATATGATTACCAATCCTCCTTGTGTCCCTATAAATCTTTGTCCTTTTTGGGAGAACAGGAAGCCCCCTCGGGTCACAGAACAGGCACAGCCCTCAAGCACGGAAAGCTCATGGTAGGATCACTACATCTACAGAGTCAGGAAATGTTACCCCTGCACCCACACGCGCCTCAGAGACCCTGTCCCTGCACCCCTCTGGGCTGGGCAGAAAGGACAGAGCTGTCCTGGAGGCCACCTCCTCCCCGGGGAGCCGGCCTCCTGTGTGAAGCTCACGTTACTCCTTTCAGCCAACACCATGTCTTGAGTGCTGGCCTTTTGAGATGGGCAGCAGAGCGTGAGGTTAGGTGACACTCTTAAACCGTGTCAGTGGACAGAAGTAGAAAAGATGCACATCCTACATCGCTTTCTCATGTACAGATACAAGTTCATAGTGCTATTTCCAGTCCATTTCTAATAGGACAGCTTTCCTTCTGAAATCCTTGCTTCTATAACTAGATCTCCATTTGCAACTATGTGGATGGAACTAGAGAGTATGATGCTAAGCGAAATTAGAGAAAGACAAATATCATCCAACTTCACTCATACGGGGACTTTAAGATACAAAACAGATGAACACAAGGGAAGGGAAGCAAAAATATAAAAACAGGGAAGGGGACAAAAACATAAGAGACTCTTCAATATGGAGAACAAGCAGGGTTACTGGAGGGGTTGTGGGGGGATGGGCTGAAGGGGTGAGGGGCATTAAGGAATCTCTTCCTGAAATCGTTGCGCTATATGCTAACCTGAATGTAAATAAACAATAAAGAAATATAATTAGATCTCCTTTTCTAATAAGCATCTGATTCCTAAGCACATAAATACGATTACTTACTTGCTTTATCTGGCAATATGGGAAAACAAATTCAAAAGACCAGTTCAGTATGTATATAAAACCACAATTAATAAAATTCACAATTTTTCTAGTAGGATTTGTAGGGGCAGGGAGAGGGGGAGAGGGAGAATCCCAGGCAGGCGCTGTGCTGTCAGCCCAGAGCCCGACGCGGGGCTCGATCTCATGTGAGATCCTGACTCCAGCAGAAACAGAGTTGGTTGTTTAACTGACTGAACCACCCAGGCGCCCCTTCAGCTTTTTAATTTTAAATAAGAAATCAAACATTTACCTGAAATCAAGCATATCATGTCCAGAACTTCTTCATTTATCACTAAAACACTGTACTTTATATGGATTTCTTCCCCCTCCTGTGAGATGTGAATCTCATGAGTTAAAGTAAATGATCTCTAGGTTTGAGAATTGGTGTTTCGGGGCACTTGGCGGCTCAGTCAGTTGAGCATCTGACTCTTGATAGCAGCTCAGGTCGTGATCCCAGGGTCGTAGGATCAAGCGCCGTGCTGCGGAACCTTCAAGTCCGCACAATATTACAGCACCAACTCTGCACTGAGTGTGGAGCCTGCTTAAGATGGTCTCTCCCTCTTCGTCTGCCCCTCTCCTGCTCACTATGCTCGCTCGCTCGCTCGCTCTCTCAAAAAAATAAATAAGAAAGAATCAGTGTTTCTACAAAGTTCTGAAGGTGGGATATGACTATAATCAACACGGCTAAGTTATAAACTTAAAAGTTACTAAGAAATTAGACCTTGACTGTTCTCAACATAAAAAGAAAAAGCATGTGACCTGATGGTGTTCGCTAGTGCTACTGTAGTAATCATATTGCAGTATATAAATGTGTCAAACCAACACTTTTAAACCTCACACTTACATAATATTAAATATTTCAATCATAGCCATAAAAAAAAATCAGTGTTTCTCCAACTTTAATGTGTGAAGGGATCACCTAGTACACCTAGTATTGTAAAATACAGATTCTGACTCAGAAGTTCTGGGCTGGGGCTCAATATCTTACATCTCTTTTTTTTTTTTTTTTTTTTTGGATTGAGTAGTATCTTACATTTCTAATGCTTCCAGGGGAAGCCCTCTAGGCTGGTCCAGGGACCCTACTTTGAGTAACAAGGGACCGGATGTAGAGAGGAATTACAATAGACATAGGAACCAGGAACTGAGAAAGATCTCTTGCAGCTTGAAAGAATCGAATTTTCCTCCCTGAGGGACCAAGAGAGAGACCCTGCCTGGGTAGTTCTGGTCCAGGACAGAGCGCTGTGGGGGTGGGCATGCAGTAAAACAGCCAAGATCTGTTCTCCTTTAAAAAAAAAAAAAAAAAGCTAGTTCTATGCTGTGTAAAGTGCCCCACCGCAAATGCCCGCGTGCTGGGAATGTATGATGTCAGCGTGAGAGGCAGAAAGCCCAGAGGTGTGACGGGTGAGCGAGCCCAGACTGCAAGGCTGGTCCCTCCAGCTTTGGGCACAGATGCGCCCAGTGTTCGTGATAAAGTGACAGGAGCAGAGGTACTGCGGAGTCCTTGCGTGGGAAATGAAGTTATGGACCTGTCTGGCCGATGGGGAATGAATGCACTGAATTTAGCAAAAGGTTTTGTCTGTCCCCCCGTTGCACGGGACTTTAGCCTCAATCCTTACATCTTGACCCAGAGTTTACCTTCTAGGCCTGCACTCGAGGGGTGGGGGTGGGGGGGTGCTGGTTATGTGACTATCCCCAGGTACAAGAAAAGAGAAAAACAAGTAAAAAGATGGGTTAATGGTCCCTGTTGGTGGTCATTTACGACACAGCCGGCATACTGTCCTTGAGGTAATAACAAGGACATTCCTTCCAAACCCCCTACTGCCCTAAACCTTCCCTTCAGAATGACACATGTCCTCCTGCCTTCCAGGAGCCCCCTGCAATACCCGCTCAATTCTGCTTCTGTGCCTCCTGCTTGCTTGCTCATTATAAAAAGCCCTAAGCTCTCGGAGTCAGGGCTGCACGTTTAGAGTTCTGTGTTAACTCCGTCTGGTCCTGGCCGGTGATGAAGACCCTTGATCCGGCCTCAGTGGTCTCGGGTGGTCTCTGTGTCTGTCAGGTAACACCCACCGCTTACGGCAGCCAGGGTTTCTATCATTATTGCCTGTTGGCCAGTGGGGAGCGGGGGAATGAAGTGAAGGTGCAAATCAGTGATGAAGGTGAAAATCAAATGCACACAATGAAGCAAAGTCACTGGCTGCTTCTGGAAAGGTTCAAAGTCACTCTTCCTACCTGACAGTGTAGACATCCATGACCTATCAGTGGAAGAAAGGTAACTGCTCAAACATTAGTATTTAAAATCCAGAAATATACTTGATTTTCATCATAAGCTGATGGTTTGCTCATCTTCAATATATTTCACTGAAAGCAACACCAGTCTCCCCATTAATCTTCCCGGAACATGGACAGGGTGAAAAATGCTGGTGGGACACTGGGAACACGCTGCGCGCCGCACCGGGTTCGAGGCTTCCCACCATTGGCATTCACAGCCACCGCGCACAGTGCCGTTATCTCCATTTTTCAGAGGAGAGAACAGAGACTTTCAGCCACTCACCAAAATTGTACAGCTGGTAAATTGTATCTTTTTATTTTTATTTTATTTATTTATTTATTTTTGTTATGTTGTTACAGCTGGTAAATTGTAGACCCAAAATTCGCAGTGTATGAACCACCTAGACCGGGAACGGGGCAGGTGGGCGGGGGGGGGGGAGCAGGTGCACACGCTTCATTTCTACCCTCGCTCCTCCGGCGTGCCCATATCACGCACCCCACAGATCCACGGTGCCAGCACACCAGTAACCTCACCCCGCCCTCCTGTGGTCAAGGCCCTCCTGAGGTTGGGAAAGTTGATTGAAAAAACCCTGCTGACCTGATGATCCTCAGGTATTACACTTTGCTAGTATTGTTCTTGGTAACAGGTCACCTTCAGGTAAATAACAAAAAAAGTGCATTTTCTCTGGAAGATTGCAGTTAAAATGCCCTTAGCTCGGTAATCATGTCCTCGGGCTACATGGGGGCATTTTTGGCAGCTATTCAGGCTGAGGCGGCAGATTGGAAAACTACCCACAACTAGTAGAATCTGCAGGTGCACAGGGAAGGGGCAAGTGGGGGCAGGGATATCCCCAGCCTGTGTGATGCCCCCGATTACTGTGTTAATATCCTTCTCCAGTCAATGAAAGTATTTTCAGTTAGGGGCGCCTGGGTGGTTCAGTAAGTTAAGCAAGCCTCTGACTTCAGGTCATAATCTCATGGTTTGTGAATTCGAGTTCCACATTGGGCTCTCTGCTGTCAGTGCAGAGCCGGCTTCAGATCCTCTGCCTCCCCTCCCCCCTCTGCACCAGCCCCTTCCTGCTCTCACTCTTCCTCTCTCAAAAAATAAAATCATTTAAAAATTTTTCAGTTCTAACCACGTAATAGTACCCATCATTATTTCCTTAATTCACTCTTTGTAACTCAATAATTAACATTTTAAAGTTTATTTGTTTGTCGGGAGAGAGAGAGAGAGAGAGAGAAAGAGAGAGAGAGAGAGAGAGAGAGAGAGAATCCCAAGCAGTTTCCACATTCAGTGTGGAGCATACATGGGTTCCATCACATAACCTTGATTTCAGACCTGAGCCAACATCAAGAGTCAGACACTCAGTGAGCCACCAGGGGCCCCAAGAAGTGGCAAACCACACACTGTGTCCAGATCCCCAACGGGCACGGACCCCAGGGTGACTATCGTGGCCCCAGGACCGCAGGGAGCGAGCTGCAAGGTCCTGGGGCAGGAGACCCTAGCGCCCCTCACACGGCGCACAGAGGATGCGGTCTTGTGGGCGGCCATCACAGCGAGCGTGTGTGTGGCTACAATGACCCCAACTCTGGGCCACTCCTCTTCCGCCATGAAAGAGCAAAATGAGCCCGCTGGCCACTGCTGTCACCCTACCACCCACTGATTCCTCGTCTGTGCTGGTCACAGCTTCAGATTAACAGAATTGGGGTCAAGTTCAGTTCCACAACCAACTAGATGACTTTGGGCGAGTCAGAAAAACTCCCAGGGCCTGTTTCCTCGCCTGTCACATAAACCTGAGGTCTGCCTGTTGACCTCACAGGGCTGGCGTGAGAAGCAATGGCCGGCTGCAGCAGCGAGTGTCCTGGAACCTGCGTGTGCCTCAAACACAAACACGGCTCCCTCCACCCCGCAGAGTTTGGATTCATCCTTAGGTTTCCCAGGAAGGGTGCCGGACTGAGGTTTGAGTCCTGGCCACGCCCCTGCCCGTCTACGTGGCTGTGGGCAATGTATTTACTCACTGGAAATCTCTGCTTTCTCGAGTGTAAACAGGATGATGTTAGTACCGGGTCACGAGGACCAGTCGTGGCTGGGTGTGCGCAGCCCTCAGCTCGGTGCCTGGGAGGCCACGCAGACTTCCTGATGCAGGGAGTGGCTGCGCAAGGGTGACTCTGGTGTCTGCGCCCTGCAGGTGCTAATAAGGAAATGTGTGACTCCTGAAGGAAGGGCTTCAGATCCCTTCGGTCCCGAGCTGCACATTCTGTACAGTTTGTTGTGGGACGTCGGGAGACAGGACTTCTAGGACTCTGTTGACAAACCCGAGTTCTCGGTTAGCTGCTGTGTCACCTTCAATATCCAGATAAAGCTGGGCCCAGCTTTCAAGAGTCCCCATTTTCATAATAAATAGGCACAGAGAACGCGTGTGAATAATATGTAGAAATCAAGCCTAGACCTTGAGCAAAGATCTGCATATTGGCTGAAAATTCTAGTTGTAAACATTGATTGAGCTTACGCGTTGAATGTTTTCAAAGTATTTATTTTGGGGGCACCTGGGTGGCTCAGTCAGTTAAGCGTCCGACTTCAGCTCAGGTCATGATCTCACAGTTCGTGGGTTCGAGCCCCGCATCAGGTTCTGTGCTGACAGCTCAGAGCCTGGAGCCTGCGTCGGATTCTGTGTCTCCCTCTCTCTTTGTTCCTCCCCTACTCCTGCTGTCTCTGTCTCTCAAAAATAAATTAAAAACATAGAAGATTTTTTTTTAAAGTTCTTATTTTTGCATGACTATGGACACTGCATAATACTTTGGTGTTATCTGCTTTTACAAAATAAAGTCTTTGGTTCACTCAGTAAACTATCAAAAAACAAAAACAAAAAAAGTGTTTTACAGAAGCATGTTTTAGACTGCTAGAAATGTTTTTTCAAAAAACACAACTTGGGGACTCCTGGGTGGCTCAGTCAGTTCAGTGTCCAACTTCAGCTCAAGTCATGATGTCATGGCTCTTGAGTTCTGCTGACAGCTCAGAGCCTAGAGCCTGCTTTGGATTCTGTGTCTCCCTCTCTCTCTGCCCCTCCTCCACTCACACTCTGTCTCTCTCTCTCTCAAATAAACAAACATTAAAAACAATTTTTAAAAAACCCCACAACTTACAGGAAAAATTAAATTGAAATTATAGATACACAGTTTGAGTACATTATTTTACACGTGTTCCTGCGCTGATCTATAATTATTTTCTGGGTCATCAGTTCCTAGGATTTTGGCCACAGGACTCTGAACTTTTAAGCATTATTGAAGGCCATGAAGAACCATTTTTTATGGGTTATAAATATTGATATTTACTACATAAAACATAAAATGGAAAAAAATTTAAAACATCCATCAAAATAATAAATCCATTTCAAGTTTATATAAGTAATATATTTCATTAAAATAATTATATTTCCCCCCCAGAAATGTGAGAAGAGTATCATTGATTTGCCTTTTGCAAATGTCTGTAATGTCCGGCTTAAAGAGCAGGTTTGGCACTCTCTTCCTTTAGAAGGACTGATTTCTGCGCGCATGCGTAGCTCAAGGAACACGTGTTTTCATTTTATCTGTTTTTAGATTTCTGAGAAGGAAGTCATCTTTCCACTCAGGTACCTGCTTTTTCCACTTCGTGTGTTGCTAATATTCATCCACATCATCTGTGTCAATGAAACATACTTCGCTTATTTTGAATGTTGTAGAGTCTTACTGACTTCTGGGCTGGAGCTCAATACCATATTGAGAATGGGCCAGTTTTTTTTTTTTTTAATAGTTTATTGTCAAATTGGTTTCCATATAACACCCAGTGCTTCTCCCCACTAGTGCCCCCCACCATGACTATTACCCCCTCCCTCCCTCCCCCTCCCCTTTCAGTCCATGGTCCGTTTTCAGTATTCAGTAGTCTCCCATGATCTCTGTCCCTCACTCTCCCTCCCCTCTTTCCCCCTTCTTCTCCCTATGGTCCCCTGCCAGGTCTCTCCTGTTAGACCTATGAATGCAAACATATGGTATCTATCCTTCTCTGCCTGACTTATTTCGCTTAGCATGACACCCTCAAGGTCCATCCACTTTCCTACGAAGGGCCATATGTCATTCCGTCTCATTGCCATGTAGTACTCCATCGTGAATATATACCACATCTTCTTGATCCATTCGTCAGGTGATGGACATTTAGGCTCCTTCCATGTTTTGGCTATTGTTGACATTGCTGCTATGAACATTGGGGTACATGTTCTCCGATGCATCAGCATTTCTGTCTCTCTTGGGTAAATCCCCAGCAATGCTATTGCTGGGTCATAAGGGAGTTCTATGGATAGTTTTCTGAGGAACCTC
>NC_043703.1:163155222-163164302 GCF_006229205.1 Suricata suricatta
TCCAGAGCAGCTGCACCAGTTTACATTCCCACCAACAGTGTAGGAGGGCGCCCATCTCTCCACACCCTCGCCAGCATCTATAGTCTCTTGATTTGTTCATTTTAGCAACTCTGACTGGCGTGAGGTGGTATCTCAGTGTGGTTTTGATTTAAATTTCCCTGATGATGAGTGACGCTGAGCATCGTTTCATGTGCCTGTTGGCCATCTGGATGTCCTCTTTGGAGAAGTGTCTATTCAGGTCTTCTGCCCAGAGAATGGGCCAGTTTTTGAACAGGATAGGTAAAGTCACATATACTTTGAGCCAGAGATTAAGATAGAAAAGACTTTTGAAGGGCACCTGGGTGGGTCGGTTAAGTGTCTGATGTCAGCTCAGCTCATGATCTCATGGTTCATGGGCTGGAGCCCAGTGCTGACAGCTCAGCCTGGAGCCTGCTTCGGATTCTGTGTCTCCGTCTCTCTCTGTTCCTCCCCTGCTTGTATTCTGTCTCTCAATCTCTCAAAAATAAATAAAACATTAAAAAATTTTAAATATAGAAAAGATGTTCAGATGAGTAATCAGTTAATGCAGTGCTGGAAGAAAGAGTTTTGGAACTAAAGAAAGCCACCTGGGTAATTTTCCTAATGAAGTCATAGAATTCTAACCTATAACTTTATAGGGTTGATGAGTGTCCTATGGTAAAGGACCACAGCCAGCCGGTTTACACCGAAAAGCGAGTCCCCAGTAGGTGTGACCCAAGGTCAAGCTGGGGGTGGGGGCAGGAGCCATCAGACAGCACCCTTATGGGGGCCCAGCCTCTTTCCCCCCCAAGGGAGCCCGTGGGCACAGCTGTGTCATAACGTGCACTTGTCAACACTTCATATTCAACCAACTCTCCCAGCGCAGAGTTTTTTTTTTTGATGTTTATTTATTTTTGAGACAGGGAGAGACAGAGCATGAGCAGGGGAGGGGCAGAGAGAGAGGAAGACACAGAATCTGAAGCAGCTCCAGGCTCTGAGCTGTCAGCACAGAGCCCGACATGGGGCTCAAAGCCATGAACCCTGAGATCATGACCAGAGCCGAAGTCGGATGTTTAACTGACCGAGCCCCCCAGGCGCCCCCCAGCTCAGAGTTTTAAAGTGAAGACTCTGGGTTTTGACTCACCACCCTGATCAACTTCCACTCCAGCCTCCTTGTCTGCAATCATTTC
The DNA here is from genome assembly GCF_006229205.1 of Suricata suricatta. Taxonomy (NCBI): domain Eukaryota; kingdom Metazoa; phylum Chordata; class Mammalia; order Carnivora; family Herpestidae; genus Suricata; species Suricata suricatta. Next base: position 163,156,410 of record NC_043703.1, read on the forward strand.
TTCTGGAGCCTTCTGTGTTCACAACTTAACCTGCGTCACTAGGAAAAGATGAGCTAGTGCTGCTTCTGAAGAAAGCGCGTCTAGAAGTAACTTTGCCGAGGCCTTCCCGGCACTCATCGAGAGGCCACCAGCGCTCCCAAGGCCCTGGGTGAAGAGGGAATGAATTGGAATAAACAGAGGGGCTGAAGTCATCCAGTGATGGGTGGCCAGGGTATCTCTGGGGTTCATATCTACCTGCGAAGAGATATCATGATCAATCATTAGTGATTTTTAAGGACAATTTATTTATTATTTTTTGTAAGTTTATTTATTATTTTTTAGTAATCTCTACACCCAACATGGGGCTGGACCTCACAACCCCTGAACTCACTATGAGTCACATGCTCTTCCAACTGAGCCAGCCAGGTGCCGCAGGGGGATTTTTTAAAAGGAGCTACAGGCATCTTGAAGTGCAGTAAAAATAGGAGTGAGGAATGAACTGAATAACCAATTTAAATTAGGGAAGGTGACAATTTCTAAGTGCATGTTCATTGAGCTCACAAGCAAGAGCACCCTTGACCACAGCAAGATCTGTCTCCCCTTTGCTGTTCCTTCTTCCCTCTCTGAGCCTGATGCAAGTGCAAGAAGTGTCCTCCCACTCCCGGGCACTCTCTGGGGTCTGGCTCGCGCTTCTCAAACAGGTGGCTGGGAGCGGTTGTCTCCTGGGTCACGGGCCCATCTCAGCGGTTCCGAGTGCTCAGCTTGCCTTACTCTACTTTGGATACCCAGCGCTTGGGCAGCGCGCGCTAGCTGGTTGGTAAGATTTCCCGAACTAAACACCGAAGGAGAGCTATAGTCATTTAAAATTAATTTGAAAAGCAAGACTTACCAGTGGACAGGACTTTTCAAAGAAGTTGATTTGTTGACAGAGCAAAGTCAGACATCGGGCAGAATTCTGAGGAACTGCCTTTTCAACTAAATTTGCTCCCTGGGTCCCAGCGCATTAAGGGTAAGACTCCTGCTGGTCACACACCCACAAGGGGAGGGGAGGGGTCGCTCCAGAGGAAAGGCGTTGCCCTAGCTCCGGCCACGGCTCTCTTTTTCATCGCGCAATGCCAGTCTTTCTGGCCATGCAATAGTAGAGGGCAGGCCACATCTTTGGATGATGCTGACAGCATACCGAGGGAGCAGGGATCGTCCCCCACTGAGCTGCGGAGGGTCCTCTGGTGGCCCGTCCGGTCCACCTGGCCCAGACTCCGCCCCACCCAGACTGACCGCGTCCCTCACGCGGGGCCGCCCCAGACCGCCCTTGACCACCACCGCCCCGCCCACTCCTCCGACACCTGCTCTTTCTGCGGCACCGCCCTTCAGGAGGTACCTCCCCGCCCCCCCCCAGCCCCGACCACACCGTCCAGACCCCGCCCATACGCGGCACGGCAATGCGCACACCGCCGAGACCCGGCCTCTAACTCCGCCCGGCCCTAGACCCCGCCCCTCGCCCCTCACATGGCACTGCGTCGTCCAACCCCCCCGGACCCCGCCCCTCACATGGTACCGCCCTAAGCTCCGCCCCTCAGCCCGCTCCGCCCCTCAGCCCGCCCCGCCCGGCCCACACAGCACAGACCCTGTTCGGCTCCGCACGTAGTACTCCCCGCCACACAGCCCTAGTCCCCACGCACTTCCGTAGGCCCTGCCCCTCCCGGGACGGCCCAGGCCCGACTTTGTCCCTGACTTCCAGAAATCGAGCCGGAAAAGCCCAGAAGCTAGACCCCTAGGCTCCGCCCCTTCCGTGCGGCTCTGCCGGAGGTGAGTCATCTCCCAGCGCCGCCGCCGGAAGCTGGGTCTGTGTGACGGCAGTGCCAGGGGGACTGCGAGTGAGTTCGGCGATGGCCGGCAGTGGGGGATGACCCGGCTACTGTGCGTTGCCCGCAGAGTCGCTTTGGTCGCCGTGCGCTGCGGTGCCCGCGGCTGCAGCGGTCTCGGCATGTTCTACGCCGTGAGGAGGGGCCGCAAGGCCGGGGTCTTCCAGACCTGGTGAGCGGGCGGCCCTCGGCCTGGGGTGCGGCGCGCGGGAGCCCGCCGCCGGCGGCGCAGTGGGAGCCCCGGGCCCGTCTCCGCCGGCTCGCAGGGCCCGGCCGGAGGCTCCGACTCCGTTCCATTTCTGTTAGCGCTATCAGAGGTGCCACGTGTAGTGTCAGGGTGACCAGGGTCCTCCACTTAGTCCTTGCTTTTCGTTTCAGTGGAACAATTTCCAAGTGGTTACACGTATTGGAACTCAAGAGTATCTAATCGAATCCTCCTTGTGTTTTAAAAAGACAAGTCTTACAAACCAGAATTAGGTCCCTGTAACAATCCTTTGAGGGAGGCGAGTGAATTATTTTCAGGTGTAGTTAGCGTGGCGCGTAAGGGATACGGGTAGGACTTGCGTGCAGGTGTTCGCGTTCCACGGCCAGGACGCCCCACCGTGGGACACCGCGTGTGTGCGCCCGCAGTTGTTCACCTGTGCAGCTGTGCTACGGGGGCGGCAGCTCAGAGGCTCGCCTTTTGTGTTAATAGGCTTTTCTGTTTCAAAGATCCACAAACTAGTATGTTTTGAGACTGAGGATGGTGCCGCCTGGCTGCTGTTCCGTCTGGCTGGTGCGTGGCGCTGCAGGGTGAAGTGTGGGACAGGAGAGAAAGCTACAGTTTGCCCCCACCGAGCTGACGGCCCCGACCTTTCTCACACTACTCCCAACCCCAGAATCGGTTAGGAAGAGGATTCGTGAGGGAGGAAGAAGTAACCTTGCACTCTGTTCCAGGAGCGAATGCAGAGCCCAGGTGGACCGGTTTCCTGCTGCCAGATTTAAGAAGTTTGCCACAGAGGAGGAGGCCTGGGCCTTTGTCAGAAAGCCCGCCAGCCCGGGTGGACCAGAAGGTAGTCCGCGCTCTCACCGCCGTGGCGTCTGTAACCTGATCAGAGCCTTGCGGAGCCCCAGCGTCCCTCGATCCGTGTGGCTACCTTCTAAACGGAGCAGATGGGATCCTTTCCATTTTCCGTTTTACAGATGGGCAGACAGGAGGACGGCAGCTTAGCTTAGGGAGTCTGTCAGTATCTGAAATAGAGACAAGCCAGGACGCCAGCGTCCTGTTCCATTCAGTGTCCTCACCGCACTTAACTCTCTCTCTTCGAAAAGACTCGGCTGTCATGGAATTGAACGGGCTGCAGGTTTAAAGCGGGGAGCGCGTTAGTCTCAATGCCGGCACCTGCGTGGTGTTCCCTTTTCGTGTAGGACAGGCACGTGCTTGCAGCTTCCCCGTTTCACTTGTTGCAGAAAGCATAGTTAATTGAAGCCTAAGTCTCAGTATAAGGAACATCAAGTGTGCGGGACTAAGGGTGACTGCTTCAGAGCACGGAATGGTAAAAATCTAGTTAACCCCGAACAACCTGGGTTTGAACTGCGTGGGTCAGCTTATGTGTGGGCTTGGTTGTGTTATGTTTATTACCTACGTTTATATGTTACATTCTCCTTAATACCATACTCTCTTCTGTAGCTTTTTCTATTTTGAGAATACAGCCCATAAGACATACAAAATATATGTGAATTGACCGATTATATAATCAGTCAGGCTTCCAGCTCTCAGTAGGCTGTCGGTGGTAGTGAAGTGTTTGGAGAGTCGGACGTTATACTCAGATCTCTGTGCAGGCTGTTAAACCCCCCACACTGTTCAGGGGTAAACTGTATACCTAACCGACTTTGAAGTGGTGAAATGCACTGCCTTTACTCACAGACTCTTTTTAAGTTTATTTGTTCATTTTTGAGAGAGAGAGAGAATCTCAAGCAGGCTCTGCACTGTCAGCACGGAGCCTGACATGGGGCTTGAACTCCTGAACAATAAGATCATGACCTGAGCGGAAACCAGGGGAAACCAGGAGTCGCTCGCTGAGCCAGCTGAGCCTCCCCCCGCCCCACCCCAGCGCCCCCTGTATTAGGTGTTATGATCCGTGTCAGAATTCCCCTGGCGCCCCGCTGTGGACTGGGTCCGTCCCACGTCCGGAAGTATGGCTCCTGTCGCTGCTGGCTTCTTAATGCCTCCTTTTCACGGCTTTTTTTGTTTTATCTAATTAGTAATTTATTCACACTTCAGTTCTTTTGATATGTTTCTGTTTATTAAATACTCTAAGTCCTAAGGGAAGGTATTTCTTTATGTCTTTCTTAGAAGGTTACAGAGACCTCCTAGTTAGGGACTTATGTGTATAAACTGGGATTTAACATTTTTAATGTTCAAAAACTGTATCAAAGCAAAAGTGTTAGCTGCTTTCCTAATTTTTCCCTTAATGTGACTTATATTTTTATTTTGGGATTTTTGAGCTGTTTGGCAGTTACTGCACTTTCTGTAAGCTTATTTGGGGTTAACTTACTCAAAAAACACAATTTTGTGAAGGGAAAATTATCCGACAACCATGGTCTCTTTTTCCATCAGTCGTATCTGTCCTTTAAAAACTTTCATGCCAGGGGCACCTGGGTGGCTAAGTCAGCTCAGTCTGGCTCTTTACTTTGGCTCAGGTCATGATCTCATGGTTTGTGAGTTCAAGCCCCACAGCAGGCTCTGAGCTGGTAATGCAGAGCCTGCTTGGGATTCTCTCTCTTCCCCTCCCCCTCTCATGCTCGCACGCTCTCTCTCTCTCTCTCTCTCTCTCTCTCTCTCTCGCTCTCTCAAAATAAATAAACTTTTAAAAAAGAAAGCCTTTAAGTAAAAACTTTCATGCCAATTGGGGGACGGGACGGGGGTAATGGTCATGGAGGAGGGCACTTGTGGGGAAGAGCACTGGGTGCTATATGGAAACCAACTTGACAATAAACTATGAATAAAAAAACCAACTTTCATGCCAATTTAACTGTTACTATAAGTAAAATCAGTATTTATGGTGGTATTAAAATTTTGCAGAATTAATTCCCCTTTGACCTGTGCTTGTGTTTTGGGATTTACATATACAAAGTATGCAGAGGTATATGTTCGTGGTAATGTAGCAGAGCGGAAATACCAAACATTGCTCTCTGTGGGGACTTGACTCAGATTTTGCTGGAAGACCTTAGCGGCCTTCTGGCAGGTGTGGGGGGAGGTCCTCCGGGCAGGACAGTCTGCCTGGCACCTGTGTGGCAGGCATTCTAGGGGTTTCTCCATCCCTGGTCTAGGGGTTTAGTGGTCATTTTGGAGATAGTCAGTGCTCCTTCTGTGCCCCTCCCCGCCCATAAAATGAGCACACAGGGAAAAGCTGCTCCCACAGGATTCAGAACCTGTGGTAGCTCTGTCTGTGTCAAAACCAGATCTCTGTTTTACTAGAAATGTTGCTCTTGCCTTCAAGTCGCCCTTATCAAGCTTATCCTGGAAAATTCAGAGTAATTGCATACGACCTCGGCATGTGAGATGGTGCGGGCTGCCTGAAGTCCTTCCTCTTTACAGGGCTACAGACAGAGGGTATTTAAGTCTGACTTGGTGATAATAAATAACTTACAGGATTTCTGGATTCTTAAGCATTTGTGTTCGTTTTTTCCTGGCTTTTGAGTAGACTGTCTTTCAGGGGAGGAAAACGAACACGTACAAGAATCACAAGTAAAATCAAACAAGCGAGTCCGTGAGCCTTTGGACGGAGATGAAAACGCAGAACCGTGTGCGAAGCATGTGAAACAGAGCACAGACCTGGTCCCTGCAGTCAGCAAAGACATGTTTTCTTACATGGGTATGTCTTTCTTGATCTTTAAATGTCCTGTGTAATAGTCATGATAATAGGTGTAAAAACTATTCCCACTTAATGGGGGAAATTTGAGCTAATGTTTACCATCTTTATCCTTTAAAAAAATTTTTTTAATGTTTATTCTATTTTTTTTTAATTTTTTTTATGTTTTTATTTATTTTTGATAGAGAGAATGAGAGGGGGAGGGGCAGAGAGAGAAGGAGACACAGAACTGGAAGCAGGCTCCAGGCTCTGAGCTGGCTGTCAGCACAGAGCCCGACGCGGGGCTCGAACCCATGAACGTGAGATCTGACCTGAGCCAAAGTCGGAGGCTTAACCGACTGAGCCACCCAGGCGCCCCTAATGTTTATTCTAAAGAGAGAGAGCATGAGTGGAGGGGGGCAGAGAGGGGGACACAGAATCTGAAGCAGGTGCCAGGCTCTGAGCTGTCAGCACAGAGCCCAACGTGGGGCTCGAACCCACAAACCATGAGATCGTGACCTGAGCCACCCGGGCTCTCCCATCTTCATTCTTACCTGAAAAGGTTATCTAAAAATCTAAGGTTACTATTTTATAGTTCATCACACTGCAGAATTATTAAAACTTTGGACTTTCATTAGAAAAGCGTTATGTGGCCTACAAATGAAGAACATTATAATCTTTTGAAATATCAGTATTCTCTGCACACAGGCCTTCAGGTCACTAGGAGAAAATGCAAGGGCTTCCGCTTCTTCAAATAAGAAAGGGCCCGGACAGAGCTCTTTTATCTCCAGTGTCTTCACCTTGGACATTGAGCCTTTGCGCATCACCTCTACCTCTGCCTCCAGGGCTGGGTTTATTTCTAGTGAGTTATAGCACATAAAGCGCCTTTCTGTTTCTCAGATGTGTGAGCAGGAAACAGGAGTAGGTAGTGTTTTTCTGTAACCCCTGTATTTGTGGCTCGGAGTTCTCTCCAGGAGTAAGCCATCGTATATTTTAAGTCAAGGGAAACCAATAGAAAAATTTCGTCAGACTGTATCGCAAATGTATAAATCGGGGCGCCTGGCTGGCAATTCTTGATCTCGGTCGTGAGTTCAAGCACCACATTGAGTCGGGAGCCTACCTTAAAAAAACCCAGAAAATTGTAAATCAGGGCGCCTGGGTGGCTCAGTCGGTTAAGTGTCCAGCTTCAGCTCAGGTCATGATCTCACGGTTCGTGGGTTCAAGCCCTGCGTCGGGCTCTGTGCTGACAGCTCAGAGCCCGGAGCCTGCTTCAGATTCTGTGTCTCCCTCTCTCTCTGCCCCTCCCCTACTTCCACTCTGCACTTCTCTCTCACAAAATAAATAAACATTAAAAAGAATATTAAGAAAACTGTAAATCAGGTTTGCAGTTATGTGAGAAAAAAAATGTTCTCGATGGGCCATTTGCCAGCAGTAGTCAGAGTGCGTGTTTGCAGAGTGACTGGGGGACGCTGGCACCTACCGCAGTGCCTGATAGGTACTTGCAGTGGAGTCCGGCTCCAGCAGGCCCAGGGCTCCCTGAAGGATGGATGAGAGAGCTTCTTTCTGCTTCTTTCTGATCACCAGGCAGGCTTTATTTATTGAAAAAAATGTCTTGGGTACAAAACAGAAGTGGCAGTTGCCTTTGGCAAAGATTTCTGATGACAAATTGTTTGGCATGTAAAAATTTCCCGGAACATAGATTGGTAGAAGACTCCTGCATCATCTTTATCAGTAGTGATTGCAGTAGGTGACTAGATGCTTATCATATGGGGAAGGAGGGGATCTTCAGCGTTCAAATACAAGACAACGTTTTTAGCACAGCAAAGGCAAGAGTTCTTTGTGAGCAGGGGTCAGTAGCCTGTTTTCTTGAGAGGAAGAAAAACAGGTTTCTCAGGAAACGTAATATTTGCCCCCATAATCACAAAAGAAACTCATGATAAATTCCTTCACAGGTGCAATCAGCATATTTTTAGGATAAAAGGGGCAGATCACTCCTGATACCAGTCAGCAAGGGGCCTCGGGGGTCAGGGGTCGGTGCTCCAGCAGAAATAATTGAGTGGGGGTAGACATCAGTCGCTTCATAAGGAGTTTTTTTTTTTCCCCCCCCTCAACTTCGGGAGTTCAGAAATGGCTTCCAGCACGGTGGGAACAGTTCAGTGACCAGAAAGGCAGTCCTGTTGGTAGTGTCAAATTCATCTGGACCAAGGATTCTTGCCCAG
>NC_043703.1:163164402-163182011 GCF_006229205.1 Suricata suricatta
AGCCCCACATCCATGCTCCCCCAGACGCCCCGGCCCCACATCCCAGCTCCCCCACACCCCTGTTCCCCCAGCACCCCTGGTGCCCCACACCCTCGGCCCCTCTCTGGTCGGGAGCGTGCTGATCTGTTACGTAACGTCTTTCCTCTTCCCTCTCCCTGTGCCTCACCTGGCCTGCAGGGCCTCTGCTCCCACGGCCCTGCTCTTGACGACCTGCCAACCTGACCTCTCCTGCCGCCCTGCTGAGCGCGTTCTGGTCACAGCCGGGCCCTAGAGCGGCCTCATATCCACCCTTTTCTGCCGCCTTCTGTACTGCACTGGGGTATCGATCAGACCCTCTGTCTTGATGGAAAGAAGCAGAGATGGGACCATTGTTTCCTTGGGACAAATATACTAAGAAAACAAATTAGACCGGCACGTAGCAGAGGACCAGACTTTGTGGCGGGCAGGTCAGGAACGGATCATGTTTTCCTGGACAGAAAGTACCGCCCCCTCGAACAGTAGCCTCTCAGTTTAACGGGAGACCTGGAGTCTGAGGTGGATCTCAGAGTTCGTGCTCTTGGTCCGGTGACGCTCACTGAATTCCTCTTCCAGGAGACTATGTCGTAGTCTACACTGATGGCTGCTGCTCCAGTAACGGGCGCAGGAGGGCACGTGCGGGCATCGGCGTTTACTGGGGACCCGGCCATCCTTTGTGAGTAAACAGAGCTAAGTGAATCATAGTCCGGCATTTGTGAGGGCCCCACCCGGGCGGAGGCAGCGGAGAGCCAGCTTCGGTTCCTCTCGACGCTGGCAGCCTCGGCCTTCCGGACGGAAGCCTCAGCGTTGCTTTCTTGGCCCCGAGTGTCGACACGTGTCAGGGTCCTGCTGACAGCACCTCTGCCCAGCTAACCTCCCTGCCCCGCTAGGCGAGTTGCACGTCCCCTGCGGGCGGGTTTTGGCAAGGATGTCCCAGGGGCAGGCCACCAGATGTGGAGCCCAGCGCGTCCCCACGACTCCTCTGAAGACCTGGGAGCTTGGGGCGGCCTCTCGTTTTCCACGAGGCGCCCGTGGCAGGGTCAGGCCAGGGCGAGATAAGCTGCCCGGCATTCGTGAGGCTGGACGTTCCTCTGTCTACGAGGTGCTCTCCCTTTCACGTCCCCCTGAGCTGTGAGCCGTGCGGGAGGTGGCGGACCTGCTAGTGTCCATCGAGGCCACACACTAAGTGCTTTAGGCCAGAAATAAAACTTCGCTTTTATTTTTTAATTTTTTTTTTTAATTTTTTGCGAGAGAGACAGCATGAGGAGGGGAGGGTCAGGGAGAGAGGGAGACACAGAATCTGAAGACAGGCTCCAGGCTCTGATCTGTCAGCACAGAGCCCGACGTGGGGCTTGAACCCATAAACCCTGAGATCATGACCTGGGCCGAAGCCAGACGCTTAACTGACTGAGCCACCCGGGTGCCCCTAAAACTTTGCTTTTGACTTCTGGCCTCGTATTCTTTACTAGACCAGCCTGTGATGCTTTTCCATAAAATGTTAGTACTGTTGGTTTGATTTTTAAAGGCTAGGTTTTTTGTACAATGCTTTCACGTGTCAAAAAAAATATTTACAAGCCTATCCTCCACTGAGAAGCTTCTGGAATCACTTTGAGAATTAGTTTTTTAAATTAATTTCATTTTTCGTCATATCGTTTTGAAACCAGGAACATAGGCATTAGGCTTCCTGGGCGGCAGACCAACCAGAGAGCAGAAATTCATGTAAGTTGTCGGACACCTTTCCTGCTGAGTGTGGGTCCTCGTGGCGGCGAGCTGTGTGCACGCGTGTGCACAAGATACACAGGGTCCAGAAGAAACTTAGTTTGTAGTTAAGAACGGCAACAGGAAGGAATTTTCCAGAAAAGTTTTAAAAGGGACCACAAAAACATGTAAAGAACTGAATGTGTAGCATTATTTCGTGGAGAGAGCATCAGCATTGCACTTAGCGCAGACACAGAGGGACTGTTCAGGCGGCGGGGTGATTTGGGACACCAGCGAAGTGCAAGCTGAGCGCCTCCGGCTGCGTGCTGACACCCGCTTTCTTCAGGCAGCCTGCAAAGCCATCGAGCAGGCGAAGGCCCAGAACATCGAGAAGCTGGTTCTGTGCACGGACAGCATGTTTACCATAAACGGTGAGCTCTTGCGTCGTGCCTCGCCGGTGCTCTGCTAGGCAGGCAGGGCCGGGCGCCTCCCCTTCTGCGGTAGGCGGGCTCGCTTCGGGGCACGACCCACACAGGAAGTGGGGAGCACATTTGGTTTGTCAGGTATCAGGAAAAAGATGAGGTTCTGGAGCCCAGTTCTGCTGCTCTGCCCTGTGCCCCACGGTCGGGTGAGTGTCGGGTACTGAGCCCGGGGCAGTGGGGTCGTGCGTCCCCGCTCTCGTCCTGGGGGCAGACACGTGCACGAGCACCTCGGGCTGCGCTGACGGCTCCTTCGGGGAGCTCCATGTTCAGGATTCAGGGTGGGGGTTTGGGGAGGCGGAGGGGCGGCACCGGGCCGAGCCCCAGGCCAGAGGCCAGCCTGAGCCGGCGAGCGGCAGGCGCTCGTGCCGGACGGAAGAGTGGGGCCGGGGTGGGGGGCAGGAGGGGCAGAGGCCGGGACGTGGGCGCTTCTCACAGGGATCACTAACTGGGTCGGCGGCTGGAAGAAGAACGGGTGGAAGACCAGCGCGGGGAAGGACGTGACCAACAAGGAGGACTTCGTGGCGCTGGAGCAGCTGGCCCGCGGCCTGGACATCCAGTGGGTGAGCGCTCGCCGGCCGTCGGGCCCAGATGCTCTGACTTGACCGAGAGCTCGGGCGCTCTGGGTGGTTTGAGGCCTGGAGTGAAGATCAGTTTCCGCGGATTCGCGTCCTCACGTGCTCGCGGTTGGCGCGTGCTGGACTCTCCGTCGCCACGGACGCCACACTGCTTGCCGCTGGTGTGACCATGCGGCGAGCACGCCCTTCTGGTGCGATGGAGGGTGTTCCTTCCGCTGTCTCAGCGGAGCTTCCGGGCCCGGCTTGGGCTCCCCGCCTTACCGTGACTCGGACAGCCCCTGTTGGTTTCCTTGGAATCAGCCATGATGTCAAGATAAAGCTAATTTATTAGGAATTTTAAAAAAATAAAGTGTGTTAGACATTAGCAACATGGCTTTTTTTCCAAAGCGGAAATGTTTTCTTACAGTAGATGGTTTTTATTAAAACTGTCGAAGCAACACCGAGCACGTTGACCGACAAGCACTGTGTCAACCCTGCGTTGTCCCCCCAGGGCCCGGGGGGCCGTCTGCTGAACTAGGCTTTAAAGTTGCCTTTGAGCAGTGTGGCCGTGGCCAGTGCTCACATACGCACGGCCCTTTCTGACGGTATTTAAAGATAGTCAAGCATGTGCGTCGCATACGTATCTGTCCACACGCACATACGTGTGCTTCGCTGGAAAGCCCCCCGCTTCCACCGCCCAGTGGGGAGAACAGCAGCACCAACGTAAAATCAAGTTGGTGGAGAATCAGAAGGGCAGCTTCGGGAGTGCCTGCACTGCACGGGGGCCAGGCCTGCAGGTGGGGCTGCTGAACCGTGTCGGGGGCCAGGCCGGGGGAGTCCTGTCCCCTCTGGTCCCTGGGAGCAGTCGCATGTTTTACAGCGAGGGTGTGAAAACCCAGTGGAGATAAAAGGAAACAAAATTTATTTAACAGATGCATGTTCCTGGTCATTCGGGATTCAAGGGCAACGAAGAAGCTGACCGATTAGCCAGACAAGGGGCTAAGCAATCTGAAGACTGAACCAAGTCCTTATACTTCTTGGAAGAGCTTGAGTGAGTGACCATTTTCTTACCTTTCCTTACTGATGGAAAAATCAGAAAGTAAATCAGAAAGTCATTCTGTGATTCCCTATGATAAAAAGTGGTTCAATATATAATAAATTGAAAATCCTTCAAGATTTGAGTGTTATTTGGGGTCTTTAGCATTCTACTTTATTGGGTTGGACACTGTTCTCGTTAGTTTTATGACCATCTGGACAAATTTTAGGACTTGGTTCAGTAAGGCATGAGCACAGCTGTGGTTTTAAAATGCAGTCAGGAAGTCTGGAAGTATTCTAAATGTGTTCATTTACCTTACAGTGGGCAGGACGGAGTCGCAGAATGTTCGGATGGACTTGTGCCTCCCCGTGGAGTAGAGCTGGGCAGTGCTGGGCCCACGCCTCGGCGGCCTGGGTCTTCCGTGGCCGGGCACCTGTTCGCGAGGCGCAGCTGTGCAGGCGTGGTCCTGGCTGCTTGACTCATGGTAGGGCCGCTTACTGGCATAAAGAAACCTTTGAAAATTTCTTGGGCTGTTTGTCTTCAAAGCACTGTGCAAGTTCAAGTCTGATACAATTATTTACTTTTACCTTTATTTGTTTACTACTTTGTTGTGTCATGAAAACATACAGAAGATGACACAAACATCGAGCTCATTGAGTTACAATTACTGGAAGGTTAATTCTCAGCAAGAACTAGAGGTTTGCCGGACGCCCCAGAAGGTTCTCCACGTGCTCCTCCAGTCACAGCCCCTCCCTCCCTCCAAAACTCATCCTGACTTTTATAGAAATGATTTCTTTGCATTTCTTTGTGGTAACTCAGCCTTGTTTACTTTCTTCTTTAACTTGGTATTGCTTAAGTCTTTCCGTTACAGGCCCCCTGCCGTTTACTGGTCTTTTTACAAGGCTTACCCGTTGAGGAGCCTGGGCCACTTGTCCTGTCGTTGCCCGCGGTCTAGGTTTCTCCCGGGCACTCTGCCAGCTAAGCCCAGCAGTTTCTTCTGTCCTCTGATCCTGTGAGTCGGCAGCGGGACCCAGAGGCTTGATCAGAACCAGGTGCCGCGTGATCAGCAAACGACAGACCGCCGTCCGCAGCCGTGGGCTGTCCTCGTTGATGGGGGGTGGCCGCCCAGATCCACTCCTCGTCGTGGGGGGCTCCAGGTGGGCGTGTTCTGGGACGGTGCTCAGAGTTGTTGGCTGCAGTGGTACAGAAGTGCTTCCTGTCATCTGTCTGGTCCCCCGGGCAGCCTTCAGTTAGGATGTCAGTGTGGCTGCAGAGGTGATTGGTCTGCTGTCCTCAGGGTGAGCGGTTAAGGCTTTTGGTGCGTGTGTTTTGATGACGTGCCCGTGTCTGAGGCCGTGCGCTTCCGCCTGCTCGATGGCTTTCAGGCCACTGCAGTTTTTATCTTTATTGGTCCCAAATTGTAGCTGCTTTGGCCTGGAGAAGGGAGGTTCTTCCGTTGGCTCTTGATATTTTTGGATATTCGTGTGTGCACACATCCGCACTGACCACCCCCGAGTGTGTGCATAGACCACAGCACACACGCATACGGGTCCAGTGCACACCGCTGGCACGTTGACACACAGACCACACACGTGTGCGCACCGAGTCATCCGCCCCACGCTCTGTGCCGCTCAGTGCTGCGTCCGGGACTCCCTCCTCCAGATCTGGAATTGGCCGTTTCTCTGAGAATCTCGCCTTCCTTCCTCTTTCTTTCTCTTCCCTCCCTCCCTCCTTTCCTTCCTTTCAAGATAAGTAATGTCCACACCCAGTGTGGGGCTGGGACTCATGACCCCAAGGTCAAGAGTTGCCTGCTCTGCTGATTCAGCCCGCCGGGCACCCCAGAATCTCTGATTTCTCTTAATGGCATAAATGGTATTTCAGGTGCTTGAGGCTCATTGCTGTGGGGTTGGTCTTTGCTTCTAGGCCTTTTCAGGGAACGGAGTGGTAAAACACACACGTTTTATAGGTAAAATATCTGAGTTCATGTTGATACTCCTAATAGAAACTCAGGATTTCAGAGTCCCTGACTCTTCTATGTCACGTCTGTGTCTCCTACACTGAGAATCCTGGGGTAGATACTCTGTGTGTCAAGTGGGTGTGTGTCGAGTGGGTGTGTTAAGTTGCGTGTCGAGTGTGTGTCAAGTGTGTGTGTCAAGTGTGTGTGTGTGTCAAGTGTGTGTGTTGAGTGTGTGTGTCAGGTGTGTGTATGTGTGTAAGTGTGTGTTGTGTGTTATGTCTGTGTGTCAAGTGTGTATGTTGAGTGTGTTACGTGTGTGTCAAGTATGTGTTGAGTGTGTATGTGTGTTGAGTGTGTCGAGTGTGTGTGTCAAGTGTGTGTGTTGTGTGCATGTGTCAAGTGTGTGTGTCAAGTAGGTCAAGTGTGTGTCGAGTGTGCGTGTGTTAAGTGTGCGTGTGCATGTGTTAAGTGTGTTGTGTGTGTTAAGTGTGTGTGTCTGTGTGTGTGTGTGTGTGTCAGGTGTGATGGGCAAGTCCTTTGCTGAGGCGATTGAGTGGCAAGAGAAGGAAACGCAAAAAGAGAAATTGAACCTAAAACCAGGAATTTCAGAGGTCGTGGGGCTTCTGTCCCGATTGTGCCCCGAAGAAGCACACCCTTCATGGGTTTGTAAAAAGGCTCTGCAAACGATTCTTGGATCACCCAGTCACAGCTCCGTGGCCACCACGTTGTCACGATTCAGTGTGGCCCGTGTCGCTCCTGAGGGCTGTGTTGCCGGCCCGCGCCCAGAAGGCGGCTGTCTGGGGCTCGCTGGCAGTCGCTGGCAGTCACGGCGGCCTTGCCAGGCCCCGCCCAGGTGGCGATGTCACAGCCTGTCTCTTCCTCCTAACTCTCTTTAAACCCATCCCTGAATGACACGCAGACACGAGATGAGGACAGGGACGGTTCGTCCAGAAAGATGCTGTGACAGGGCCCACTGTGACCGAGAGGTGGGGAACGTACCCTACTTGTTCTGTGACCCGCAGAGACAGGCCACTCTGGGTCACATGTGCACGCGCGCGCGCGTGTGTGTGTCCACGCTGCTTTCAGGAACTCTGCCTTCTTCCTAAGAGGCACCCGTAAGTGTGTGCTCGCACTCGTGTTACGTCTCCCCACGCCTGCCTGGAGATGGTCTTTTTCACCTTTGCCAAGGCCCTTTCCCGGACTCCTTGCTCTGACTGACACCGGAGATTTCTGGAGAGGTGGGGATCTTCTTATACGTCTGCACGGTTTCCCATCTAGAGAAGGTACCGGCGCACTCTTCCTTCAGGCCTCTTAAAGGAACTTCAGAAAAAGAAACACGTGCGGCATGTGACCATAGTTGATAATGCTGTGGGTGTACTTGAAGTTCGCTAAGAGCAAAACCTTCCTTTAATTTTAGATAGAAAAAGCATGAGTGGGGGAGGGGCAGAGAGAGGGGGGAGATAGAGAGAGGATCCTGTGCAGGCACTGCACGATCAGCACGCAGCCTGACATGGGGCTCGAACTCATGAACTGTGAGATCCTGACTTCAGCCAAACTTGGAAGCTTAACTGACTTGAGCCAGCCAGGCACCCCTGCTAAGAGTAAATCGTAAGCGTCGTCATGCACATGAGAAGTTACTGGAAAACTGCATCCACACGCAAAAGAATGGACTTAGGCCCAGACCTGACGCCCTTCACAAAAATTAACTCAAAATGGACCACAGACCTCATGTAAAGCAGTTAGATGCCCTTGGGTGTGGCGATGCCTTCTTAGATCCAGCACCAGAGACAAGGCGTGAAAGGACTAATACTCTGTGCTTGTTAAAAACTTAAAAAAAAATGGGGGTGGTGCTTGGGTTAAGCTCCAACGTGGGCTCAGGTCATGATCTCACAACTTGTGGGTTCGAGCCCCACGTTGGGCTCTGTGCTGACACCTGGAGCCTGCTTGGATTCTGTGTCTCCCTCTGTCTCTGACCCTCCCCCACTCATGCTCTGTTTCTCTCTGTCTTAATAATAAATAAAAACATAAATTTAAAAAGTTTTAAAAAAGGACACTGGAGAAAAAGACGACAAGCCACAGACTTAGGGAAAATACTTGCAAAAGACACGTCTGAGGAAGGACTGTTCGCATACAAAGGACTCAAAACTCCAGAATAAGGAAACAAACGACCGACCAGAGAAGGATTGGTGACCTTGGCAGAGACCTCACCCAAGACACACAAGGCAGAGAAGCAGGCACCAACCCCGCGCCGCCGCAGCGCACGTTCGGTCGGCCCCCAGACCTCGGCTGAGAGCGCAGGCGCGGACGCGAGGCCCCGGGAGCGCGCCCTCCTCGCTGCTGGGGACGCGCCGCGCGGCCACGTGGGAAGGCGGTCTGGCGGCTTTTTCCAGAACAAAACCTCCTCCACTCTCCCCCTGCGACCCGGCGTCCCACTCTCGGGCCTCACCCCACTTGAAAACGTCTGTCCACCAGACCTGCACGCGGAAGTTTACGGCTCTACGTGTAACGGCCAGACCCCAAAGCCACCAGGTGACTGGACGGACGCCCTGGACGTCCACGGTCACAAGCGCAGCGAGCTGTCAGGTCAGAGACAGACGTGGGGGACCATGAAGGCACGCTACCGCGTGACGGCATCAAATCTGAAATGGCCACGGATGACTCCAGCTCCAGGACGTTCTGGGAAGGCAAACCTGTGGACCCAGTTAGGTAGTCAGTGGGGGCTGAAGGGGGGATGAGGGCGGAGGGAGGGAGGGAGGAGTAGGCGGGGTCACAGGAGTTTGGGGCCACGACGCCACGCTCTGTGATCCCACGGTGTCGGACACGCTTCATTAACGTTTGTGCAGACCCACAGAACGTGCAAGACCACGAGTGAGCCCTGCGGCAAGCTCTGGACGCCGGGCGACGGTGCCCCAGGCCGTGTGCTGACCGTCCACTCTGCTTCCCCCCACCCCCCCAGCTCTTTCCCATGGCCGCTCGCCAGGCCTCACACCCTGCGGGTCACCCTCCCCGTCCCCACGTCCTCACTTCCCTCTCTGACTCTGTCCTCCGCGCCACCCCCCCACCCCGCCGTCACCTGTTATTCCCCTGCCTCCCTAACAGGGCGCCCGTGAGCCAAAGCTGTGGGATCCTCGCCGCCAGATATTCGACCCTTGAGAATCTATCACATTGGCCTACGTTTTATTTTTCACGAGAGAGATTTGTTTGCTCCGTGAGGATCTATTTTCCAAACGTCAGTTTCTGTTACACGTTCTCGTGGTTTTTATTACTGAGACTCAGCCCCAGCGCTTGTGTTGTTTGGTGTTCTCACGTTTCTGCTTCCCTGTGCCCCGCCCCAACATTGGGGGTGTTGGAATCAGAAGCAGAGACCAGCCTTGAAAATCCCCCGAGGAAACAAAACCAGTTGGGTTATACTAACAAAGATTAGTTTAGTTTAGTTTGCAAGACTAGCCTGACCCCGGTCATTTCTCCCTCGTGTCCCTGGAAACCACGGACAAGACTCAACTGTTTCCCGAAAGTTGCTGTGAGCTAACCACTAACCACTTGTGCATCATTGAAGAAAGTTCTAATACCGCGACGACTCAGCGCCCGCGCACCCCGGAGCCGTCCGTGCTTCGGCTAAGCGCTCCCGGCTTGGAGAAGGGCTTTTCGGCGCGCGCACGGCACGTCTTTACCCGTTCCTGGTCGCCACTCCCTGCGTGCTTGTCCGGGCTCACCAAAGCACGTTGTGTGCGGTGGTTTTGGAATTAGTGCGCGCCCCCCTCCGCGGGGAGGAGTTTTGTCGCCCATACACAATGTCTTCGTTCCGAGCCTCACCACTCTCCAGAAGAGTTAGCAGACGAGGTCCCCTCAAAGTTTTTGACCTCCAGAGACTTTTTACTAATCATTTCTCTCAACGTAACGTGATATGGGGCACGCCTGGGGGAGGGTGTCACCGGAGCAAGTGTTTGGGGACAGTGCGCCTGCGGGTGTGATGATGTACGGAGCATGAGACAGGTGTCCGCCCACTAGAACAAATGTGGTTTTATTTTCATCCCAGAAGCATGAGGATGTGGGATCATTCACGGCAACACTGTTCGTCCCCAGGGAAGAGCCTAGGGTCACATGATGGTCTTCGGTCTTCTTTCATTTGTTTTGTTTTTAAAGAGGAACTTTTTTTTTTAATGTTCTATTTGTTTTGAGCGAGAGAGCATGAGCAAGGAAAGGTCAGAGAGAGAGGGAGACACAGAATCCAAAGACAGGCCCCAGGCTCCGAGCTGCCAGCACAGAGCCCGATGCAGGGCTTGAACCCACAAACTGCGAGATCATGACCTGAGCTGAAGCCGAACGCTTAACTGCTTAACCGACTGAGCCCCCCGGGTACCCCCAGTCTTCTTTTAAAGATGAATTAAGATGAAGACAAACGCTCTCTTTTAATTCGCACGAACCAGATTCTGCTCACCGTGGCCTCCAGGCGGCTGCGTCGGAGAGCTGCTCCTTTGGTAGGAAATCTGCTTGGCGCCCTTTTCTCAGTTATGAAAAGTTCGCGCACGGGTGGCTTGTTTCTTAATTCGAAATACCATAACTTTTTGTAGAAGTCACTGAAATTGTCCAAATACACACACCAAGAGTCGTTTTGTGAATGTCCACACATCCCTGTCAGCCAGTTTTGTTGTATGGAAGTCTCTTTCAGTGACCTGGCCAGGTTGTAGGATATGGGACGGTCCCCGGCTTTTCCTCCTGGCAGTCCTGTGTCAGCCCAAGTTCATTTCTAGACGGGCCCTTGTGCTTCACAGCGAGTCTTGATTCTTAGCCCTCTCCCTCAAACACTAGTTTTTGTCCTGCTGCTCCCGGCTGCCGGCACGTCTGCCATTCTGTGGGACGCCCGCTCCTGCTTAGCATGTCCTGGTCTCCAGAAGGCCCCCCGGGCTTTCCCCGTACACGACGTGAGCTGAGTTTGGGCCCTGACGGGAAAGCCGTTCAGACACAGGCTGCTCGCTGGGGCTGGTCAGCTGTCCCTTGCACGGTGGCTGTCAGCAGTGAGGGGCCGCGGGCACGGGGCCTGAGGTCGCAGGGGGCCGGCTTGGCGTGCTTGACAGCAGTTGCCAGGACACCTGTTGTCCTCCGAGAGACAGCTGCCAAGTAGGAGGGCCTTGGCGGCCCCGTGATCCTGAACATCTGCCTGGTTGTCTGCTCGGCCCTCCTCCTCCTCTCGGGGGACCCGGCTTTGTCAGAAAGGGCTGCCAGGCCCAGCCTCCCCGGATGGTGCCCACACAGCCACCCAACCCGACCTCCCTCGGGCTTCCGCAGAGATCCAAGGGCTGGACATGTGATTCTGACTGGGCCATCTGGAACCTTCCATGAGGCTGGCTCTCCAGACACCACATAAAAGAGCTGCTTTTTCATGAACTACAAGCGAGCCTGGTTGGAGAGCAACGGGGGGCTGGCTTTCCTGGACCGGCAGGAAGCTGATTACGGGAGGCGAGAAGGGAGCCAGTGCTTGGGGAGCCGAGCTGAGGCCACCAGCATCCTCTGAGCCCGAGTCCCGTGATGTGGGAGGCGAGGCCCCAGGCCTCCACGAGAGCCGCCCTATCTTTGCTCTGTTTTGTTTGCTTTGCTTGTTGCCCTGCCGTCCCCGGCCTGGACGCCCAGAACCGCGAGGCTGAGCGGTGGGCACCTGAAGCACAGGGGGCACAGGTGGCAACACGTTCCCTCCGAGCCAGGGCGGTGAGGGGGCAGAGGCCGCGGTGGGGTAGCTGCTGGCGGCCGCGCCACTCCTGCAGGGCCTGCCGCACCGGCTGCTCGGCACACACGCGCAGCAAAGCAGTCGGACAGACCAAAACTAAGCCCAGCTTCTCTCAAGAGACATGAAGAGACGAGGAAGCCGCAAACAATTAGGAAATCTCGATGTCTGCAGAGGCGGGTTACTATTCTCTGTGATGCAGGGGAGACACTCGGCATCTCTGCTAGGAGCGCACATGTGGCGGTCACTGGACAGAGACCTGTATGACTGAACTGCAGGCCAAGCAGCAGGGTGCCTGGCAGTCACACTCCACATCGAACGAAGCAAGCCCGCCATGGCGGTCTGACTTTTCTTGGCGCGGGGTGGCGGTTGGGCTCACAGGGCTGCCAGAACCGAGACCAGAACGTTAAACAGGAGGCCCTTACCAAGGCCACGGCTACACCTGCTGTGCCATGCAGAACTCTCCCTGCCAGACAGAAACCTGTGATCATTTCCCAAGGCTTACCCAGCTGTCGTGGACTCTGGTCTGGAGTTCCCTCTTGTCCAGCAAGAGCGTGGATGCAGGATTGAAATTCGAGAGAGGCCAACGTCAGGGAGGAAACGAGATCCGAGGGAGGGTCTTTGTTCAGAAGGCCCACAAACATGGTGAGGTGTGTGCACAGAGAGAAAATGAAACCGAGAACATTAACTCATGGGTGTGGGGGAAAGGGGGCTTTGAAGATATGCAGTGTTTGGGTCAAAATGGGTGGAAGGTGAGGCCCCACTTCTGTTGACCTCAACTGGCCCGGGGTTCAAGACTGAGCAAGCTATCTCAGGGTCAACAAGGCACCTTTCTTTTGCTGATTAGCTCCACTCTGGGCAACTTCCCTTTTGGGGGCAGGGGGAGGGGGCTATAGCCCTATTTACCTATTTTGGTTCTTCCTTCCTGTGAAAGCGGCTGCTCTGCCACAGCACTAAGCTGGGGGGCGTTTCCACCCTGAACACCTCATCTTGTTTACCTCATCTTGGATGCTTTCATCCTGAGATTCCCTATTCCTATACCTTCGTTCTATCCTGGGGGCCTTTGCCCGTTACCTCATCTTGTTTACCCACACTTGGGTGTGTTCCTCCTGAGGCTTTCTTATTCTTTGTTTTTTTATGAATAAGGGTCATTAGGCTGTTTATAACCCTAAGAGAAAGTTCCCAGAAAATCAGGTTCTCAGGAGACATGATGCCTGCTCCCACAGTCCCAAAGATGATTGATACATTTTATTGCAGTAGTGACTTTCACAAAGGCGTTCAGGCCCAGAAGGTAGTCAGTTATCAGTTAATTGCTTAGGGGAAAATTATATGTTGCATTAGGTGTATCCAGTTTACTCATCTTTTCCCTGACCAGGTGCAATCATGCCTCAGGGACAGGGCAGGGGGACAGGCAGGGGGACAGGCCCCTCCTGAAATTAATCAGCAAAGCACTCTGAGGTTTGGTGGCCAAGCAGAAATGAAAAGTTTCAAGAGGGTAGATTTTGGGAGCTATCTGGGGGCAAGAGACTGTGCAAGCTTGCCGTATCCTCACCAGGAATTTTCCCTCTACCAGTAGGTTCAAATAGCTCCTAATAGATAAAGCCTTTCCCGTTGGCTTGGAGAGGTAAGCTTCTACGTTACGGGCAAAGGACTGAGGGCATCTTCTGGGCATGGAAAGCAGCTCCCGGTCATTAGCCAGTAGGAAAATGGGGGTGCGGCCCCGGCAACCTTGACTGCACCTCAGGAGCCGCTGAGCAGAGGGTGAGCCAGCTGCGCCCACACTTCCCACCTGTAGGGCTGCGAGCGCTTGGTCATATTCCAAGCTGGAGGCATTAGATGCGCACAGAACAAGCCGCGTCTCCACGGGCCTCTGACATTCCTGCACACCCACGTGGAAGCCGGGTGTGGTTAGCATGTCCCGGAGCCCAGGCGGCGCGCTTCCTGCCCAGTGTAGTAAAGATCTAGGCTCCTAAGCTCAGTGCAACCCGCTGGGCACCGGTGTCTTCTAGTCTCTTTGCGCCCCCGGGAGGGGCCGGGGCAGCGACGCTGACGCTGGCCGCTGCTGTCGAGTCCTGCCCAGGGCCTGGCCCCTGACCCAGGATGCTTGTGTCTTCAGCCACCGTGCACGAGCTTCCGGCAGGCCCCTCGCTGGCTTGTTAGTAGCATGAAATCTCAGACGCTTCAAAGCTCTCCCCACAGCCCAGGGGAATAAATACAATTTTAATATTATTGGGATAAAGTGTGGTGTGCAGATTGCAGCCTGATGCCTGTTTTTGTATGTTCTGTGAGCGAAGAATGGTTTTTACATTTTTTTTTTAAGTTTGTTTATTTTGAGAGAGACGAGAGAGAGTGACAGAGAGAACGTGGGAGAGGGGCACAGAGAGGGGGAGACCGAATCCCAAGCACGCTCCCCACTGTCAGTGCAGAGCCTGATGCAGGGCTCACACCCACAAACCGTGAGATCATGACCTGAGCTGAAATCAAGTCGGATGCTTAACCACCTGAGCCACCCGGGTGCCCTCCCCCCCCAGTTTTCATATTTCATTTTTTTTTAATCTTTTATTTTTGAGAGAGAGAGAGAGAGAGAGAGACATGTGAGCAGGGGAGGATTAGAGACAGGGAGACACAGAATCTGAAGCAAGTTCCAAGCTCTAAGCTGTCAGCACAGAGCCCGACGCAGGGCTCGAACCCACGAGCTGTGAGATCATGACTTGGGCTGAGGTCGGAGGCTTAACCGACTGAGCCCCCCAGGCGCCCCACACGTTTTTCACATTTCAAAATGGTTGTTACTGAGGGACCATCTGCTCTGCTTGCTTTTGCCTCTTGGCGGGCACGGCCTGAGGGATCTCCCCGCAGGGAAGTGTGTCGCTGGTACATCTGCACGTCCACATCCTTCGTGCCGTGGCAGCTCGGCCGGGGCCCCTGGCTCAGGCTCTGCCTTGTCCCTGCTCGCTTCTCGCGTGGGCTCCTGGGCCGGGAGCACCGCACAGGGCCGGGGGTGGGGGGTGGGGACAGCGGGGCACGGGGGCAGGTCTGCCGCGAGGGGACCATCGGAACAGAGTCTTCCCAGGCTGCCTACCTCAGGGTGATAAATTCTGGTTGCAGAACATAGTTTTTGGCTGCTGCCGGCTATTCTGCTGGGAGAAGTAGTTCAATTCCTCCTTCCGAGAAGGGAGGCCTGGAGGGCAGCACTGGGCACAGGGAAGTGACGAGGGCCGTTCTCACCCGGTTCTGGCTGCCCGGACGGGCTGTGCCAGCGGCGCTGGGCTCCCGGGGGGGCCCTCCAGGGCACCGGCCGTCCTGCTTCTCTCGGGCATGGTTGTTCTTGCGACATAAAACAGCTCCCTCTCTCCTCCCCAGCAGTGAACAAATAAATAAGGCTCCTGGGTAAGATGGAGGCCAACGAACAGGGCCACGTGACTGCGCTGCTGCCGCACGGGGTGGGGGTGGGGGGCCCCCCCGCAGACGCCCCTCCAGCTCCCGGAAGCAGCCGTCCCCCCACCGCGTGCCGCAGCCTCGCCTCCGCCCGGCGATGAGCGGTTAGCTGTTCCGCCTGTCTGTGCGCTCTGGGGCGAGGCTCCCGGCTCGGCCCAGCCTTGCTCCGTCCTGGCCGTGCGACCTGGCGCCAGCCGCCTGCGCTGCGCATCCCTCTGTGGTCTTTAAAGTGAGTGTAGTAAGGGGCGCCTGGGCGGCTCAGTGGGCTAAGCGTCCGACTTTGGCTCAGGTCCTGATCTCACGGTTCCTGGGTTCGAGCCCTACATCGGGCTCTGTGCTGACAGCGTGGAGCCTGCTTGGATCCTCTGTCTCTCCCTCTCTCTCTGCCCCTCCCTCACTCTCTTCCTTTCAAAAACAAACAAACATTTAAAAAATGTGGGTAGTAAGTAGTGTCCACTATGCTTGTGAGGGCGGTGAGACCTCGGGTGGACGCCCGTGTGGGGCTGCCCAGCGCACGGCCCTGTTTTCTAGGGAACGGGACTTGGTTTGAGTTAGGACAGTGGCAAGAACGCCATGGAAACTCTATGGCGAGTTTCTTATCACATCCTTTCCACTTTCCTTCAACAGACTTCTTTTTATTGCCTGTGACTACCAGGCATGGGTCCCTGGAAGACTAGGAAGACACACCCTGACCCCAAGCACAGGTTGCCATTGGCAACACAAATCCAGTCAGCAAGTACCAAAACCATGGGGCCGGCATGGCGGAGGCTCACTTTGGCCAGATACATCATGACAGATAAGCACCAGGAAGTCCTGAACCGGGGAGGCCTCCCCAGCCGTGCAGGGCACCCAGAGGCCTCTCCAGGGAGGGGTGCCTGAGCTGAGAAGGGAAGTGCGCAGGGGAGAAGGGTGTCTGCAGGACGGGGAGAGGGAGAGGGAAGGCGCCCCGGCAGAGGCAGGGAGGACGTCAGACTCTGGGGGGCCCGTGTGTGTGTGTGTGTGTGTGTGTGTGTGTGTGTGTGTGTGTGTAGGGGTGAGAACAGGCGGGAGGGGCAGCTGGAGAGCTGGGCAGCAGCCGGGCAGTTAGGAGGGTAGGGTTAGGCAGACAGGTGCACGATCCTGTTTATATCTTTTGACACATGCTCTGCACAGAAGGGTGCAGCCTCAGAGGCGGAAGCAGGGGGTCATTTTCAGTGAGTCCCTTTCATCAGGCAAGAAGAGGGCAGAAAGACCCGGACTGGGGGCAACTGAGTGGACTTGTGTGCTTTAGAGGTCAAAGCGACAAGACTTGCTGCCAGATTTGGTTGAATGCTGAGGGTAAGGAGAGGACACACAAAAATCCCTAGATGTCTGGATTAAGTTCACTGGGTCAGGAGAGGCTGGGGAGATACGGGGTGTGCAGGTTCGGCTGTTCGGTCTAGACACTTACTCACCATACATGTGGCGCTGCCAACTCAGACGTGGAGCCCCGTCTCAGAAGAGGTCCCTGCTGGAGATGGTGGGAGTCATCTCTGCGTACTGGACTCCACGCGCACACTTACCGTGCGTGCGGAAGGAGGACGGGACAAGGAGAGCCCTGCGCGCTGCACAGCACTGTGGTCACGCCAAGAACCAGGGAGAAGCGGTCTCCGGAAGGGAGTGGGCAACTGTGATGACCTGACCGACAAGAACAGAAGCACACGGCTGGATCTGGCAACACGGGGGCTGTGGGGGGCGCTGGGGCTGCCTTGTGAGAGCAATGTCCAGGCAGCAGCGAGCTCTGCGGCTTCACGGGGCGGGATAAGGGGCGGGCGTGGGGAGAGATCGCCTTCAAAGACAGGGTTCCCGAAGCTTCGTCACAAAGCGCAGAAGAAAATGGGCAATGACGTCTAAGGTGGAATCCTGCAGGAAGAGAGCTAGAGGCGGGCTCCCCACCAGGGTGTGGGCACAGTATTTGCTGTCACTGCGCGGCTGGACGACACAAAATGTACGTGTGCCTTGTGTACACCAGTTGGGGAAGTTCTAGAAGGGACTACAGAGCAGTCTAGTTTAAACCCCACACCTGGTCCAGTGACTTGGTTTCCTGTCACAGACTGTGGTGTATGGCTGAGATAATCTCATCTTTTCTGGTTCATTGTTTTGAAAAAAATGAACCTTTCTTTTCTAATCTGCTAAACGGATTATCAATTCACAGATTGGTGCAGGGAAACTTGTTTATTTTTCCTGGGACAAAGCTCCCAACAAGGGGAGGGGAGATGGGGTAGTACTGCCTGCTGCTGACGCCACAAAGACGGGGGGGGGGCGAGGGGGGGAGCGGATGGACAAGGTGCAGTATCCGGCCCTGATGACTCCTGTCCTGCGTGGTGACTTGACCTGACTTCAAGCCCCGCTGGGTCCCATATCAGCTGCGTGGGTTGTAATAAACTTTTTGGGATGGCATTTAATTTTCTTCCTGTAAAACGTTCGTTTCACAAGATTGTTCTGGCTGTCCACGGAGATCGTGGCACCAAGCACCATCTGCAAAGAGGATTTGAGAACGCTGACTTTCACCTGCGGCCCACGCACCGGGGGAACAGGGCAGTAGGGAGCCTCGGGACGCCCCGTGTACGTAGGACGGGGTCCGTCAGTGTCACCCACGCGGTCCCCGCTGACCGCAGCTAGGTGACCGCTGGCCCCGAGGCGGGCTCCTCCTGAGACATCGCCCCCGCCCCGCCCCGCCCCGCCCCGCCGCCCC
>NC_043703.1:163182111-163201049 GCF_006229205.1 Suricata suricatta
TGGGCGCCTGCGCCCCCTGCCGGCCAGCGGCTCCCTTGTAAACAAGGGCTCCTTTTATTGATTCTCAGTGGAGCTGGCGTGGAGGCGGGGCTGGCCTTCTGGTCAAAGGGCTGCGTCTCTACTAAACAGTTTGCTTTTTGTGCCTGTGTCAATGTTTACGGAGTGTTGATCTTTTCTCAGGCTAAGAGTTAACACTTAACCTACTGGAAGGTACTATTTTTGAAGCAATCAAATGGTGTAGTGTCTTTTACCACAGGGAAGTAAGTTTTATTTTTTTCTCGTAAAATCAGTTACCTGCAATCTAAACAATCAGAAGGTTCAAGTTCCTGTACTTTGGGGGTTTCATTCTGCTTTTTACGGTTTAAGAGCAAGAGTGAGATACTGGTCAGGGGCACCTGGGTGGCTCAGTCAGTTAAGCTGCCAACTTGGCTCAGGTTGTGATCTCATGGTTTGTGAATTCAAGCCCCACGTGGGGCTCTGTGCTGACAGCTTAGAGCCTAGAGCCTGCTTCTGATTCTGTGTCTCCCTCTTTCTCTCTGCCTCTCCCCTGCTCGTCCTGTCTCTACGTCTCTCAATACTGAATAATAGTTACACAAATTTTTTTAATTTGTAAAAAAAAAAAAAAAAGAGAGATATTGGTCAATGTGTCAAAGTATCCAAGTGATAAAATACAGCATCTTAAAAGGCATCTTTTAGTAGTTCCATGGATCAAACCCAGTTTCTCTTGCCTTCTAGTTCAGCTGTGGATAAGCCCAAGGGCTGTAACATTAAACTATGTTTACTCTGTGGTTTTAAAATTTTACTACGTTTACTCTGTGGTTTTAGTGTCCTGTGTATTCTTTTTTTTTTTTAAGTTTTCTTTATTTTGAGAGAGAGGGGCTGGGAGAGAGAGAATACCAAGCAGGCTCCACAGCATCAGCACAGAGCCTGATGTGGAGCCCGAACCCATGAACCGTGAGATCATGACCTGAGCCGAAATCAAGAGCCAGAGCTGAACCTCCAGAGCCCCCCCCCCCCGACGCCCGTGTCCCCTGCGCTCTTACATACTGTCTTCATAGAAACCGTTCTTGATCGTCGGGAACATGTGAGGCGGTTTTGCACACTTGGCGTCGGGGGCTCAGCAGAGTGACTGGAAGTTCTCACACACAGGAGTAGAGCAGTAACGTGCATGTCCGGGGGGGGGGGTGCTGGATGATTTTGGGAGTCCCCTTAGAGACTAACGTGTCGATGATGACCAGTCCTTGAAGATGTTTCCGTGCTCGGGCCGCTCTGGGTGAGCCCCCCTTCTCTGCCTCCCTCTCCCCCTCATGGGACTCTCTCTGCCCCTCGCTCACTGTACCCTCTCTCTCTCTCAAAAAAATGTTCTGGAGTTTGAAAAAATGTGCGTTGTATCCAACACGGTGCCGAGGGCACTAAATTCGTTTCCAGCAGTTTGAGGGCGTGCAGACCCATTCTGGCGGGGGGCCTGGGGAGGGCTTCCTGACCAGGTGTTAGGACTGCACCTTAAGAATCGAGAGGCCTGTGATAAAACGGTGAAGGAACTTTCCAGGTGCAGGAAGCTGTCAGGAGCAAGGATGTGGGGCTGGGAACCATCGGGTTTGCTTGCTTTAGGATGTAGATTAAACAGCAGCACGACTAAAGGGGTGTCTGGGTGGCTCAGTGCGGACAGCGCCGACTCCCTCTCGGGTCCGATCTTGCAGTTTGTGAGTTGGAGCCCCGCCCCCGGCTCCACGCTGACAGCGCCAAGCCCCCTGGGGCTTCTCACTCTCTCCTTTCTCTGCCGCCCTCCAGATCGTGCTTTCTCTCCCTCTCGCTCAATAAATAAACTTTAAAAGTAAAACAAAACAAACGGAACAGGGAACCCAGGGCTCCTGACGAGCGGCGTCTCAGCCCCGGGCGGTGAAGCCGGTTTCACGTCAGCCTTCAGACCAGGAGTGCTTTCAGCCCAGGGAAACGACCGACCAGAGCCGTGACACATGACGTCGAGCGGTCCCCCAGACCTGCGGGGGGGGGGGGGGGCTTGGGGCCCGTGGAAGGGCTTGCTTGGCCATTTCACCCGGGCTCCCGGTGGCGGGACTGGAGGGAGACCCAGAAGCGGCAGGAAGGAGGCAGGAGCTAAGCACGACTGCAGTCTTGGACACTTGGACTTGGACAGAGTGTGGGGACAGGTCGCCCCTGAGGGAAACCGGGAGGCGGGGACGGAACATTAGGTTGTGATGATAAATTTGGAGCGTAATCATATTGGAGATCCAGAAAGAATGTGTCCACGTTTCCTTATTAATGTGACCTCTTTTTTGTTGCTGTTGGAACTCTTCTAGCTTGATGCTGACAAATACGAGAACGATCCAGAGTTAGAAAAGATCCGAAAAGAAAGAAACTATTCCTGGATGGACGTAATAACCATATGCAAGGATAAACTACCAAATTACGAAGAAAAGGTAGGGAGCTCCCAGTGGTGCGGGGAGGAGTCCTTATACTTACTACTAGTAAACATAAGCTTTTCTTTTTTTCTTTTTTTAATTTTTGTTTCTTTTTTTTAATGTTTATTTTTGAGAGAGAGAGCGCGAGTGAGCAGGGGATGAGCAGGGAGAGAGGGAGACACAATCTGAAGCAGACTCCAGGCTCCGAGCTGTCAGCACAGAGCCTGATGCGGGGCCCGAACTCATGAACTGCGAGACCATGACCTGAGCCGAAGTCAGCTGCTTAACTGACTGAGCACCCAGGCACCCCTTCTTTTCTTTTTATAAAGTTAAAACAAATTTTTTTTATTTTGAGAGAGAGGGAGGGAGAGAGGATCCCAAGCAGGCTCCATACTGTCCGCGCAGAGCCCGATGTGGGGCTCGAACTCACGAATTACGAGATCGTGACCTGAGCCGAAACCCAAGAGTCACATTCTTTACCGATTGAGCCACCCAGACACCACCCTTTTCTGTTAATGCCTTCCTTTGAGTTTTGTGTCGGAGTAATGCTGGCCCGTGGACGAGACTTGTTTTCCCTCCGGTTCTGGTTTTTGGCACAGTCTGTATTCAGTGGTTTCATCATTTCCTTAAATGTTTGGCAGATTAACCAGTGAAGCCCTCTGGGCCTGGAGCTTGGTTTAAAAAAAATTTTTTTTAATGTTTTCTTTAAATTTATTTTTGAGAGAGAGACAGCAGGAGCAGGGGAGGGTCAGAGAGAGAGGGAGACACAGAATCTGAAGACAGGCTCCAGGCTCATGAGCTAGCTGTCAGCACAGAGCCTGACACAGGGCTCGAACTCCCAAACTGTGAGATCATGACCTGAGTCGAAGCCGGCGGCCGCTCAACCGACTGAGCCACCCAGGGGCCCCAGGAGTTTGCTTTTTAAAGAAAATTTTTTTTAAGTTTATTTATTTTGAGAGAAAGAGAGCAAGAGCGTGAATGGGGGAGGGGCAAAGAGAGAGGGAGAAAGAGAATCCCAAACAGGCTCTGAGCTGTCAGCACAGAGCCTAACACGGGGCTCAAACTCACAAACTGTGAGATCATGACCTGAGATTATGACCTGAGCCGAAGTCGGACGCTCAACCGACTGAGCCCCCCAGGCGCCCCCAGATTATTTCCTGTTTTTGTGGAGGGACCCTGTCCCCCCAGTGCTGGTCTGTGAGGGTGGGGCCAGGCCAGCCCCCTGCTGACTTGGTGGCAGGCCTGTGACGGTCCCCCTCCTGTCTAGATCAAGATGTTCTACGAGGAGCACCTGCACCTGGACGACGAGATCCGCTACATCCTGGACGGCAGCGGCTACTTTGACGTGAGGGACCAGGAGGACAGGTGGATCCGCATCTTCATGGAGAAAGGAGACATGATCACGCTGCCCGCGGGGATCTATCACCGCTTCACGCTGGACCAGAAGGTGGGAGGCTGTGCTGGGGCCACTCGGGGCACTGCCCTCCCAGGGGCGCCCCTGCGGCGCTGGCGGCTCGGCGGCTGGGCCTGGGCCCCCGGGGGAGGCTGGCAGGAGCCTGGGGGCCGGACAGTAGGAAGTGGTCTTGCCCCTTTAAGGAGAGAGCACGTTGTTGAGTGTAGGGGTGCAGCTTGCTGGCCGTCTGCGGGGTCATTGCTGCTCATAGTGCGATACCAGTCCCGGCATCAGGTGGTCCTTAGGTTCTCTGCACGGGATTTGGACCACCCTGAGAGGTAGTTTAGTTTCTGGATGGGAACTAAAGGCATGTGGTGTAAACCCAGGATTCTGGAAGGGCGTGCAGTGGACGGCTTCCCTCTCCCCCGCTGCCCAGCCCCGCGGGCCTCCCCTCGCCCCCGGAAGGAGCCGGTCATGTGCATTGTGGCCTCTTGGCCCGGGACAGGCCTCCACACGAGGTTCCGAGGTTCCCTTCCCCCGGCGCCGGGTCCGAGCTCGGATCATTTCCTGGCCGAGCGGGGACCCCCAGTCCTGCCGTGCAGCCGCCTGGCTCCGTCCTCGGCCGAGCCCTGGCCCCCCCGCGGCGGCGTGGTTAGGACCCGGGGGCGCCCCCGCCAGGAGAGGTCCTGAAGGCTGCTTCAGCAGCGGGCGTTGGTGTGTTTTCTAGGACTACGTGAAGGCCATGCGGCTGTTCGTGGGAGAACCGGTGTGGACGGCGTACGGCCGGCCGGCGGACCATTTCGAGGCTCGCGGGCAGTACCTGGAGTTTCTGGCGCAGACGGCGTAGCGGCGCCCCGGCCTCGCTCGCCCCTCGCCCTTGGGAACGTCCGCGTGGATGGCGGCAGAGCACCTGTCCCTCCTCGCGTGTCCGTGGTGTCCATCGTGGGCCGGGGGGCGGAGAGCCGCCTCTGCAAGGTGTTTTAATGAAAGGAGCTTTTCCTACAAGTGATTCTTACGTGTTAGCAGCTCTGGGGATGCGGGCAAATCACATTGGACCTGATTCGAGATCCACGCGTCAGTGCGCCTTCGATTTTAACGCAAACGAAGCATCTTCCAGATGTGAGCACAAGCCGCTCCGGCCGCCCCGGGGCTGGGACGGTGGCAGATGTCGGTCGGTGCCAGGCCCGCCCTGGTGGCAGCTGTGCGCAGGGGACAGGGGAAGGCGGGCCGGCCAGCAAGGGGACACTTCCTCCCAGAACTGGGTGGAGACTGCGGTGGGGGACGCTTGGGGGTCCTGGTGCACTTTCCTGTTGGAAACGAGGTCGCTGCCTGTGCTCTGGGCTTGGGGTCCTTAATTCAGGAACGTGGTGCATTAAAGTCCCCGTTCAGATACTTTCTGTGGTCGTGGTCGCTCTTACGTGCATATACGTAATTTATATTTTATCTGCATTAGTGTCCGTTCACTGAGATTTCCAGGCTGATTTCCCTGTTAACTCTTTTACAAGCGTTTTTTATTTTAACAGGAAAACTAGACATGCTCATTTTCCTTTTCCTCAACAATTCTGACATACAATTTTGCCTAGTCTGTCACAATAATAGACCCCAAATCAACCTCTTGTTTTGATGGGCAGATTGTTTTAGTGTTTTTTTAAATGGATTAAAAATCTTCATGTTAAAATTCCTCTTTGAGAGAGACAGACCATGAGCAGGGGAGGGGCAGAGAGAGAGGGAGACACAGAATCTGAAGCAGCTCCAGGCTCGCAGCAGTCCGCACAGAGCCCGATGCGGGGCTGGAACCCATACACTGAGATCACGACCTGAGCCGAAGCCCGAAGCTTATCTTAGCCACCCAGGCGCCGCAAAGTGTGTCCCCTGTTCAAAGGTGTGGGGCATTTAGCCTTAGTGTTGGGTGACTGCGGTATTGATCAGTCAGAACCAAGCGGTACCTTCCCGTACCCGCTGGTGTGCGTGTTGGTGTAACAAAATACCCGGTTTTTCCTATTCCTCCTTAGGGTAGATGACGCTGTGAAAGGCGCCGGCCCACCGGGGCCCTGCATCGGGGGTTTCCCATTAAGAGATGACGGATAATCCAGGAACTTCCTAGCCTCGTGATTAACCATTTAGCCCCAGGATTCTTCCCATTTGGAATCTGGGCTGTAAGAGTCTTCCTCGCCTGCGGCTGAGGGGCGGGTGCTCGGTCTCCGGCCCGGCAGGGCTCCGGCTCCGCGCTGTACAGCGCTCAGGCGACGGCCGACACGCGGGGTGCATCAGGGAGACAGGGACGAGAGTGTCACCCGCTGCCTCCCGGCCGCCCTTCCTGCAAGGTGGTCCCACTCTTGCAAGTAAGACATATCCTCACAGGGGGACGTGCTGTCCCCGCACTTGCCCGGCTCTGGTCCCCAGGCTTCCCAGGGAGGGTTCCTCGTGGCTGCGGCCGGATCCGGAGCCCTGATGAGGGGGACGGCGCCTCAGGAGGGGCGGCCATGGGGCGGACCACTCCCAAGCCGTGACGTCTGCGCCGACGCCCCACACGCTTGGAGCGTGGAATTAAGCCACGACGGGGCTTCCGGATGGACGGGGCTCAGAAGGGGAGGGAACGGTGGCCTCGGTCCGTGCGGGGAGAGGACTGTCTGGCGGGAAGAGCAGACCTGGCCGCACAGTGCGCCTCCCTGGCCACTGGGGCCCCGGGCTGCTGCGTGGACAGCCCACCACGGTGTCTCCAGGGCGGGAGGCTCCCGTAGGTTCCAGAAAGACCCTAGTCAGGCTTCCGTGCAGACTCCCGGCAGCTGCGGGGCTTTGCCGCGGCTCCTGGAACCCAAGGTGCCCTCTGCCCCTCCACGCGCGGCCACGCCCCCAGCCGCCGCGGCCACGCCCCCCGTAGCGAAGCGCCAAGGGCTGGGCTGGGCTGACGTTCAAGGGCGGGGCTGTCTGCTCGCCGCATCCTCACCAGTGCGCGAGGGAGAAAGCTCTGGAACTGCCTTTCTACAAGGACGCCATTCCTGTCCCGGGGCCCCACCCTCATGACCTCCCCTGACCCCAGTCACCCCCAAAGGCTCTTCCTCCCAAGGCCATTCCCCTGGGGCCCACGGCGTCACCGTGCGAGGCTGGGGGGAACACGTTTGGTCCGCGGAGCACCGACGGCAGAAGCTGAAAAGCTTCCCCTTGGAAGCTCGGAATTTAAGGCCTTTCTGTAACACCGGGCCGACTCCGCCTCCAGCCGCCCTCCAGGCAGCCGGGGCTGTGACCGTGACCGGCCTCCCCGAGCCGGAGATCACCCAGCTGGCGGCGGAGAGACTGACGCGTGCCCTTAATTAGAAACCCTGGCAGCTCCGTTGCCTTGACTGGCAGGCAGCGCAGCCCTCACCTGACCACGTGGGGGAAATGAGCTTGTGTGCAGCGCCGGACAAGGATGCTGGAAACTTCCCAGCCCCCTGTCCTCCTGTCCGGCTGGGCTCCGAGGAGGGAAGGGCGGCCAGTGGGAGAGCAGGGGAGGAGCTGGGCGAGGGGCTTGGGGTGGCGAGGGTCAGGGGCACGGGGCTCTCGGGAGGAGAAGGGGTCCGGTCCTTGGAGCCTGTGCGCGTGTGGGCCCGCAGCTCACGAGCTGAGTGGGGACGGTGTCCTTGCAGCAGGAGCCCTTTTCTGAATTTCTGTTTTCTGTTTGCAGTTTTCTGCCATAGAGTTGTCTTTTAAGCATCCTTTTTTTAAATTTTAACATTTATTTACTTTTGAGAGATGAAGAGAAAGTGTAAGAAGGGGAGGGGCAGAGAGAGAGAGGAAGACACAGAATCTGAAGCAGGCTCCAGGCGCTGAACTGTCAGCAGGACGCGGGGCTCGAACTCACAAACTGTGAGATTATGACCTGAGCCAAAGCTGGACGCTTAACCGACTGAGCGAACGCCCCCATGCCCCTAAAGCATCCTCTCGAAGGCGGCGCCGGCAGGGCACTGGAGGTCGTCCGGGCGGAGGCGGAGCTGGGCCTGGGCGTGCAGCCACCCGTCTGGGCGCCCATCCTGTTCTGGAATGAAGGCAGCTTCTCTAAGGAAACAAGCCCCCACCTAGACCCTCAGCCCTTCCTGCCGCTGGCGTGTCTTATTCGTGTTGGAAATGCTTATGTTTGTCTTACACAACGGCTCCCCCAAATCAGCTGCTCTGAAGCCCACACAGGACCCGGAAGAGGACAAATCAACGAGAGCGATGTGACTTGTGCTCACCCCGTGTGCTTCTGGGCTGCTCCGCGGCCAGTTAATCCTGGTGGCTCTCTGGCGACACTGGCCACGCTGACGCTATCGAGCGCCCAGCCCTGGCAGGCTGTGGGGAGGGGACCCCGAGGACCCGGGGCGACCTGGCACAGCCAGGGACAGAGGCACGCCCTCCAGAGGCCTGTCCCGCCTGCCCGGCACACACTTCTTGGCTTCGATGGGGTGGTGCTAACCCACCGGGGGTCCCCTGTGCTCACAGCCCCGAGTCTTAGGAGGGTCGTGCCCCCTGCACTCCCACGCACACTTCCCCTGGGACGGGGGACAGGAGCCCTGCTTGTACCGTAGGTGGGCCGTGGTTTCGGTTCTGCTACCGCGTAGCTGTGTGGCCTTGGGACGGTGACTCAGATTCTCTGTGCCGAAGGTTTTCTTCTGCAAAGGGAGCAGGGCCACAGGACCATCCGCTGAAGCCCGCAGGACCCAGAAAGCATGAGGCTTGCTTGCGGTGTTGGAGACACCTGCTTTCGGCTGTGCACGCGTCACTGAGCAGGTGTGCCGAGTTCACGGTGATCTGTCTACGGCGTCGGGGGCCGTGATTGGGCAGGGGGCTCCCCGAGGGCACCCGGGCCGGGGCGGGGCGGCCCCGCGCAGCAAGGAGAGGGCCCACGGGAGGCCGCGGTAACAGCCCCCGACGCCGGAAGAGCAAGGGGCTGGGGGCTCCCCTGGAGCCTCCGGGGGGACTTCCCCGCAGACCCCAGACCCGCGGGCTGGGGGAGGACAAGCTTCTGTCGGTCACAGGAACCCAGTCTGGTGGTTCTTGCGGCAGCTTCTGGAGCCTGGCACAGGCTGGTTCCCCTCGAGGCTGGAGTGTCAGCAAGGTCACCGACAGGTGAGGGCAGGAGCCCCGGCTGCGTCTCCCAGGCGTTCTGGGGGAGGTCGTGGGGGACCGGGCTGGGAGCAGGTGGCGGGGGGAGGGGGGCACTGGGAGGACCTGGCACACGCGGCGGGGTCAGGGTCAGGGTCAGGGTCAGCTCTGAGGCTGACCCTGCGTTCCCTTGTCACTGCCAGGTGTCCTGGAAGGAGCCTTAGTCTGGGCCCCCAGTCCAGTGCCGGCTGTCGGTCCTGCACGGGGCTGCCCCTGCCCCCCGCCCCCACGTGCTGCTGTGTCGCTGCCTCCAAGCAGGTCAGCAGCCCCCCAGGTGCGTCCCTAGCGGGGAGTCCTGCCCCCACCCGTCCTGTGCACAGGGCCTCCTGGGCTGGCCCGTTTGAGCGTCTGCAGTCAGGTCTGTAGGATGGGTGCCTGTGCCCGCCAAACATTCCCCTCCAGGGCAAAGTGGCATCCAGGTGGCACTGTGACCCCCGAACCCGAGGAGGACTCTGTCGCTTCCTGAGGGGTTGGTGGAGGGGGAGCTGATGCGTGTATGTACCTGCTTCCTGCTGGGGGCTCGGGTGCAGGCGCGCTCCTGTTCCAGCGCTGCCACCAGCCTTCTCCCCGTCTGACATGTGACACACTGGCCTGCAGTTCAGAAGGTCACCTGTCACCGGGAGCTGGGCAGGCGACCCTGCCACGGCCACGTCTTGACCTGGGGCGGCTGTGGGGGTGTGGCCTGCCTGCCACCAGCCCAGCTCGTGCAGGGTCGGCGCGGGCCCTTGGTGGGGGACAGACCCTCCTCCTGCAGGGTGGCCGTGGATGTGGACGAGCCACGCTCGCCTCCCGCTGTCCCCAAGGAAGAGGAAGGCGCTCCCCTGGGCTGGGAGGATCCGCGGGAGGGAGAGGGGGGCAGCCCCCCATCGGCGCCGTGTCCGTGAGCTTGTGGGTCCCCTGGCAGCTCCCTCGTGCACCAGGGACCGGGCTGGGGCCTGGCTCTGCCCTGTGCCACCACTCAGGTGACAGGCCACCTTCGTCACCCAAGGACCCTCCAGCTTCTGTGCTCCCCCCCCCGCCGTGCAGCACCACCCAGGACAGTCTGCCAGGAGCCACATGTCCTGCTTGAAGCAGCCATGGAAAGTTAAAAGCCAGGGTGAGCTTGCGTCGGGTGACGTCATCCTGCGTCTTCGGGCTCCAGGTGACGTGCATGAAGTCTGCTGACCAGAGACTCTAACCGACTGTGTCAGACCTTGAGGCCATAGTCCCCGGGCCGGGCCCGTGCCAAGTGGGGCCAGAGGGCTTGGGCTGCTCTAGGTGCCACCTGGGTGACGGCATCTGCCCCCAGGGTAGCCGTGGTGGTGTGGTCAGCAGTCCAGCACTCCGGGCGCCAGCCCACCCTGGGCTGCAGGGCCCCCTCCTCTAGGTGGTGGTCAGAGAACGGGGCACCCCCCGCCCCGTGCACTGGAGGGCCTCCCTGGGTGGGGTCAGGGAGGAGCGCCCTCTCCAGCCCGGCGGGAGCCCCCGGGGGTGAGCTGGGCACAGAGGTGGGTGTGAGTGAGCCATGCACACCTGTGTTAAACAAGTGGTGTTTCATCGTAACTACAATTTTCTATTTTCTGTTCTGACCAGTCACGCAGATTTTTAGCTACGTGCACAATCGTATACTGTCCAGATCATTCCTTTTAACTGCTGTATGCTATTCAGTTCTAGAAGCTACCACCCTTTCACTAGGATGTTTAAATCCCATTTTAAGAGCAAAACCTTTACCAATGTTGATGCTTCCCTCTGGTTATGGGAAAAACACAGCAAATCCACTTCTTACATGGAAAATTCTGAAGTTCAGAGATCTAGAAGAGAAAACATAAACGAGCTGGATGTCCATTCTCCCCCTAGTCACCATTGCCGTTTGGTATTTTCAGTCTTTTAATATGTATGTGGTTTACATAAACATCTCCTAGTTTGTGTCTTTCCAGGTCATGAAAGCTCTAACCGTATGATCAGGTCGTGTATTATGATTGTATGTAATTGACACACTCTCCTGTTTTCAGTATCTTATTACTCTACGTAACCCAAGTTTTGACTCCTTGCCAGGTTCCTCTCCAGGAATGTGGCAGCTCGCTCCCTGCTCTCGGGGGTTGTGACGGCTCCCTCCCCCCACCTCGGGGTACGTGGCAGGAGCCTCGGCTTGCTCACTGCCTGGGGAGCCGCTGGGGTGAGTGGATCCCCAGGTTGCCGTCTCTCACCAGACTGAGTCCCTGTGTCCCGGAGCCTGGAGCCCTGGTCTGGACCGGTGGACGGTGAGCACAGAGCCTGGATCGAAGGTTGAGGAAGGGGAGCGTGCGGAGGGCGAGGAGGGCGGGCTCCTTTCTCGGGGCACCCCCCGCGCAGGCCTGCGGAAAGAGTGGGGGCTCAGGTTGCCGTAAAGGATCCCACAGACCAGGACTTCGACAGCAGAGACGTGTGACTCGCCTGCCCGCGGGCTGGAGGTCTGAGGTCAGGGTGCCTGCGGGCGGGTTTCTCCTGGGGTCTCTTTCCTTGGCTGCGTCTTCACGTGGCCTCTCCTCTGCATGCATTCCTGGGGCCCCTTCTTGTAAGGACCCCAGTCCCGGTGCGTCAGGGCCAACCCTTGTGAGATCATTTAGCCTTAATTCCGTAAGGACTATCTTCAAACATGGCCCCCTCGGGGATTAGGAGTTGAGCCTATGGGGTTTGGGGCACATAATTCAGTCTGACACCAGAGGAACAGTTTTCCAGTGTGGGAAGCAGCAGGTGCAAAGGCCCTGTGGCAGGACACGGCTGCAAGCCACGGTGGCTGGAGCGCAGGGAGAGGCAGTATGGGTCTGAGCTTTGGACCCTGGTTCAGGGGTGGGGGCAGCCTCGTTTGGGGGTGAGAACCTGCGGAGGGCCAGGGGCAGAGGGAGGCACAGTCTGTCTGCCTTGTGGGCAGAAACACTTGGGGAGCGTGGAGAACAGACAGCTGACAGTTGTAATGAGCCGTATAATCCCCTAGGAAGCGGGGAAACTGAGGCTCGGAGAATCTGAGTTGTTTAAGCAAGGCCACACGGTTCACGGTGTGCAGACCCCACACCGTCCCTTTGTTGTCAGACTGCAGAGTGTGACATTCCTACAGCGCCATCCTGGGGGCACCTAGAACGTGGCTCTGCAGCGCGTGGCCCACACGTGGGCCGTGGCTGGTTTCTGGAGGTCCCGCAGGCCTCAAACAGCTTTTACGGCCTCGAGCTGTGAAAACAGGACAAACCGGAGCAGAATTTCTGCTAGAGGGGCCGCGGGGCCTGCCACGCTTGCCCTCTGGCCTGTCCCAGGAAGCGCGTGCCGACCCCCTTCTAGAAGGGCAGTGGGCGGAACCAGGCGCCCACAGCCAGGACTGGCTTCTCCGCGGTGGGCCCTGGGAGGCCGTGCGTGGGGAGGTGGCTTGTCATTTCTTGCGAGGGTGACCCGATGGGACGTCGTGGGGGTGGCCGAGACGCTGGGGTTTGAGAAAACCTGTGAGTCTGGTCACCTTTCCCTCCGTCCGGGAGGATGGACCTGACGGAGCCAGGCGGCTCCCGGAGGGGCCGGTGACCGTGTCGTCCGTGACCCATGACGACCTTGGACGGGTGAGGAGCCGGTCCGGGGCTCTCCTAGCAGAGGGTCCTTCCAGTTGCTCCCGCTGCAGCCCCGTGTCCCGGAGGGGCTGCCGCTGCCCGGGGTGGGGGGGCCTGGCACGCGGCGGTTCTCCTGCCCCCTCTGGAGGTGCTGGTGGAGGCGGAGCGCCCGCCCTGCAGAGGCTCCCCGTCCGCTGGAGACGCAGACACGTCTGGGGTCTGCGGGGGAAGGCCATGCATGGGGGCGAGGACGCTGGGCCCATCTCAGGACGGCAGGCCATTCCGTTCCCTTCAGGCCAAGTTAAATCCCTCCTTGGGCCCTCCCCTCTGAGCCTGATGGGGTCGCAGCTCCGGCTCCCTCCCCTGGGGACGAGGAGACCAGGACCCGCAGGCTCCGTGTTTTCTGGGGAAGGCGAGGCGGCGCTGGCACACCGGCTGGGTGTCTGGTGTCCAAGAGCAGTGCGCAGTGGCCTGGCCCCCACCGTCCTGGGCAGGACATTTTGGGTCCCGTTCCCTCCCTGAATTTGGGTCCAGTTCCTTGTCACAGTTGTCACTCATTGGCTTGGCCGGGCAGACAGGTTCTTGGCATAGCTTCTGCATCTGATGCCTGAGGCCAGGGTGTGCAAGGGCCCTGGGGTGGGACACCGGGAAGCGCCAGGCTGGCCTCTCCAGGGGGGTGGCCTGCTCCCATCCGACCTGCCTCTGTGTGTCAGGCACATGAACCTGACCAGATCAGAGGAGGGGAAACGCCGCCCCAGAGGGAGAGGGACCCCTGCAGGAGGCCCGGAGGGCTGCTGGCTGGGGCTGAAAGGTCCCGGAAGGAAAGCAAAAGCTGGGCAAGGACTGGGCGCCGGGGGCTCCTGGGCGAGGAGGGCGGTCTGTGAGGCCCAGCGGCCCAGGCAGCTGCTGGATGTGAGGTTCTCCTTTCTGCCCGCAGGACCCTGGAGCCTCCAGGGCGGCGTGGGCCATGCTGCAAGGGGAGGGGCCCTGCCGGAATCCTCCCTGACCGGGGAGCTGGCTGACTGCGCAGCCCCGAGGCTCCAGGGCGCGTTCTGAAGGTCAGCGGGCCCCTCTGCTTGTTTCCGGGATGGATTCTTGGGTTTCGTTTTTAATTTGAGATAGAGGAATGCCTGGTGTAAGTGAGAGGTCCCCGGTTATGCCGGGGCAGCCCCCTCTCCCGCCTTGCAGGGGTGAGGTGGTGCCTTGGCCCGGGTCTCTGAGCCCCTGTGCCCCAGGCGCCCCAGTCCTCTGGGTGCCCCCTGCCCACATGCCCCTCTTGCGGGTGGGGCTGGGGGGAGGCTGCCACCTCCGGGGAGCCTGGGGTCCTTTCCCTCGGTGACCCCGCGGCTCCGAGCACCCACAGACCGGCCTGCGGGATGCCTCAGGGTCTGGCCCCCCCAGAGCCCGATTTGAAGGGAAGCCCTCACGGTGCAGGGACTCAAGGGACCCCCCCCCCAATTTTATTTCCTTTCCAAAGAGAGAGCTTCTGAGCTCTCAGCCTTCAGCGCTCTCTGGCTCTATCTCTGTTTAATGTCTAATCCACGTTCCGGCAAATGCGTGGAGACCCCGTGCCTGGCACCGGCTGGATCTGTTTTCACTTTGTTGCAAACATGGACAGAAACACCGTTTGGCTCTATGCAGTCAGTGTCTGTATCCCAGTCTTTAAAACGGCTTCTGCTTTAAAATGCGCCGGAAGAGCTGGACGTCTTCCTAGAGCAGCCCCTCTGCCCCGCACGGGCCTGAGCGCCGGTCCTGCCCCGAGTCCGTGCCCCGCCGGCCGGCCCGCGTCCCGGAGAGCCCGGGGTTCAGTGCGGGCGTTCTCTGGTCGTTTTCTGTAGAAGCAGGAATGACTGCTGAGGCGGGGACTGCGTGGCCCCCAAAAGACACCATGCTGGTAGGCGGATTCATTTGAGCCGAAGGCAGTCGAGGTGCAGCAGATTCAAGACTCTTCACCTCTCCACGACCTAGAGGACTGGGGGGGCGGGTGGGTAGCTTGGAGAGGGGACTGTCACCCACCGCAGACCTTTACCGCCATGACCTGCTGTCCTGTGAGTCCCCCTCCCCCGCTTTGAGGCCCAGCCCCCATGTCGCTCCTTAGCTCAGGACCACACAGAAGCCTCAGGTGCTGGCTTGTCCTGGGGCCTCTTATTTATTTATGTCTTTATTTTCGACAAGCACAAGCAGGGGAGAAGCCGAGAGAGAGGGAGACACAGAGCCCAACGCAGGGCTCGAACCCACGAGCCGGAAGACCATGACCTGAGCCCCCCAGGCGCCCCCGGGTCGTCTCCTCTGAGGCCCCTGGACGTGCGCATCGGACTGACCTGCTGACCTGTGTCTGTCTGATCATTAGGAAGAGAGCCCGGTGAGCAGAGGGGAAGCTCTTGCACCCAGGGGGCCCGGTCACCTGCCGGCCACCCGGCCCCGACTCCCTGCTGGTGAGGATGATTCCCTCTCCTGTCCCGGTCTCCCCCTGCAGGCGGGGGGGGGGTCGTCCTTTCCTCCTCCACGCTGGCAGCAGCAGGAGCCAATGTCCGTGGGACTCGTCCCCGGGACAGAGCAGCTGATGAAGATTTGTCACGAGCGATTTTGGTTTTTATTGATCCTTTTCCTCCCAGAGGTGGTCACTGCTTTTGTCTTCCTTGTGTCTTTTGTCACAGGCAGAATCCCCACAGGGCGGGGCCAGCCCTGCCCTAGTTGCTGGGAGCGAGTGTGCTGGAGGCAGGGATGCCGCGGCTGTGCGCCTGGGGGGCAGGTGTGCAGGGTCTCTGGGCCACCGGGGAGGCCACCAGCGAACGCACAGGCTCCACTGAGGGTGAGTTGGCCACGCGACGGGTTAGATTGTCACTGCGTCACCACGAGCCTTAAGACTTTCTGTACAGTGAGGTGCACCGTGAGACCCCACATCCCCCGACCCGAGGCACACCCCCCTGAGGCTCTGGTGTGGCCCCGACAGACCCGCAGCCCAGCTGCACAGGCTACTGGGTCTCCTCCCCGCGTCTCGGTCTGGCCTGGCCCGGCTCTGGGACCAGCGAGCGCCTGTGTCACCAGCAGTGCTCTGTCCGGCCCGGCTGTGCCCACCCCCAGGGGTCCCTCCACCTTTGTGGTCTTGCCGGTGCCGGAAAAGCCCCGTCCCAGGGGCGCCGCCGGGTCCTAGACTCACGGGCACCTCCCCTCCCCTCTCTTGGGAGACTGGACACACGGTTTCCCCTGTTCTGACGCCCGTGGCCAGGAGTGTGCGCTTGCCGAGGCTTCCTGCACCCTGAGTCCTCCTTGGGGCCCCTCTTCTACCTGGGAAGCTGCCTGTGGCTTGACTAGCGGGGGCGGGGGGTGGGTTAGCCTGCCACCCTCCTCATTAACGGCCAGATCCTTGAGTTGGTTATATTTGAAAAACTTAAAAAAATTTTTTAAATGTTTTATTTTTGAGAGAGAGATAGTGCGAGAAGGGGAGCGGGAGAGAGAGAAGGAGACAGAATCTGAAGCAGCTCCAGGCTCCGAACTCTCAGCACAGAGCCCAATGTGGGGCTCGAACCCACGAACCGTGAGATCATGACCTGAGCCGAAGTCAGATGCTTAACTGACTGAGCCCCCCAGGCACCCCAAAAAACTGTTTTTGGAGAGCACTCCTGCTAAACAGTGGCCACGCTGGTATCTACGGAAAAGACCGAATTAAAAAGTGGATAAAAAGTCTAGTGGCCGCCACCAGGGACTCCCTTACTGGATGAAAGAACAGGATTCTCCTAACGTTCAAGTCTGACATCCAGTGCCAATCCCCCTTCTTAGAATCCAAAGAGTCCGGCCACCTGCTTGTTGCCGGTAAGAAGCGCGGTCCTCGAAGCCGTGGGCACCCGAGGAGCGGCGCATTCCCACGGGCCTGTTTGGTGTCCCGAGAACTGGGCTTGGTCGGGCTGCGGGCTCCAAAATCTGGCCACACGTCCTGGTGGCTGGATCCAGCCGGACAGAACTGTGGGCTACTGCCCTCCCACCGCTGTGGCGCCAGGGTCCTACCACCACACTGCCAGCCCCGGGGGAGGGGGTGGCAGCCAGGATTCCGGCTCCCAGCTGACCCGGGCAGCTGCAAATGTCAGTTTAGCTGAGTCCCAATTTCCTTTCTAGGAAACCCTTGGACGCGTGGGGCTCGGGGGAGGCGGAAGGAGGGGAGGGGCCTGACCACGGCGACCCTCCGCTGGACGCCTGACGGCCGTCGGCACACCCTCTCTAACTGGTGTTTTAGCGTTGACCTCGGGGGGCTGGGTTGGCTGCGTTTGGTGGACGTGCAGACCCCTTCCCGCGCCCCATGGTCTCGGGGAAGGAACCGTGGCCGGAACCGGCAGGCAGGACCGCACGCCCTGCTGGCGTCCTCACTGCCGGCCTCCAGGTGCCGTTTGCATGGTTTCCCGGGCAGAGGACCCGGCGCCCGCGCGTGCAGGTGACGGACGACCCGCGAGGGGCTCTTACCGGGACTCGAGGGAGTCCCTCGCCACCCGTGGCACCGAGTGGGAGGCTGAGGGGGGACCCGCTCCACGTGCTGGAACGTCCTTACGTGGGCGCTGGCCCTTCAGTGGCCAGTGTTATCCTTAGAAAAAATGGTGTTTGCCAGCCTCTTGAGATCTGTTTGTAAAGAGGAACAATTTTATTAGGGTCAATATGTAAATTACTGTTGGGCCAAAGTAAAATTAGCGCGTCCCTCGACAACCACAGGGGTCTGGCGTGGTCACAGTCGACACCCCCCAAGTCTCCCAGGCAGGAAATGGAGGGGGACCAAGACAGGTCCGCTCTGGGAGGGAGCGTCAGGCCCGGGGACAGTGACGACTCCCAGCACCTCGAGAGACCGGGCTCCGGGCAGCCAGCAGAGGGGGCGTCTCCTGGCCAGCGACAGGAAACCGAGGGAATGGACGGCCCCCCTTTCTACAGATGGGCAGTTCCCCAACCAAGGCCAACGCTTTGGGGTGCATTCCGAAAATGACGTGATCCGCAAGCCCTGAAGAAAAAGCGACTCCTCTTCTTTTGCAGCACGACTTGGTCCCGGACAAACCGGAGGAGGAAACCGGGCCGCCCGAGGCCGGTGTCCGGTAGGAGGCTGTCCTACCACTGGGTTGTCAGCGCGAGGGGACCCGGGGAACCGTCCCCTACGTTCAGTGCTCTGGGGCCTTACTGAAACCCGGAGGGACGGTAAGCGTCGCGAGGTCTGTCCTGGCCGATTGGCAGCGCTTTCCAAGGGCTCGTGGCCCAGCAGGGAGGGATCGA
Organism: Suricata suricatta; assembly: GCF_006229205.1. Lineage (NCBI taxonomy): Eukaryota > Metazoa > Chordata > Mammalia > Carnivora > Herpestidae > Suricata > Suricata suricatta. The sequence continues at coordinate 163,199,838 of NC_043703.1, forward strand.
GGGCCCCCTGGCCGCGCCCAGAGCGACCCCAGGAGGAAGGCCTCCCGCAGCACCCTCCTCCTCCTCGGGTCCTCGGTCCGTACAGCCGGGCGCTTCCCCCTGCGTCCGCCTTAGCCAGCGCCTCCCCGGAACGTCACAGCTGTGTGTCCCCTACGAGAAGGCAGGTGCGGGGAGGGGACACTGGGAGGCACGACCGCGGTAAGGTTACAAGTACTTTTTTCATTACGAGATTAAGACCGACAAAACGAGATCTGATGATCCAGAGAAGTATATATTAGAGGCTTTTCAAATATTACAGTAGATCTGAGTGGACCTGGAAAGATAAAATGCTTTTGTTGAAATGTTTGTTTTTGAGAGCGCGAGCAGGGGAGGGGCAGAGAGAGGGAGACACAGAATCCGAAGCAGCTCCGGGCTCTGTCAGCACAGAGCCCGATGCAGGGCTCGAACCCATGAAATGCGAGATCATGACCTGAAGTCGGATGCTTAATTGACTGAGCCACCAGGTGCCCCCCCTCTTTAAAAAATTTTTTCTTCTTTAATGTGTATTTTTGAGAGCGAGATAGTGGGGGAGGGACAAAGCGAGGAATCAGACTCTTGAGACAGAAGCTGGGGGTGTTCCAACAACGGCTAAGAGAAATGGGGGTGAACAGCTGATTATTACAGGACTGGAGGCCCCATAGTAACTTCTAGTTCCCTCCTGGGGTCCAGACAGCCCCCCTGCCCACCAAGGTCCTGCCTGGACCGTTCCATTGGGGAATGGTGTCACCGCCATTTCCCAGCCTGTATTTTGGAAGGATTAAGAACTAAATTAAGCCCTTAAATTATGCTCAATTAGCCACTACCTTACAGACACGGGATGAAAGCCCGGTGGCCCTCCTGGAAAGGCTGGGTGAGGCTCTCATTACATACAGGCCTATCTCCTCCAACATTCCCTGAGGCCGAGACAATTCTGAAGGACAACTCTGTCCCTTGCAGTTCCAGACAGTCCAAGGACAGTACAGAACTGGCCGATGGCCCGGAAGGGACCGCGGATTATGAGCGGCCAGTCGGTAGATTGCACCCAAGACCGAGAGGAGAATACGGAGCAGGAAGGGAGGCATTGTGGCCGTACGTACTACGTCAGCCTGGACTTCCCGAGGGCCTGGCGTCACGTGCCGTTTGTGTGGCCGTTGAGGGCACTGGAAACCATGTCCTCAGGGGGACAAGAGACGT
>NC_043703.1:163201149-163207595 GCF_006229205.1 Suricata suricatta
TCACGCCGGAGGCCCGCGCTCCCTGGCTGGAAAGGACGTTAGGACTGAATTAGGGACTACGTGCTGCGAGCTGCCCTGAGCTTCCAGTGATCTGGGTGCTGCAGGTCAGTCTCTCCTTGAGGTAAAATTAGGCCTCATGGGGTTGTTCCCATGGAAACTGGCTGGCCAGAGGATGGACGGAGGATGAGGGCCATGGGCTGGTTCAGGAGCTAGCGATTCTCATCGACAATATCACCAGATCCACACAAACATGGAAGAGGGAGGAGAAACTATCGCTAAATTGATAAAAAAAAAAAAAAAAAAAAAGGTAGGACCAGACACACCAGGACCTGGATGGCTTTCTGGATGGCCATGAATAGGACCAGACACGTCAGAACTTTCTGGATGGCTAAGATGCATCTTCCTGGGGTGTGGCCTCCTCCCAAGGAGGATTCACATTTGGAATATTGATGTTTGCTGGTCTAATACTCTGTTTGTAGGTCGTTTGTAGAAGCCGTCGCACATGCCAGAAAGTTCTGCAGCCCAGACGTTCCAAATGCCCTCCCGTCACACCCAGCTCTGGACCGGCTCTGACTGCCGTCCCCCCAGTTCCTGCTCCCCTTCTGGAGGCCGTGAGGATGGGCTGTCATCCGGGTTCCTAACGTAGTCAGGGGTCACGTGTTCGGAGGGGGGGCTCGGACAGGGAAGGACGGGATAAGACGGGCCGGGAGGAAGGGTAGGGCCGAGGTCCCTGGCTGGGGAAAACTCCTATTTTAGATCGATGCCGGGAGTGTCCGACCACGGCAGACGGCCTGGGGTGTGAGGTTCCTCTGAAGAATGTGACAGACCCCACCTACCGCCTCTCACGTCCCTCAGGAACTGGAGGAAGGACCGACGTGAGGCCACAGAGCACGCCTCACACGTGGAGCCCATCTGGAGCGGGCAGCCCTGGAGTTACGGGGCCAGGGAGGGCAGGACCTGAGGAGGAAGGAGGGGGCGGCGGGCAGGGCCGGCCGGAACCTTCTAAACCAAGGCCCCTCGCCATCGTCCTTCGCCTTCACTGTCTAACGTCCCCTCTCTGTGAAGAGCTCTCCTGCTCTCCTTCCCTCTGACCTGCTCCCGACAGACGTCTGCCTGCTGCTCGTCGTGTCCCCCTTTCACTCTTCGAAGCAGTGACCTCGGGAACCTCGGTACTGACGGAACAAGACCCTGCAGCCCTAGGATGAGCAAGTCCTCAGGTAAACCTTTACAGTCGGTTCCCAGATGTTTTGGTGACCTGGAACCTTAAAGCTTTGCTAAGTTTCATGAGAAGTTAAATTCCTCGGCCACATGGGTCACTTCCAAATAAGATAAAATGCCTAGGGGCGCCTGGCCGGCTCAGGTCATGATCTCACGGTTCGTGGGTTCGAGCCCTGCGTCGGGCTCTGTGCTGACAGCTCGGAGCCTGGAGCCGCTTCGGATTCTGTCTCCCTCTCTCTCTCTAAAATAAATAAAACATTAAAAAAAGTAAGAAAAAAAATACTGAAACCGTAACTGCTGAGCTCAGGGTTGCCTTTCACTCCCCCCTGAAAGGAGGATGAAAGACCCGTGGGTCTATCAGCACAGCTGTGTTGGGGCCACATAAACAAACCCGCACCGTACGGAAGCCCGCGTCGCCGCAGCGGCTCACGGCTGCTGATGTGGCGGCTCTCGCTACAGACTGAGGGCTTCTAAGGCTTCGGCATCCTAATGCGACTGCCGCCAGTAGAAATGAAAAGAAACATCTTTGTAGGCAAGGAAAAATGTGATTTTCACAAGGAGGTCTGAGGAATGGAGATGCACTTTTGTTGAGAACAAAGTTGTAGGTTTGTGGAAAGCGAATCTTTGGAGAGAAATTTTAATGTGTGGTCAAGCTAAGATTACAGGTAAATTTTAGTATTGAAAGTTAGTGGCACAAGATTGGGTTTTGCTTCGAAAAGGAAGTGTCCTTGAACTTCAGGTCTGCTGCCGTAAACAGTTTATAAAAGTTTCTTTACTTTTCAAGTAACCCGCCAGAAAGCCAAGATTCAGTGTCTTCCCAGGGCTTTCTTTTCTGACACTTTAAGTCAACCATTGAGTACTGTTGCGCAACAGTCTGTGACCCTCTGTGGTCAAGTGTCCAAATATGTCGATATTTTCGACAAACTTCTCCAAATCAAAGTTTAAATAAGGCCATTACCAACCTCAAACTAACTTTTGAGAATTTCCAGAGGGCCCCTGAACATATCAAAAGATTTGTTCGCACTTACACAAAGAATGACGTTCTGCTAATGAGACTTATCTTAAAAATTTTTTTAATGTTTTTTTATTTCTTTTTGAGAGAGAGAGAGCGTGAGCAGGGGAGGGGCAGAGAGAGAGGGAAGCACAGAATCTGAAGCAGCTCCAGGCTCGGAGCTGTCAGCACAGAGCCCGACGCGGGGCCCGAACCAACAAACTGCAAGACCATGATCTGAGCTGAAGTAGGACGCGTGACCGACGGAGCCACCCTGGCGCCCCTAACGTGGCTTATCTGTGTTAAGTCCCATGGAAAGCCTGTCAAATCCATGGTGATAAGCCTGAGGCTGCACCGTGAGGGTAAATAGTAACGTTCTACGAGTTCTCTGAAATCCCTGGAAACCCGGGGTAGCCCAGATAACGCCATCGGTCCTAACTGCAGTTCTCTCCCAGTGTTACATTCAGAAACAACCCGCCGTCGGCTCGGCTGGGGTGGCCTCTCCAGGCCCTCACAACGGGCGCTCCTTGGGGCTCTGGGGCCCCGCACGTGTTCTGCGAAGCACCCTCCTCCAAGGAGCCGAGGACAGGACTGATGGGTACGGGCTTCTGGTCACCCTGACGGCATGAAAGCGAGTGGGGTGAGAACTTCCAGAACTAACGAGGGACAGATTCAGGCAGAACAAGTATCACGGGGAACCGAGTGAACTCGGGAGGACTACACTTTTTATGACTGACGCCTCGAAACGCTGCCTGTTCTTCACCTTCTTCCAGATTCAAGGCGATCTCTGTTCTCAAGATACCAACAGTTTGAAATCTTACTTTGTGAACAAAGGTGAAAAGGTTTCTCCCTCCTTGACCCTCCAGCATCTGCAAACTTAGTGGGTCGGCTTCATTTCAGTGGCAGCGCGTTTGCGTGAGCGCGTCAAGGGCCGTTCTTTCACAGGCGATGACTGGGGACGTAGGTTATCTTACCAGACTCGGACCTGTCTTACTTGACAGAGACGCAGAGACTCCCAGACGGTCAGTGCTCAGGAACTAAGGCCGACCTGACCTAAGTGGAGCCGCCGAAGACCCTTGCTTACAGGCTCCTGGCAGCCTGGCCTGGTGAGGTGGGAAGGTCGCTTCCCTGCAGGCCCAAGAATCTCGGGAAATGATGGGACCTTGAGGAGAGAGGAATTCACCCAAATCTGTGTGCACTGCAGGCAAAGTCTGGGCGTGGCTTCTCAGCCTGCACAGCCTTTTAAAGTTCATGGGAGATTCCTTATGGAAAGTGCCGGGAGCCAAAGAAAGGACTAAAAGGACTCTGGCGGAATGTGGCCGCAAGATAAGCAGCGATCAAGTCCTAGGTACCTGATGGCCTCAGGGACTGAGGTTTCATCTGTTAACCTTGGGCAGGCCCCCGTACCTCGGACCTCCCCCAGCACTTTTTCCCCTTCTGCATTCCTTCTTCCCCTGCGCACCTTATATAATCAGCCGCCAGGATTGAACGTTAGAGCCTGATCAGACCTCCTGTCTTGCTCTCGTTCTTTGCGTCTCTTGTCCCCTCCATTCCCCCGTTCCCTCCTCCAGGTTCCCACTGAATGACCCCGCGGGCCGGGGCAGGAAGGTTCCACAAAGCCAACTAAAAGTGCCTGCAGGGTGAGCACTTTGTGCACTTACGTGAATCACGAGGCCCCGGCCACTGAGGCTGTGAAAACAGCGTCTTGCTCTGACTGCAGAGAGAAATTCTGGTCGGCGACACAGACAGCAGACTCTAGTGCTGCTGGTGGGCCGAGGTTTGTTCTCTACCTGTAAACTGGCCTAGACCCCGAATCTTGTATTGTCTTCCGTATTTGGCTGCAATTCTCCAAACCGGTGTTTCCGGTTCACTGCCCAGCTCCTAGCACCCCTCGGACTTGGAATCACTGAGAATGACACCTGCCTGTGTTCAGGGCCTGCACGAACTCTGTAACTCCAGGCGGACGCCGCGGCAGAGCGTCCGGGGAACCGCAGCGGCGCCCGTGTGGACAACCGCCGTGCCTGCGGGCCTGACGTCTGGGCGCCTGGCTGCCTCCGGAACTCAAACTGAGACCGTGTCAGCCTGCGTTTTCCTTTGGTCTTCTTGCTGCTCCTTAATAAGAACTGCCTCCTGTTAAACAGCTGACGACCCGCACCCAGCCCTACCTCGGGGGCCCCGGAACGAGAGCCCGCTGCTTCTCCGCTTCTGGGCCGCACGGCTTAGAGGTGTCAGAGGTGGGACAAGGGGGGAGAGGATGCGCGGCCCCCGCACGCGCGGCTCCGGCCTGCAGGGTAAGCTGAGCTGAAGGCCACGGAGGTGCAGCAGATCTGAGAGCTTCTGCCTCTCACTGCAGGAGGGTGTGGACAGGAGGCGAGCCCCGAGCGGGACTCTTACCGGCTGTGGACTGTTCTGTGCCCCATCTGCACAGCAGGGCGGACATCTCCTGTCGCCGCCGTCCTGGGGGGCCCGGGCCCCTCCGCTGCCTGGCTGGCCCTCGGGTCTCCTGCTCTCATGGGTCCCCGTATGTTCGTGATCAAGGTTTTCTCCTGTTAACTGGTCAGTTCGAGTATTAGACCAACCGAAGAACCTAGAAGGGTAGAGGAAACTCCCCCGCCCCCAGACACTGGGGAGGCACGGCACACGTGTCCCGCTCGGGATGAAAGGCTGCACGAGTCCACGCAAGCGCACGCGCCCTGGCCCGCCACATGTGCACACGCGTGGGCTGCCCACCCTCCCTGCGCTTACAGAGCACCCCGGAAACACGGCGACTTCTCTCACTCCTCGCCAGGCCGTGCGAGGGGTGTGGCATCAGCTGAGAGAGAACCAGATGAGGACAAGGGGCGTGGGAGGGCGGACGAGAGAGGAGGTGAGGGGCGTCTATTTGGTATTTCTCTGCCTTTATGCTCGGAGGCACTCGAGGTTTTGGGGCAGGGCGGGTGGCTGGTCAGCCTTCCTCTGCGGAAAGGCCGAAGAAAGAGGTGAAGCAGGTCAGCTTCCGGGAATGAACAAAGGGGGGCGTGCATGGCATGGGGCCCCTGCTGCGCCAACCCTGCGTTCGTGAACCGTGGCAGAGCCGCGGGCACCGGGCTGGCTGGAGTCTAACCAACCGCCTGAGGGTCCGGGCCTGGTCGTGGCCCCGGGCCCTGGGGACAGGGGCGTCCGCTGCACAGAGGCCCCGAGGCCCCAGGAGGAGGGCGTCCTAGGCCAGCTTGAGGCACTGCGTGTTGAAGCTGTCCCCTTCCTTGCTGGCCACGGCCTCGAGCAGGGCCTGCTTCTTCTGCGCGCTGCGTGACGACTCCAGCTCGTACATGGTGGTCAGGTTGAAAAGCACGCTCTCGTGCAGGTAGTGCGTGGGGTCCCGCTGCACCATGGCCTCCAGCTGCCGGAGGGAGTCCTTGAGTCTGCCCAGGTAGAGCAGACACACGGCGGCATTGTTGTTGGCCTGGGTGGGAGGGGCACGCGCAGCATCAGCCGCGGCCGCCGCCGGAAGCCCTCCCCCGAGCACCGTGACGCGCGCCCACAGCGCGGGACGCCCGGCCGCAAGCTCCCGTCTCCCGCAGGCGCTCACCACTGCGTTCGTCGGCTCAATCCGTAGGACTTCCGTAAAGAACCTGTGGGCCTCTTCAAAGTTGTTCTGACCGAGGTGGAGGAAGGCTCTGGAACATGAACCACAGGTAAAGCAGTTAACTGGGGTGGGGGTGGGGGTGGGGGTCCCCGACGTGCGCAGGGGCGAGTCACAGCCCCTCAGCGCCAGTCCCGGCGGCCTGGGGCTGCGCGCGTCCCCCACGTGGCCGCGTGACGCTTCAGCCGAACGAAGCACAGGTGCGTCCTGGGCACGTAACGTCTCCTCTCACCCACGGTCGGGACCGCCTGCCCACCCGTTCCTTCCTGTCGCTGTGTGACCTTCGCCCTGGGCACAGGCTTCCCCTGACCCGGCAGCCCCCACGGCCCGTGTGCTCCAGTGGTGAGGACACCGCAACCGGGCAGGCAGGTGGGGAGGGGGCAGGGCGGGGACAATGAGCCGTGACGCAAGTCCACGTTGAAAACTGGGGCAACATGAACAGTACTCTGACAGCCGGCTCGTGGCTGCCGGTTCCGGGCTGCGAACGGGCTGGCGGGACCGCCCTCTAGGGGCTGCGGGAAGCCGTGCGGGGAACGCCCCCTAGGGGCGGCGGGCGGGAAGCCGCAGCGGGAAGGCCCTCTAGGGGCGGCGGGCGGGAAGCCGTGCGGGGAACGC
>NC_043703.1:163207695-163221658 GCF_006229205.1 Suricata suricatta
ACGCCCCCTAGGGGTGGCGGGCGGGAAGCCGTGCGGGGAACGCCCTCTAGGGGCGGCGGGAGGGAAGCCGCGCGGGGAACGCCCCCTAGGGGCGGCGGGAGGGAAGCCGCGCGGGGAACGCCCTCTAGGGGCGGCGGGAGGGAAGCCGTGCGGGGAACGCCCCCTAGGGGCGCAGGCGGGAGGCCGCAGGCGGGAACGCCCCCTAGGGGCGGCGGGAAACCGCGTCGGTAACGCCCTCTAGGGGCGGCAGGAAGCCGAGTTGGCCCTGGGGCCACGGAGAAGGGCGGATCTGAGGGGTTTACCTGTTCATCAGGACCATGGTTTTCCCTTGTGGTCCGTCCAGTTTCTGCGTCACTTTCTCCACGTCTTGAAAATACTTCTCAGCTGTTTTTATGTCTCCAATCTGCTGTGACAGAGTTACCGAGTCAGGCCAGGTGACAAAGCCGGGAACCGGGCATGCACACAGGCAGCTGCCTGACGGGCTAGGCAGGAGGCTCCGCTCACCGTTACTTTTTGTAAAAGCAAATGCCATTTAGGACCCAATGGAACGTCAACGCTTTTATGTCAGACATGAAGTTCATGTATGTGTCTTAGTAAAAAGTCGTAAATGTGTGCCTTTTGAAAGGACTCCTAGCAAAGCACTAAGTAAAATTAAAATAAGAAATGACAGTTTTCAGGGAGGCGGCAGAGCGGAGGACCCTTAGAAAACACGCACATGAATGCAAACCACCCGAGTGATCCGAACCTGCAGGGGGGAAGGCAGGAGGGCAGACAGGCGGGAGCTAAGGCCCCGGGGGTGCAGTCGGGGGTGAGGAGCGGGCGATCGCACCACGGAGCTCACCCGGGAAGACATCTCCCCAGTGTCTCGCTCTGAAAATCAGAGGGGCTGAATTTTGCGAGTTCTTACAAGCAGGACTTAAAGCCTGGAGACTTGAAAACCAGCAGGCGGGCATGGGCTCAGCTCTGGGGGTGGAGCTGGGCCCTTGCCTTTAAAGGGACAGCACAGCAAACAGCCCACAGAGATCCAGATCAGAAGCAGCATTTGGAGAGATGCCCGGGCATACAGGAGGGAGAGTTCCAGAGGGACCTCTCTAGAACGAGGAGCGGGCAGATGCCATCTCCCCCCCGCCCCCAGTGTCATCGCGGCCACCTGGGGAGGCATCGGGGCACCTGTGCTCACTACCTAACCTTAGAGCATGCCCTGCTGCAGTCCGGGTGCTGTGAGTCCCTGCTTCCCTGGGAGGATGCACCCACCGTGTTAAAACTGCAATTTCCCACCCTCTGCACATGGCCTCAGTAGTGGGCCCCCCCCCGCCCCCACGGGGAGCAGGACAGGTGCGCACACCGCAGGTGGGAGCTCGGCAGGGGTGCTCCCCTCCACCGGGCTGGCGGGGTCCCCACAGCAGGTGTGCTTTCTCTGTGGACGAGGACCAGCATCATTCATTAAACGTGCACAACCTGCCCGCCGCTTTCAACAGCCAGAGAGCGGACTTTCCCAGCACGCGGAAAGCGCAGCAAAGGGCGGAGAGGGGTATGTCCCAACCGAGAGGGCAGAATCACGGCAGGAGATCCAAGTGAAAGCTGGAGGTCAGCGGTGCCTTACAGAGAATTCAGTGATCGTGAAGACACTCGCTGGATTTGAGGGAGGAGTGCAGGACATCAGGGAGTGCCCAGTGCAGAGAACTACTCGGACATGAACACGATAAATGAAATACAAAATATACTACACAGAACAAATAGGCTAGAGGACGCACAGGAACGAGCTGATGACCCAGCAGATGGAGCGATGGAAAGAAATCAGGCTGAGCAAGTGAGAAAAAGAAGATGCAAAATGGGGGAGGAGACGTCGGGAACAAGGGGCTCCACCAAGTGCAGTAACATTCCGTTGTAGGGGTCCCAGAAGGGGACAGAGAAAAGGCAGAACCTTAATTGAAGAAATAATAGCAGAAATGCCCCTAACCCGGGAAAGGAAACACAAATCCCTTTACAGGAGGTGCACACAGCTCCCACGAAATCACCCACAGAGATCCACACCAAGACACACAGCCATGAAAACGGCAAAAAGTAGCGATAAAGGCCATGTTTTACAAGCAACGAGAGAAAAGGCAGCAGCACACAAGGGAGACCCCGTAAGGCTACCAGAGGGCTTTCCGGCAGAAACCTTCCCGGCAGAAGGGAGCGGCACCGGAGCGCTGAAGGGGATAAGTGTGCAGACAAGAATATTCCACCAGTAAGGCTGTCGTTCAGAGCAGAATGGTGCTCGCTTTTGGAGTGCGGGTACTGGAATTGGGACACCGCAGAGAACGCCAGCACGGCCCCCGGGCACGACAGGAGGAGAGGAAGACCTTCCCAGGGGAACAAGACCTAAGGGTCCGTGGCCTCTAAACCAGCCCTGCAAGGGACATGAAAGGGGTCTGTCTGAGTGGGAGGAAAGTAAGGGTGAGGGTATGAGAAGTAAGAAACACGGAAGCAGTAACAATAAGTACATCTATGAAACTCAGGCAAGGGAGCCGCAAATGAAAGGATGTAAAATACGACCCGTAACCTAAAATCTGGGGCGGTGGGGCGAGCAGACCATCAGCTTGGGCCGCCAGGTGCAGAAGAGGTTACATGCAAAGCTAACGAGATCCACAAATCAAGAACCAGTAATAGATACGCAAAGAATAAATAGAAGAGAATCAAAGTATATCACTGAGGAAAGCCAACGAATCATGAAAGAAAGCAAGAGAAGGATCAGAGAAAAACTTCATAACCACAAAATAAGTAATGAAATGGCAACAAATACATACCTATCAATAATTGCTTAAATGTAAATGGACTAAACGCTCCAACCAAAAGACACGGGTGACAGAGTGAATAACAAACAAGATGTATCCATATGCTGCCCACGAGAGACTCATTTCAGACTCAAGGGCACCTGAAGACCTGGCGAGAGTAGACGGACAAACACCTATGCAGGTGGAGGTCAACATAAAACCAGGGCAGCCACGCTTCTAACATGACAATACAGACTTAAAACACATGTAACGAGAGCCACAGAAGGGCACGGTATAAAACTAAAGGCGACAGGGGTGCCTGGTGGCTCAGGTGGTTAAGCATCTTACTCTTGATCTTGGCTCAGGTCATGATCTCACGGGTCACAGGACAGAGCCCCGTGCTGGGCTCCATGCTGACACCCTGCTCGGGAGCCTCTCTCTCTCTCTCTCTCTGCAACCTCCCCCGCTCATGCTCTCCTCTCTTTCTCAAAATAAGTAAACATTAAAAAAAATAAAGGGGACAATCCAACATAACAATAGTATATATTTATGTGCCCCAAATGGGAGAACCAAATACATAAAACAGCTAATAACAAACAAAAAAAACCCCAATCAATCATAATAGGGAACTTTATCACTTCACTTACATCAATGGACAGATTATCCAAACAGAATCAATAAGGGAACAGTGGCTTTGAATGACACACTGGACCAGATGGGTCTAACAGATCTATCCAGAACATGCCATCCTAAAACAGAAGAAGACACATTCTTTTCAAGTGTCCACAGAACATTCTCCTGAACAGATCACACATTAGGCGACAAGTCTCACCAAAGGCGAAGAGTTCAAAATCATACCGTGCATCCTTTCTGACCACAATGCTATGAAACTAGAAATCAACCCCAAGAAAAAATCTGGGAAGCCCACAAATACATGGAAGTTAAATACCATGCTAGTGAACAATGAATGGGTTAACCAAGAAGTCAAAGAGATAGAAAATTACATAGAAACAAATGAAAATAAAATCACAAATTCTAAAACCTCAGGATACAGCAAAAGCTACTCTAAAAGGGAAGTTTAGCGCAACATAAAACTATCTCAAAAACCAAAAAACATCTCAAATAAACCACCTAACCTTACACCTAAAAGAGATATAAAAAGAAGAACAAACAAAACCCCAAACCAATAGAAGGAATAATAAAGATTAGAGCAAAAATAAATGATACAGAAACTTAAAAACACCAACAGATCTATGAAACCAGGAGCTCTTCTTTAAATATATCAACAAAATTGATAAATCTCTAGCTAGACTCATTAAAAAAGAAAAGAATTCAAAATCACAAATAGGAGATATAATCACCAACAGCACAGAAGTACAATTATAATATTATGAAAAATTATATGCCAACAAATTGGACAACCGAAAAGAAACAGATAAACTCCTAAAAACATATAAACTACTAAAACTAAAGCAGGTAGAAAATTTGAACAGACCAATCTCCAGCAAAGAAACAACTGGTATTAAAAAAAAAAAAAAACCAAAAAACCCACAACAAATAAAAGTCCAGGACTAGATGGCTTCACAGGTGAACTCTAGCCAACATTTAAAGAAGAGTTAACACCTATTCTTCTCAAACTGTTCCCCAAAAAAACAAAAAACAAAAACCAAAAAACAAAATAGGAAAACTTCGAAATTCATTCTATGAGGTCACCTTTACACCAAAATTAGATGAATGCACCACCAAAAAAGAGAGCTACAGGCCAGTATTTCTGGTTAACATAGAGTAAGAAATCCTCAATAAAATACTAGGAAACCGAATCCAACAACACATGAAAAGTGTATTCACGGCAATCAGGCGGGATTTAGCCCTGGAATGTAAGGGTGTTAAGTATTTGCAAATCGATCAACACGATGCATCACATCCATATAAAAAGGATAAAAGCCATGTGATCATTTCAGTAGATGCATAAAAAGCATTTGACAAAGAACACCACCCATTCATGATAAAAGCCCTTAAAACGGGTTCAGAGGGGACGTTCCTTGATAGAACAAAGACCACGTAAGACAACCCCGCAACTAACATCACACTCAGTGGGGGGACGTGAGAGCTTCTCCCCCCAGGTCAGGAGGAAGACAGGGATGTCCTCTCACTACTGTTATTCAACAGAGTAGTGGAAGCCGCAGCCTCCGCAAACAAACAGAAATAAGATGCTTCGTATCCAAATTCGTAAGGAAGGAGTTAAACCGCCACTGTCTGCAGATAACACGATACTCCACCAAAAAGTCCTAGAACTGATAACTGAATTCAGTAAAGTTGAAGGATACAAAATCAATATAGAGAAATCGATTGTATTTCTGTACACTAATAATGAAGCAGCAGAAAGGGAAATTAAGAAAACAATCCTGGGGTGCCCGGCTGGCTGTGCTGGTAGAACATGAGACTCCTGACCTCAGCATCGTGAGTTCAAGCCCCACACTGGGCATGGAGCCTACTTAAAAAACATCCCATTTATGATTGCCCCAAAAATAATAAAATACCTAGGAATTAACTTAACCATAGGGGAAAAAGATCCGTAACTCTAAAAACTAGAAATCACTGATGAAATAAAGATAACACAAAGAAATGGAAAACACTCCTCACTCATGGATTAGAATAAACATTGTTAAAATGTCTATACTGCCCTGAGCAATATACACATTTAATGCAATCCTGATCAAAACCCAACAGCATTCTTCACAGGGCTGGAACCAATAATCCTACAATGTGTAGGAACCACAAAGGCCCAAATAGCCAAAGCGATCTTGAAAAAGCAAAGCAAAGCTGGAGGCATCACACTTCCAGCCGTTGAGTTCCATCACAAAGCAGCAGTCATCAAGACGGTATGGGAGTGGGACAGGAGCCACACAGACCATCAACAAGGCAGAAAACCCAGGAATAAACCCACAACTATATGGTCAATCCTCTTCGACAAAGGAGGCAAGACTGTACAACAGGAAAAAGTCTCCTCAACAAACGGTGTTAGGTGGGCCCCACGTCAGGTAGAAACAGGAGCCCTGCTTCAGGTACAGTGTTCCCGTCAGCTGCCTGCCGAGAAGCCCAAAAGGATCATTCGTCTCAGAAACAAAGAACTGCTACCTTCCTTGTTTTCTTTATCCAAAACTGGATCTTCGCAAGATGAAGCAATATGTGATTTTGAGTTAACTACAGCCACCCTAAGGAATGGAAACGGAAGGGCTTTGGACTTGAGAAGGGCCGATCTAGCCGGAGACTCTACCTGAAGACCTCACAGGCCACCTCAAGAAACACGCCAAAGCACACATGGTGGAGAGTCCCAAATATTACTGACCAGGGAAATAAAGTAATCAAGGCACAACAAGAGAAACCGAGAGACACCATTAAAAGAACACGTCCTGAAACAACAGGCCCTGGGCAGTCACAGAGCCTCCTTTAACAGAGCAACACTCACAGGGGCGCAGTGCAGAATGAGCTTTTAAAACTGACAAGAGACAGAGAGCTGGCCCGAATCACCAAACAAAAGAACTCTCCTCTAAAGAAATTCCAGGAAGAAGTCACAGCCACAGAACTGTTCAAAACAGATATAGGCAACATAACTGAACAAGAATTTAGAACAATTGTCATAAAATTAATCGCTGTGCTTGAAAAAAGCATCAGAGAAGCTATTGATACAAAGACTAGGGACCTTCAAAATAGCTGTGATGAGGGCCGCCTCGGGAGCTCAGTCGTTAAGCATTAAGCTTCAGCTCAGGTCACGATCTCATGGTTCGTAGGCAGAGCCTGGAGCCTGCTTCGGATTCTGTGTCTCCCTGTCTCTCTGACTCTCCCTTGCTTGAACTGTCTCACTCTATCTCTCAAAAATAAATAAAAAACATAGTAATAAAAAAATTCAAAGTAGCTGTGGTGAGTTAAAAAAGGCTATAAATGAGGTGCCGAATAAAATGGAGGTGACCACTGCACGGATTAAAGAGGCTGAGAGGAGAATAGGTGAATTAGAAGACACAGCTTCTCCCCCCAGGTCAGGAGGAAGACAGGGATGTCCTCTCACTACTGTTATTCAACAGAGTAGTGGAAGCCGCAGCCTCTGCAAACAAACAGAAATAAGATGCTTCGTATCCAAATTTGTAAGGAAGGAGTTAAACCGCCACTGTCTGCAGATAACATGATACTCCACCAAAAAAGTCCTAGAACTGATAACTGAATTCAGTAAAGTTGAAGGATACAAAATCAATATAGAGAAATCGATTGTATTTCTGTACACTAATAATGAAGCAGCAGAAAGGGAAATTAAGAAAACAATCCTGGGGTGCCCGGCTGGCTCTGCTGGTAGAACATGAGAAAAAAAGAGAGGAAAAATTGATCCAGGAGCACGAAAGGAGAATTCGAGACCTGAGTGATACAGTCAAACAGAACAATATCTGTATCATAGGAATTCCTGAAGAGGAAAGAGAAAAAGGAGCTGAAGAGGTGCTTGATCCAAGTATAGCTGAGAATGTCTCCAATCTGGGGAAACAAATGGACATTCAAATTCAAGAGGCAGAAAGAACCCCATTAAGATGTAACTTGAATCGACCTTTGGCAAGACATATCATAGTGAAATTGGCAAAATGTAAACAATAAAGAGAGAATTCTGAAAGCAGCTAGGGATAAAAGGGCCCTAACATACAAAGGGAAACCTATCAGAGTGGTTGTAGACCTATCTACTGAAACTTGGCAGGCCAGGAAGGAATGGCAGGAAATCTTCAATGTGATGAACAGAAAAAATATGCAGCTGAGAATCCTTTATCCAGCGAGCCTGTCATTCAAAATAGAAGGAGAGAGAAAGGTTTTCCCAAATAAACAAAAATGGAGAGAATTCATTACCACCAAACCAGCCCTACAAAAAAATCCTAAGATGGGCTCTATGAGGGAAATGGTGCAAGGAATACAAGGTACCAGAGACACCACTACAAACATGAACTCTACAGAGAACACAATGAATCTAAACCTGCATTTTTCAATAACAACACTGAATGTAAATGGACTGAATGCTCCAACCAAACGACACAGGGTTGCAGAATGGATAAAAAACCAAAATCCATCTATTTGTTGTCTATAAGAGACTCATCTTAGACCTGAAAACACCTTCAGATTGAAAGGAAGAGGATGGAGAAATATCTATCATGCGACTGGAAGCCAAAAGAAAGGCAGAGTAGCCATACTTATATTAGACAAACTGGCCTTTAAAGTAAAGGCAGTGACAAAAGATGAAGAAGGACATTATATAGTAATTACAGGGTCTCTCTGTCAAGAAGAGCTAACAGTTATAAACATCTATGTGCCAAATTCAGGAGTACAAAAGAAAATTAATCACAAACAGAAAAATCTCATTGATAAGAATGTGCTAATTGCAGGGGACTTTAATACTCCACTGACAGCAATGGATAGATCAACCAGACAGAAAATCACTGAAGAAGCAATGGACCTGAATGACACACTGGAACAGATGGAACTGATAGATATATTTAGAACTATGCATCCTGAAGATAGGAAATTCACCTTCTTCTTGAGTGCACATGGCACATTCTCCAAGATAGATCACCTACTGGGGCATAAAGCAGCCCTCCATAAGTATAAACGAATAGAGATCATACCATGCACACTTTCAGATCACAATGCTATGGAACTTGAAATCAACCACAGGAAAAAGTCTGGAAAACCTCCAAAAATGTGAAGGTTAAAACCTACCCCACTAAAGAATGATTGGGCCAATCAGGCAATTAGAGAAGAAATTAAAAATATATATGGAAAGAAATGAAAATGAAAATACAACAATCCACATTCTCTGGGATGCAGCAAAGGCAGCCCTAAGAGAAAAGTACTTTGGAATCCAGGCCCATTGCAACAAACTAGAAAAAGTGCAAATTCAAAATCTAACAGAGCACCTAAAGGAACTAGAAGGGGAGCAGCAAGAGCACCCCAAACCCAGCAGAAGAAGAGAAATAATAAAGATCAGGGCAGAAATAAACAATATAGAATCCAAAACAGTTGCACAAATCAATGAAACCAAAAGTTGGTTTTTTTCTCTTGTAAAAACAAATAAATTGAGAAACCTCTAGCCAGGCTCCTTAGAAAGAAAAGAGAGAACACCAGACAGACAAAATCATCAATGAAAATGGATCTTTTACAACCAATCCCCTAGAAATACAAACAATCATCAGACATTACTATGAAAAACTATATGCCAATGAACTGGACAATCTAGAAGAAATGGACAAATTTCTAAATACACATGTATTACCAAACGGGAAGAGATAGAAAGCATGAATAGACCCATAACTAGTGAGGAAATCAAATCCGTTATCAAAAATCTCCCAATGAATAAGAGTCTAGGGCCAGATGGCTTCCCAGGGGAATTCCACCAGACATTTAAGCATAGCTAATAGCCATTCTTCTCAAACATTGCAAAATACAGAAATAGGAGGAAAACTTCCAAACTCATTCTATGAAGCCAGCATCACCTTGATACCCAAACTAGACAGAGATCCAGCAAAAAAAGTACAGACCAATGTCCTTAATGAATACAGATGTAAAAATAACAAGATACTAGCAAATCAAATTCAACAGCATATAAAAAGAATTATCCATCATGATCAAGTGGGATTCATTCCTAAATTACAGGGCTGGTTCAATATTCACAAATCCATCAATGTGATACATCACGTTAACAAAAGAAAAGATAAAAACCCTATGATCCTGTTGATAGATACAGAAAAAGCATTTGACAAAGTACAGCATCCCTTCTTAATATTCCCTAGAAAGTTGGGATAGAAAGAACTTACTTAAACATTATAAAAGCAATTTATATTGCCCACAGCTAATATCATCCTCAATGGGGAAAAACTGAGAGCATTCCCCCTGAGATCATGGACACGACAGGGGTGTCCACTCTCACCACTGTTGTTTAACATAGTGCTGGAAGTCCTAATATCAGCAATCAGACAACAAAAGGAAATAAAAGGCATCAGAATTGGCAAATAAGAAGTCAAACTTTCACTTTTCACAGATGACATCATACTCTACGTGGAAAACCCAATCGACTCCACCAGATGCCTTCTAGAACTGATCAATGAATTCAGTAAAGTTGCAGGGTACAAAACCTACATACAGAAATCAGTTGCATTTCTATACACCAATAATGAAGCAGCCGAAAGAGAAATCAAGAAACTGATCCCATTCACAATTGCACGAAAAACCATAAAATACCTAGGAAGAAACCTAACCAAGGATGTAAAAGACCTATATGTTGAAAACTATAGAAAACTTATGAAAGAGATTGAAAGAAGACACCAAGAAATGGAAAACCATTCCATGCTCATGGATTGGAAGAATAAACATTGTGAAAATGTCATTATTACCCAAAGCAATCTACACATTCAATGCAATCCCCATCAAAATTGCATCAGTGTTCTTCTCAAAGCTAGAACAAACTACCCTAAAATTCGTATGGAACTACAAGAGACCCCGATTAGCCAAAGTCATATTGAAGAAGAAAACCAAAACGGGAGGCATCACAATCGTAGACTTTAGCCTCTACTACAAAGCTGTCTTCATCAAGACAGTATGGTATCGGCACAAAAACAGACACATAGACCAATGGAATAGAATAGAGAACCCAGAACTGGGCCCACAAATGTACGGCCAATTAATTTTTGACAAAACAGGAAAGAGTATCCAATGGAAAAAAGACAGCCTCTTTAGCAGGTGGTGCTGGGAGAACTGAACAGCAACATGCAGAAGAATGAAACTAGACCACTCTCTTACACCATACACAAAAATCAACTCAAAATGGATGAAGGACTGAATGTGAGACAGGAAACCATCAAAACCTTAGAGGAGAAAGCAGGAAACAACCTCCTTGACCTCAACCGCAGCAATTTCCTCCTCAACACCTCCCCAAAGGCAAGGGAATCGAGAACCAAAATGAACTATTGGGACCTCATCAAGATAAAAAGCTTCTGCAATACAAAGGAAACAATCAAGAAAAGTAATAGGCAATCAACGGAATGGGAAAAGATAGTTGCAAATGACACATCAGATAAAGGGCTAGTATCCAAAATCTACAAGGAAGTCACAAAACTCCACATCTAAAAAACAAATAACCCAGTGAAGAAATGGGCAGAAGACATGAACAGACACTTCTCCAAAGAGGACATCCAGATGGCCTACAGGCGCATGAAACGATGCTCAACATCACTCATCATCAGGGAAACACAAATCAAAACCACACTGAGATATCACCTCATGCCAGTCAGAGTGGCTAAATGAACAAATCAAGAGACTAGAGATGCTGGTGAGGGTGTGGAGAGACGGGCACCCTCCTACACTGTTGGTGGGAATGTAAACTGGTGCAGCCGCTCTGGAAAACAGTGTGGAGGTTCCTCAGAAAACTATCCATAGAACTCCCCTATGACCCAGCAGTAGCACTGCTGGGGATCTACCCAAGGGATACAGAAGTGCTGATGCCTAGGAGCACATGTACCCCAATGTTCATAGCGGCACTTTCAACAATAGCCAAATTAGGTGGAAAGAGCCTAAATGTCCATCAACTGACGAATGGATCAAGATGTGGTATATATACACGATGGAGTACTACATGGCAATGAGAAAGAATGAAATCTGACCATTTGCAGGAAAGTGGATGGTCCTCGAGGGTGTCATGCTAAGTGAAATAAGTCAGGCAGAGAGGGACAGATACCATATGTTTGCCCTCATAGGTCTAACAGGAGAAACCTAACAGGGGACCATGGGGAGGGGGAGGGGGAAAAGAGTTGGGGAGAGAGAGGGGGGCAAATCATGAGCGATTACTGAATACTGAAAATGAAACGAGGGCTGATGGGGAAGGGAAGGAGGAATGGGGGAAGTGGGTGATGGTCATGGAGGAGGGCACTTGTGGGGAAGAGCACTGGGTGTTGTATGGAAACCAACTTGACAATAAACTATTAAAAAAACCCCACAAGACAACCGAAGTCCACACAGCCGTCCTTCGGGAACACAAGTATCAGTGACAGGCGTTCGATAAACGGTCCGCAGTGGTAAGGTGTCCTGGCCACCTGGCGGGGAGACTTCAGTGAGTCTAGTCAACGCGCTCCCTGTGGCCTGTCATCCCGTCTTCACGCTGTGGGGACACCAAGAGCCTGCCCTGCACCGTTCGCTGCCTTCCGAGGAGCAGGCGGAGGTCAGAGCCGTGCCAGCCCTGGACCTCTGACGAGCTGGCCCAGAAACGTCTCCGGGGAAATCTCCCCAAGTCCCCTCGGCTATGGTACCGTCAGACCTGAGATCCAGACCTCAGTCCCCTCAGGCCCGTGACTCCCACGGGAAGATGTGCTTTCGTATCTCTGGATCTTTAATGGAGTCCAGCGTGGAGTCCTCCGATTACACACAGCAGGACTCGGAAATGACCTTTCCGAGACTGTCCTGAGCGGCGCAGAGTTAGAGGAGACAGGGCGTATTGTGTCTGATGTCGGGGTAATCACTGGGCGCCCATCAGCCCCCAGGCACAGTAGCGTGTTCAGGTTTTATTTTTTAATGTTTAAAAAAAAAATTTTTTTTTTGAGACAGAGAGAGGCTGTGTGAGCAGAGGAGGGTCAGAGAGAGAGGGAGACAGAATCTGAAGTAAGGCTCCAGGCTCTGAGCTAGCTGTCAGCACAGAGCCTGATGCAGGGCTCGAACCCACAAACTGCAAGATCATGACCTGAGCCGAAGCCAGACACCCAACTGACTGAGCCACCCAGTCGCCCCTAAGATTTTATTTTTTTAGGGTAATCTCCACACCCAGTGCAGGGCTCAAACTCACAACCCCAGGATTGAGAGGTGCACACTCTGGTGTCCGAACCAGCTGGACACCCCCACAGCCCTGTGTCCTTACAAGGAGGGCCCTGCTTTGTCTGCACAACGACCCACAGGACATTCACAAGCATCCATGATGTAGACAAATGTGGCTTAGATCGGTGGCTTACCTGGGCTCACCTGCTGGCAAAGCACCGAGAACACAGAAGCCGGGGCCCCTAACTGCCCCACAGCCCTCGGAAGGGCTCCGAGACCACGGCTGCCCCCACTGCCAGGCTGTCCCTGGACCCTGCTGCGGGTCCCTCTGTGCCCCCCATGAGCGGTGCGTTTGTGGGAGGAGGAGGAGGGCTGTGTGTGCGTGTGTATGTGTGTGCATGGAGAATGGGTGTGCATTGTGTATGTATGTGTGTGTGTAGTGAGGATGGGGTGTGTGTGGAAGATGGGGTGTGTGTGTGTGTGAGTGTGTGGTGAGGACAGGGTGTGTGTGTGTGTGTGTGGACAGGGTGTGTGTGTGGTGAGGACGGGGAATGTGTGTGAGTGTGTGTGTGTGGGCGCGTGGACAGGGGCATAGGAGGACAGGACCCACATCAGTGAAAACACAAGCTCTGGGCTCAGAGTGACCTCGCCCACCTGGACCTCGGTGGGTCACTCAACCCCACGAGGCCTCAGTTTGCTAATCTGTAAAGTGGCCGGTGATGCCCCTGGGGGAGCGGCTCAGTCCGCGACGCTCAGAGCGTGTGGTCCTCGGTGTAGCCTGATGCTTCTCCGACCATCAGGGAAGCTTCTCTGCCCCGGATGCTACACAGAAAGCGCTACGCCCTGGGAGTTGGAGGGGGGCAGGGGCCGCAAGGGTGGGACCGGCATCCAGTGGAGGCGGGAGCAGGGGGCACAAGTCACCCCATCGCCGGGAAAGCTCGTCCGGGCTTCGGTGAGGCCCCCCGAGGGCGGTGTGTCCCTCACCTCGTGCACCGCGGGACCACCACTTCCGGGTGGCACGTCCCTGGGCGTCCACACAGATTCAGGGGCCCTTTCCAGCAAGATCATCAGCAAGCTACGCTAGGCTAGCTATTATCGGCCAACTTGAAAGAACATTCTTGATGGTTTTATCAACCCTTTTCCTACTGCAACAGGCAGATTTCTAAAATCTGTTTTTGTACTTTGCCAATGAAAACCCGTAAATTCGTATTTAGCGATGTGGCTTCCTAATCACGTCAAAGCCGGCGGGACTTAATACCGTCAAAACAGAGCTACTGTAAGAAATAAACCTTTACCAGACATGGGACATCAAACGTTTTCTGTGCTACTTCTTAAATCCGGCGCTTCGGCGGAGTCCCGCCCCTACCCTGCAGCCCCCGCGCCCC
>NC_043703.1:163221758-163254090 GCF_006229205.1 Suricata suricatta
GCGCCCCAGGCCGCCCCCACCCCACAGCCCACGCGCCCCGTGCGGCCGCACCTGTAGGAAGATGCGGCCGATGCCGCTCAGGAGCTGCGGCTCCTGCTCCGGGTGATACTGGATGACCGAGTGATAAGCATCCACAGCCAGCACGTAATCCTACGGGCGGGCGGGGGGAGAAACCGAAAGAACGTTTTGGGTTAAGAAGGTCACTGTTTCACGAAATTAAGAGCTCACGTGCCTGCAGACTCAGGTGGAGAGAGGACACGTCAACACGTGAACCGGTAGGAAGCGGAGAGCCAGGGCCTGGCGCTGCGCCTGGGGGCTGAGTGTGAGCCCCCAACAGCGGCCAGACACGCGGCCAACCGGGACCCCAAGCTTTGTCCGTAACTAGACTCGGGAAATGCCTTCCTCTCCCTGAGGGGCTGAGGACCTTCCTGCTTCCGCTTTCTAAACAGCAAGCAGTAATTCACCTGCACTGTCTCTCGCTTTGTTTCTTGACAAAATTAAGTGAATTGGTGATTTTCACCTTGTCACCGTCTGCCAATGGCATAAACCAAATTTATTTATTTATTTTTTAAATATTTTAAATGTTTAATTTTGAGAGACAGAGATTGAGCATGAGCAGGGAAGGGGCAGAGAGGGAAACACAGAATCCAAAATAGGCTCCAGGCTCTGAGCCGTCAGCACAGAGCCTGACACAGGGCTCGAACTCATGAACCGTGAGATCATGACCTGAGCCAAAGTTGGATGCTTAACCAATGGACCCATCAGGTACCCCTGAACCAAATGTATTAATAGTATCTCTTAAACAATTTCTATGCTAGAAATTGAGGAAAAGTCCTTACATGCAAACAAAAAACCCCACCAAACAACTTGACTGAGGGCACGAGACCCCAGGGCAGGCTCATGCGGGAGAACGCTGGAATGCGGTGCGGGCAGCGCGGACATGCACATGGGCCCTTCAGGGGGCTCTGCTGGCCACGGTGCTTGGGCGTGCACCCCGGCAGGCGCCCTCTCTCACTGCGTCGGAGCACCCTTCTTGCGGCCCTGGGGCACCGGGCACGCCTGACCATCTCTGCACCCCCACACTCCCGGCACCGGCCCCGCAGGGACACTCGGCTCAGGCCAAGTAAAGGAACCCCTGTCCGTCCACAAGTAAGAGGAGGAGCCAGTCCCCCAGGCCACAGCCCTGGCTCGTCTCAGGTCCCCGCATCAGCAGTGATCTCTGTGACGTCTACTGAGCAGGCTCGGGGCCGGGCCGTGCGGCTCCTGAGTCCCAGCACCTGGCGGCGAGAACCATGGCGCCGCAGGCACCCTTTTCCCGGCTTGTTCTTCGTTCCTCCGCACTTGCCGTCTGCTCCAAGCTGGGGCTGCAGTCAGCAGCCTGCCAACTGAACAGTCGGCAGGAAGACAGGTGACAAGTAAAATTCCAGCCTAGCAGGAAAAGAGTGGAAGCTCTCCAGTCTGGCTCTTTCCAGGAAAGCTCATTGGACACCTCGCACTGACGGTGTGCTGCTCACAAGGAGCCGCCCGGCGCCTGCCACCGGTCCTGGGGCTCCCTGCTGCCCGGCACCGGCGCCCGCGGCAGGGCTGCGGTGCTGCCAGTGCTGTGCACACACGTGTGTGAGCAGGCACGAGTGTGTCTGTGGATGCATATGTGAGTGCAAGTAAGCACGTGCATGAGTGTGCATGCAGGCACAAGTGTGAGGAACCAAGCATGTGCACGAGTGTATGCATAAGTGTGTGCAAGCACGAGTGTAAGAAACCAAGGAGCTGCAGACATATGCACAAGTGTGAGCACGAGTGCTAATGTGGGCACACAAGCATGAGCAGGTATGTGCATTCAAGTGTGAACGTGTGAAGGTGCACCAGCATGAATGTGAGTGTGAGTAATGGGTATGTAAAAGCATGAGTGTGAGAAAAATGCACAGATGTGCATGCTAGTGTGAACGTGCGTGCAAGTGCATTTGCAAACACAAGCAGGTAATGTGCAGGGGTGTGTGCGTGTGAGCTAGGCTGAGGCTCCAGTGGAGGGTGCACGGGGTGCGCTCCCAGGCACGAGGCTACCCGGATGCCCGCCGGTGGGAAAGTCACCTGCTGTGATTTAACACCCACCCCTCACTGTTGGTTTCATGCCAACAAAAGGCATTTGTGACATTCTTGTTAGCACTTGAGTGTCACTGATCCAGGCCAGTCCGTGTGTCTTGGATCTTGGCTTGTGCGTCACTCACTAGAGCGATGCTCCCAGCCGAGCCAGAGCCAGGACGTGGAGGGCGGGGTAGGTGCCCACTTCTGGCTGCCAAGTCCGCGGGAGCCTACGTGGCGGTCTCACAACCGCGTTTCAGTGCTTGGGGCCGGGAGTCCGAGTTTCCGAAGATAATCTGATATGGAAAAAAAGCCCAGCAACGATGCCCGACGGAGTTGCAGTGGTGTGTGCCTGTGTTAGCACGCTCCCCGGGAGAACATGCCCTGGCCCCCCCCCCCCCCCCCCGCTACCGGCAGCACGCGGCAAGGTCGGCGGCCCTGGCAGCCCTGCAAGGTATTGCTCCCCGGCTGGGGCAGGACACGCCCGGGGGCAGAGCGGCCGTGGCCTCAGGACGCACTCCGCAACGTTTCCGGGAGCCTACGCAGGGGGGTGGATGGAGGAGCTTCCCTAACTTCTCTTTGCCTGCACGGCTTACTTCCGGAGGCGGAGGGCGTTCAGCCTCTGACCAGGAAAAGGCTCACGGGAGCCCGCACACCCCCTCCCCACCCCGGCCCCCTGCCCACTGGCTCCTGCAGGGGGGCCTGGCCTGGCTCCGCGCAGCGTGCACCCCCCTCCCTCCAGCAGCTACGCTACCCGGTGGCGTGACGTGGGAGTCAGCCATCTGCCGCCAGAAGGGGTTTGTGCGGGGACACTGAGGCAGGAGGAAGCGGTACTACTCGCCTGCGTGAGCCCCATGTGACGTGAGACTCCCCGGGGCGGCCGCCCCCACGGGTGCCCAGGGCTCCGGGAGTCTAGGGAAGGGGCGCGGCATCTGAAACGTCACACTGCTGGACACGCCCTGTGCTGCGTCACACACGTACCCACGCCTGACGGCACGTCATATGCACATGCCCCGGGCCATATGCACATGTACCTGCGCCAGACTGTGTAGTGTGGACACGCCCCGGGCTGTGTAACACATAACTGGGCCCGATACATCATATGCACACGCCCCCGGCTACAGGACACACGACTCCATCTGACGGTATGCCATATGGACATGTCCTGGGCCACGTGACATACGTAACTGTGCCCCACAGCACATTGTGTAGGTACTTGGGGCTGAAATGTACATTTCTCATCAGAAAAAGTGTTTATTTCACTGTAACAGAAATGTTACTCTGGACGATGTAACCGTCGGCAGTGCACGAACCTAGTGAGCAGGCCCCCGCCCCCGTAGGGCGGTGCGTGCTCACACGCGACGGCGCTAGGGCACGTGCAGACCTTCACCGCAGAACGTGCACTTCAACTCCTGTTAATGTTGATTCTCTAAAATTTCAAATTAAATTGCATTCGTCACAAAGTATTTATGAAGCATGTGTTCTGTGTGGAGCCCCAACGAGTCGGTGGAAAACTTACAGTTGGTGCTTGATGGTATTAGCACCGCAGCGGACAGAGAAGTCATCCTGTGGTGTCCTCTTAACGTGTCATCCCATAGTGTCCTATTAGTGTGTCCTAACAACGCAGGTGAACACCGACCGTGGACCGGGACTGCCGGAAAGGCCGCCCTGGGAATGCAGTCTGCTCTCGTGGCAGCAGCTGGTGGCTTCTGTGCGGGGCCCCAGCCCCCCGGGGCCCGAGCTGGCGCCGGCGTCAGCAGGCTGGGGAGGACCGCCTACCTGGAGGCCGCCGGCTGCGCGCACGCCTGGGGAGCCCGACCACGGGGGACAGGTCAGTGCAGGGTGCCAGCTGAGGTCCTGCACCCCGCGTGGCGAGAGGGGGCAGTGTGGGTGTCACAGCCGCGGGTTCCAGAGAGCCAGTGCTGCGCCGCGTGTCAGAGTAGGTGCCCGGGGCTCCGGACATGCTGGCTACAGCGAGGTCACAGTCTGTGCCCTGGTGTCACGCCGTTACTGGGGCCGTGTGTGCCCGGTGCAGCCGCCCTACAGCAGCTTCTGTCACAAATCCTCTTCCTGACGGGCACAGGGCCGTGCTGTGCATTTACACCCGCGGCCAAGCCCTCCGCGCCACACCAGCCACGGAGCTCTGCCACCCGATCGACCGCCTGCTCAGCTTTGCTGGAGATTAAGCTCAGGGCTGACCTTGGGCTGACCTGTGGGGGTCTCGGGGTCTGGGGGTCCAAAGAGCCCAGAAGGCGTTGGCGCCTGCAGCGGCTCTTAGCTGTCGCAGGGCTGCTGGGGGGTGGGTGCGGGTCCCCTGTCCTGGCGGGCGGTGGCGGCAGTCAGCCCAGGGTGGTCAGGTTCCCACCTGGGAGGAGCCAGACACTGCTGTTGTGCTGGGGAGGGCCTGATTGGGACCAGACGAGAAACGAAAGACCCCAGGCGTCCATTCAGCCTCCCTGATCTGTGAGCTGCGGCCCTCCCCCGCCTTGCGGGAGCCCAAGGCTCTGGGTGGCGTCCCTGTGACACAGGTCTGCTGGGGAAGCCTATCTCCCGGTACCACGGACATCGGTCAGCAAGTCCGGTCAGGACCGGGAGAAACCCCTCCTCCAACACGGGGAGGGCAAGGCTCCCTTTCTGGGATGGAATCCAGAGGGAAATATTGGAAATGGGGGGCAGGGAGAGAGGTGGGGGGAGAGAGGGAGGGAGAATGAATGATGATTTTAGCTACATCATCTAGACGCAGGTCTGAACGCTTAAACACGGCTGTGTAAACTCGGTATTGCACTGAAACTTCCTCCCGCACACGTGACGTTACGTGTGGCCCCGGGTGAGTCAGGGAAGCTCCGGCGCCTGCCACCCGCCACAGAGCCCACAGTCCCCGCCATCCCCACAGTCCCCACAGGCCCCACAGAGCCCCCAGTCTCCACCGTCCCCACAGTCCCCGCAGAGCCCGCAGTCCCCACCGTCCCCACCGTCCCCACCGTCCCCGCAGAGCCCGCAGTCCCCACAGTCCCCACAGTCCCCGCAGGCCCGCCGTCCCCACAGTCCCCGCCGTCCCCACAGTTCCCACAGTCCCCGCAGGCCCCGCAGAGCCCACAGTCCCCACAGTCCCCGCAGAGCCCGCAGTCCCCACCGTCCCCACAGTCCCCGCCGTCCCCACAGTCCCCGCAGGCCCCGCAGAGCCCGCAGTCCCCACCGTCCCCACAGTCCCCACAGAGCCCGCAGTCCCCGCAGAGTCTGCAGTCCCCGCCGTCCCCACAGTCCCCGCAGGCCCCGCAGAGCCCGCAGCCCCCGCAGCCCCCGCAGTCCCCGAAGTCCCCGGGCGGGCCCGCTGCCGCCCTCCCCGGAGCGCACGCACCTTCATCAGCAGCAGGCAGTTAGCCATGGAGCACGTCACCCGGCCCAGGCGGGACCTCCACAGCCGGATGGAGGCTGCAAGAGAGGGGCGGTGGTGAGCATGCGCGGGAGGCGAGCCCTGGCCCTCCGCGAAGGTCCTGTGACTTCCAGCCTACAAGGTCCCCGTCGCCACGGCTGCACAGGGCATCAAGCCGGCACTGCCCGGTGGCGGCTGCTATGGCCACAGGCCTGGAAGACGGCAGTACCTGAATGACCATCATTCCGGGAGCCGGCCGACCCTGTGCTGCCCACGTGCTGACCATGACCTTCCCATGTGCCAGGACTGATGGGCGGCTGTGGGGTTACACCTGCCTGGAAAGTATGCTTGTTCTCGGACACGATGAACTTAAATTGCTAGAATTAGGAACATAACTCACTTTGCCTTTAAGCAATTAAAAATACATTCGGTGCTTGCAACATCATTTCTGTGAGAAGTTCTCAACAGGATCTTGTGTTAATGAACGTAAATGTGGACGGTCCCCGTGAACCGCGGTCTGTCTCCACGAGACAATCCCAAGCAGGCTCCCCGCTGAGCGTGGCGCTCCACCCCACAACCCGGGGTCATGACCTGGGCAGAGGTCAGGGGTCTGATGCTCAACCCCCCGTCCCCCCAGGCCTCTCTCAAGTGCTCCTTCTCAGTTCGGGAAGGAAGCCCCATTGACTGTGAAACTCCATCTGTGACAACCCTCAGGTGTCCAAGGGCCGCCTCCGGAGACCTGGCAGCCCCCTGCTCCTCCCACTCATGCGGGCACCCAGCACCAGAAAATGGGGCGCCCGAGGGTGGGCGGTGCCTCCCGGCTGACCCAGCTGCAGCTAGGCCACTGGGAAGTCTGTGTGCACGCGTGTGCATGTGTGGGTGTGTGTGTGTGCGTGCACCCACACACACCTGCAAACCTGGCTGTCCTCTGGGATTTCTCACACAAAGGACGCTGTGTTTAAAGCATGAAAGCAGCCGGGTGCTGCTGGCCCCGTAGGCAAACCACTCCTGCCCACCCATGCCCCCTTCTCTCAGGGTCGCCTGCCCTGGGGGCACCTGAGGGAGTGCTGGCCCGTGAGGCTCCTCGGCGTGGCTGCAGAGGAAGTTCCACTCGCCAGAGTAATGCTGGCCGGTGGCCGCCGAGGGCCCGTCCGCTGGGCACACACGGGGCCACACAGGCTGGTGGCCGCCAAGCGCCCGCTTCGGGCTGGGCTCCCACAGGTGGAAACGGCCGCATCCCTGGAGGTGCTGCAGGACCGGCGCTGTGCCCAAAGGAGAGGGGGTCCGGAGGAGGCAGTGGTAGGCGAGGGGCCCCTCGGGAGGAGGGTGTGTGCCATCTGAGTCGGGTTCTGAAGCACAATTAGCAGCTCACCCGGCATGTTCTAAGACGTTACAGCCAGGATGCCCGTCTCCTCACTGGCTCCCAGCGGCCCAGTGCTCAGGGTCAGCCTGGCCTCCCTCTGCAGCCTGGGGGGCCCCCGCACGCCCCTCTGTCAAGGCTGTGGCTCTGGAGGGCAGCCCCCACCCCGGGGGACACCCAGCTCCTGCCCGCCGCGGGAGCCGCGCTGGCTTCCAGGACCGCTGGGCGTGGGAGGGTCTCTTGCACCCGATGGGGCTCCCTGTGGGCGGCCTCACACCTGGGCTTGCCCTTCACGTACCAAGAGCACCAGGCCTGGCACCTGGCTGCCCAAACAAGGGGAGCAGACGAACGCAGGAGGGGTCGGAGGCTTTACTGAGGGGGGGACGCCGCGTACTCGCGAGCAGCGGGGCACTGACCTCGTCTGTTCTCGGGCGTGACGCAGCTCTCGCTTCCGTCCTCGGCCAGGCCCTGCTCCAGGTTCGCCAGGATCTGCGGCAACGCCAGAGGAGAACATCGTGAGACACGAGTTTGCTTCCAGACCTTGTCGTGACAGACTCCGGGGGAAGCAGCTTTCTCTGTACAGAAACCAATCTGTCGAGGAATGTTCCTTCCACACGGACGCATCTTAACCATCAGCACTCGGGACGGAGGGAGGGGGTGTGGAGGGGTGGCGTCTGCGTCCCTGGTGCTCGGAAAGCACTGGGACAGCAGAGCAGCAGAGGTGACGTTCTCCAGCGTGTTACACGCGAGGGTGACGACTAACTTCAGTGAAGAAGCCCCTGCAGGGCGCCGTGGGCTGCGGCCTTTCTGGATGCGCCAAGCCTACTCTGAGCACCTGTCACTCTGTGTAGTGGCTGCTGTCTGGCTAATAACTTTGGGGTGCCTGTGTGACTTGGCCCTTCCTGAGGAGGCATGGCTGTCCTCACAGTGAGGAGGGAGCGTGTGTGCTGAGTGGCAGGAGGGAAAAGCGTGGAGGGGAAAGGCTGTGTGCCGGGGATGGAGCGCTGAGGACACCGGGTCACAGTGCCGTCATGACCGACCTCAGGGGCAGGTGCTTTGGGGAAAAGATCCTTTTGTTTATCGATCACCTTGCCGGTTACCATGTCCCCAGATGACCCACCCCAGCAGGGGATATCTGCCACCGGATGAGGCCCCTACTTTGGGCTTTTGCGTGCGGGGTCCCCGGGGGCTCAGCAGAGGGCGAGCTGGGCCTCTGCGCAGCTGCGAGGTCCCCGCTTAGCGCCAGCTGGGGCCCAGCCTCCGCGAACAGCCCGCGCTGCCTCGCGGGATCCAGACACCGGGCTCAAAACTGGAACCGCCACGGTTCTCAACTGGGTCCGAGCCAGGTCACATGACCCTGTTAGCGCATCTGTCTTCTGGTAGAGATTCATACAAGCAGAAATGGACCAGGAAAGGAAGTCTTGATGCTGCTCTTAACTAACCTCCGGCGAGAATACAGGGCGGACAGGGAGAGAGAGGGGCAAGAATCACTGAAGGAGAGAAGGTGCCCCGCGCCCTCTGGGTCCCGAGGGCCCACCGCCAGGGTCACTGGACGGGACACGGGGATGGAGTGGGTGTCCAAGCACAGAACCAACCCCAGGAACCGAGCTGGAGAGGAGGAGCCGCACGACATGAGGGTGAGGGCGCTGACTGGCCGTGCCCTCACCCCGCGTCATCTGTGCCGAGGACCAGCCTCTGCGGCCACGTTACCCGCAGCCTGGGCTGAACCGGGAGGGCGGTGCCAGGAGTCCTAGGGCTGGAGCATGACCGCGGGGGCAGGGGGGAGGGGTGGGCTGCTCTGGGGCACCCACAGGAGAGGACACATGTCCTGGAGAGAAAAGCGGGAGCCCCAGCCCTCTGGTGCTGATATGACTTTAGAGTCCGGCGCACTCACCTCCCAGAGGTCGGTTCTGTGAAGGAAAGTGACAGAACACTGCCAGCCCAAAGCGCCAAGTGTTTAGTCTGCAACCGTGGTAAGGTCCCCTTCCCTCCCCCATCCCTCTGTCCCAGACAGAATGGCCGAGGCCCAGGCCCAGGTCAGGCTTTGGCGGGTGGCGCCCTGGGGACTGACGGGCTGGGGACCACAGCGTGCAGGAAAGCTCCAGGGAGGGTGCCTCGCCCCTCTCACTGGGCGGGCTGCCCGGGCTGCGGGTGCTGTAGTTGTGGGGAATGGCTTTTGTCGGAGGAGCACCCACCACAGCGGAGGCCCGGGTTCAAGGGCCTGAGCTCTCACTAACAACTGGAGTCCAGACTCAGGGGGGAGCAGGTGTGCCTCAGGGAGGCTCGGACTTCTCTAGGGAGTCCTGTCACCTGCCTATCCCGGCCATGGTCTCCAAGGGGACCTTCAGGGAAAGAGGCTTTGCTAAGCGAAAGGAGGTTTCTTGGCGCTGCTTCAAGCCACCCCAGGATTACTAAACACTCCCACGAACCAGGCTGTGTGCTAAGTCGTTGTGCGCACCCCCGATCTAACCCGCACGGCAGCCCTCAGGCAGCTGGGGACACCCCTCATTTCGGCTGAGGACCTGAGGCTCACGGGGGCCAGTTGCTCTGCCAGGAAGAGACAGGCGCACCTGGAGAGCCCCCTCGGCCTGACTCTGGGGCCCTCCCCCACCTGCCTGTGGACACAGTGTCCTCCAGGGCTCCGCCCTGTGAAACAATGCTCTCTTCTTCCCGTGTAGGTCACAGAAGGACAGAATACACAACGCCCAGATACACAAGCGAGGGATGCAGAATTCCAGACCCCATTCTCCTGATGCCCACTGATGCTGGGGTCTTGTGTCGGAGTCAGGACTGATCATCTGCTAACTTCTGTACCTTGTGGCTCACATTTGGTGCATCAGATTTTATTTTATTTTTATTTTTTTATTTTTTTTTAACTTTTTTTTTTCTTTTTTTTTTTTTTAATGTTTTTTACTTATTTTTGAGAGACAGAGACAGCACAAGCAGAGGAGGGTCAGAGAGAGAAGGAGATACAGAATCGAAGCAGGCTCCAGGCTCCGAGCTGTCAGCACAGAGCCCGACATGGGGCTTGAACCCACGAACCGTGAGATCATGACCTGAGCTGAAGCCTGACGCTTAACTGACCGAGCCACCCAGGCGCCCCTATTTTATTTTTAATGTTTATTTATTTTTGAGAGAGAGAGCAAGCGAGGAAGAGTGTGTGCGCATGACCGGGGAGGGGCAGAAAGACAGGGAGACACAGAATCCGAAACAGGCTCCAGGCTCTGAGCTGTCAGCACAGAGCCTGACGCGGGTCCCGAACTCATGATCAGTGAGATCATGACCTGAGCCGACGTCAGACACTTAACTGAGTGACTCACCCAGGGGCATCGATTTTACACTAGGTTGGCGCTGCGCCGGGTACAGGTCACGTTCCCAAGTCCACATCCCGAGATTTGCAGTGGTGCAGAGTCTGGAGTTTCTAAACGTGTGGCCTTCCACCACGAGCAGAGTCAAGACACAAATCTTGTCAAACCCCGAAGGCAGGACACTCCTGAGCTCTTCTGAGCACCAGGACGTGAGCCTCGCCCAGCTGGTCCCCCACAACGGGGGCCCACCATCATCTCCTGCTGGTGCGCTCCGACACACAAGGCCAGGAGCCTGAGCCTCTCGCACCTGACCCGCGGTGACAGCGGCGCCCGTGTCACCGCGCACGCACGGGCCCAGCAGCATGGGTGTCAATGGCAAAGGCACGGACGGTGAGATCATGACCTGAGCAGAAACCAGGAGTCGACGCTTTACCGACTGAGCCCCCCCTATCCCCCCGAGGCCCCTGGATGTCATACTTGAGTAAATTCCAGCACCAACACCGCCTTCTGGCCGCTTCGGCCCGCTCACTGGCCACACACGGGGAACAGCTCAGACGGAGCGCGGCGGGGTGGGGGCCGCTGCCCAGGAAACCGCACTCATGGGGGTGGGGGGCGCGGTGTTCTGCTCAGCCCTGGACTGTGGTGGGCACTCAGCGCACACAGCTGCTCACTCACATCTGCCTGTTGGCCTGATCGAGGGTGACAGACCACCCACTCCTGCTCCCACCTCCGGGGGCGCCCAGCCGAAGCACCTTCACTCCTGCGCGGGACCCCCTGCGAGGGGAGAACCACGAGGGGAGAACCACCGTGGGTGGGGGAGCTGTGCACAGGACCCAGCGGGAGCTCAGGGGCTGGGCTTCTGTCTGGCGGGGGCGGGGCGGAGGAGGAGCCGGGGGCGGGGCCACAGAGGAGCCCGGAACCTGCAGGCCCCGCCTTGCTCCAGGTCCCCACTCCCTTCTCTTCACCGCCAGCAGTCCTGTCACGTGGGGCTGCCTCTTTCGGGGAGGCAGGGCCGGGCTTTAAGTTGGAACCCACAGAACGGACACGTTGAGCTCAGCCCTGAAAATCCTTCTGGCCAGAGTCCCACACGCTCTCTCTTCCAGGACCGGCTGCCTGTGTTTCTTCCAGAATCAGAACCGCCCGCCCCTCGTCAGTTCACCAGCAGAGACGGGCTCACATCTGGGTCCTGCTGCAAGAAGGACACCCACTGGCGCACAGCGTCGTCCCGCAACGCGGGCTGGGATGTCCCCGCCCAGTGTCACCTGAGAGACTCGGTCACACTCAGGCACCGGGCCTGTCCACCTCGCTGCCCTCACGGAGGTGTCAGCCGCCACCGCCCGCCACCCGGGGATGAAGGCGCCTGAGTGCGGAGGGACCCCATCTCCGGGGCCGCCCTGGGGGACACGGTGTGTCGGACACGGACCCCGGGCTCTTACTAGTCAGTCCGATCTACCACCAGACGCAGGAAGACGTGTTCGTGCCGGACGGAGCAGAGAACCGGGCCCAGGAGGAAGGCCGTAGGTCCTTCTCCCTTCTCCCTTCAGTGGGGACGCGTCACAACGAGGCGACAAATCACGTGATCACGGGCACATTAGCTGGCCTCCCTGTGCCTCGGTTTACTCAGCTGTAAACTGGGGTAACGAGACCCTTACTCACCGGGTTTGTGGGAGGATTAAGTGCGCTGTTTTCTGCACAATGCTGAGGGGCAGAGACCGGTGCCCCAGGAGCGCGCCGTTTCGGAGGCGGGGGCTCGGACTCCCCGAGCAGCCGCGGCGGCAAGACCCGCCCTCCCCTCTCCCTGCCCGGCGCGCCAGGCGCCCCAGGGCCAGGAAAACTGCCTCGGAACGTCTTCTCTTCTCCCCTCACGTCACCGTAACTCTTGGAATTTTCTCTCAACTACATAAAAATTCCCCCGCCGGGATACGGAGGTAAACGCGAAACATAATTAGGAAAATCATCTGTGTACAGTTTAGGAAATCATTGATTTCTCGGTAACAAGTTATATGCTTCTTATTTCTGAAAATGGCTGTATCTTAAGTGTGTTTTAAGATTCAAGGAAAAAAGTGTTAGAACCTCAAAAGTGTTGGTCAACACACTTTCCCCATCAACTGATGAGTGTACAAGAGAGAAGAGTTTTCCTTTTTCTCTCTGAAGTTACCAAACGCGGAGGCTGTGGGTGCCCGGGGCGCCCGCCTCCCTGCATCTTGGAAAAAGCCCCATTAAGCCTGCCTCAGGAATAACTGGAGACCGAATGGAGGGACGGGAGAGACACTGTCTCATTTAACACAGCGCTGTGACGCGCGGCGCCCTCGCCGCTGCCGCTCGGCTTCCCTGCGCGGAGGCGGGAAGGGAAGGGCGCTGCGAGTCCAGCCAACGACGGAGCGGCCCGGCGCCTGGGGACCGAGAGACTCTGCGTGCCGATCTCCTGCTGACGGCACCTCTCGGGGTCATGTGATCTCCCGCGGACGCAGCCCGGTGTCCTCCAGTCACCGGCAGTGTGCAGCCAAGAACAATTCAGAAGGCGCTTCGGAACCTAATTTGCCTTCGGAGTCCGCATCCCAGTTCAACATTATACAGTATGATTGGCTTTGATTCTGGAACCTTTTAAACCATTACGTCTTTAAATACTGCGTCTGGGCCTCTGTGAGAGAGGAAGTAGGTGCCTGTAGTGTTTGCAGGACGCATGGGGCCTGCCAAGTTTAAGGGCACGTGATGTTTGCATAAGGGGGATATTTCCCTGCTTTTTTTTTTTAATGTTTATTTATTTTTGGAGAGGGAGAGAGACAGAGAGCATGAGCAGGGAAAGGGCAGAGAGAGAAGGAGACACAGAATCCAAAGCAGGCTCTAGGCTCTGAGCTGTCAGCTCAGAGTCTGATGTGGGGCTTGAACTCATGAACTAGGAGATCATGCCCTGAGCCGAAGTCAAACGCTTAACTGACTGAGCCACCCAGGCGCCCCTTCCCTGCTTTTAACCTACCAACGATACTACGGAAGACTTACATATCAATAAGTTGGATGACCTGGATGAAATGAATACGTTCCTATAAACATACAATCCTCTAGGACTGAATAAGGAGGAAAGAGCAAATCTGAACAGGCCAATTACTAGTAATAAATTGAACCAGTAATCAAAAAACTCCCAACAAACCAAAGTCTAGAATCAGATGGCTTCACAAGTGTATTCTACCAAACATTTTAGAAAGAGTTAATGTGTATCCTTCTCAAACTCTTCTATAAAACTGAAGGAACACTTCCAACCTCATTCTATAAGGCCAGCATTACCCTGATATCAAAATCAGACAAAATCACTGAAGAAAAGAAGAAAAGAAAGAAAGAAAGAAGAAAGAAGGAAAGAACGAAAAGAACGAACGAACGAACAAACGAAAGGAAGAAAGAAAGAAAAAATTTCAGGCCGATATCCCTAATGAACAGACATGCAAAAATCTTCAACAAAGTATCAGCAAACTGAATTCAACTATACAACAAAAGGATCATGCGCCATAACCCAGGGGGATTCGTTCCAAGGATGCAAGGATGGTTCAATCTTCACGTCAGTGATATATCACGTTAGCAAAATGAGGAATAAAAATCTTATGACATTTCCACAGATGCGGAAAAAGCATCTGACACAATTTAATGTCCACTTATGATAAAAACCCTCATCACAATGGGTACAGAGGGAATGTACCTCAGTATAATAAAGGCCACAGAGGACAAAGCCACAGCTAACACAGGTGATGATAAAAGATTGAAAGCATTTCTTCTAAGATCAGGAACAAGTTAAGGATGCCTACTCTTGCCGTTTTTATTCAACATATTATTGGAATTCTTAGCTGCAGCAGTGAGAGAAAGAAATAACATTCAGATTAGAAAGGAGGTAAAACTGTCACTACTCACAGATGATGTAATGCTGTATACGGAAAATGTTAAAGCACCCACCCAAAAACTAGTCGACCCAATAAATGAATTCATTACAGTTGCAGAACACAAAATCAATATTCAGAAATCTGCTGCATTTCTACATAATAACAAACTATCAGAAAAAGAAATTAAAATAATCCCATTTACAGTTACATCAAGAAGAATAAAATATCCAGGAGTACATTTAGCCAAGGTGAAAGGCCCGTGCTCAGAAAACTGATGAAAGACGCTGCAATACATGGAGAGATAGGGTGCGCGGCGTGCGGACGGGAAGAACAGCGTCAAAATCCTGGAAGAAGTCACCGATCAACACAGTCCCTATCAGAACACCGACGGCCTTTCTCACACAACTAGAACGAAAATAATCCTAAATGTGTATGGAGCCACAGAAGACCTTGAAGAGCCAGAGCAGCCTGGAGAAAGAAGAGCTGCGCCCGGGGAGGGGGGGTCCTGCTCCTGATTTCAAAACCGCCCGGAGGCTGGACGCTCCCGGCCCTTTGGCGCCAGCACGGAGACAGGCACGCAGGTCAGCGGAACAGAAGACAGCTGACCGTAGAGCACGGTTTACTCACCTATGACAAAGGACACAAAAATATGTGACAGAGAAAGGAAAGTCTCTTCAATAATGTCAGGAAAACTAGACGGCCACACGCAAAGGAGTGCAGCCAAACCACTTTCTTACACCAGATACAGAAATGACCTCCAAATGGGCCAAAGACTTAAATATAAAACCAGAAGCCATACAACTCCTAGAATAAAACATAGGCAGTGAGTGATATTTTCGGATCTGTCACCTCAGGCAAGGACAGTAAAAAAGCAACAACAAACAAAAAGGTCTCTATCAAACTAAAACACCTTTGCAGAGAAAAGGAAATCATCGAAATGAAAAGGCAACCCAAAGAATAGACGACATTTGCAAATGGCATATCTGATAAGGGATTAACAGTCAAAATAATCAAAGAGCTCATAAAACTCACTATTAAAAAACTCAACCAGGCAGAGGGCCTGAAGAGACATTTTGCTAATGAAGACATACAGGTGGCCCTGGCCACTTGGAGAGACGCTCGCCATCACTACCCGTCGCGGACAGGGGATCAAAACCACACGGATCAAAAGGAGCAGATGTAACAGGCGCCAGGAGGCGGCGGGGAAGAGGCAGACCCGTGCGGCCGCTACGGAAACCAACACGGAGATTTTCACAGATTTACAAAGAGAAGGCCTCTACAATCCGGCAGTCTACTTCTGGGTAGTATTCTGAGGAAGATGAAAACGCTAATTCAGAAAGACGTACGCGCCTCTATGTTCATTACAGGGCTATTTAGAACTGTCAAGATACGGAAGCTAAATGTCCTAAATGTCACTGACGGACGCCTGGATCAAAAAGGTGGGGTATATGTACACAACGGGGTATTCCTCAGGCGTCCTAAGGATGAAGTGCTGCCAATTTTGACCACACGGATGAACCCAGAGGGCATCATGCTGACTGAAATAAGTCAAAGAAAGACAAACACGGCATGACTCCACCACCACGTGCAATCTAAAATACAAAACGGACAAAACAAACCGACTCGGACACGCAGAGAACAAACTGGCGGCTGCCCGAGGGAGGGGAATGGACGAGATGAAGGGGAGTTAGGAGGTACCAGCCTTCCAGGTATCAAGGGAGTGAGACACGGAGATGTAACGTACAGCGTGGGAGTCGGTCGCCGATACAGTTACGACGTTACACGGCGGCCAGTGGGAGCCGGACTTTGTGCGCTATTTCATAGCGTATGTGACAGTGAACACTACGTCGTACACCCGAATGAACACAGTCTTATGTCAATTCCTCTTCAACAACAGCAAATACTCAAGAAGGAGGATTTCAGGCCCCAAGCGTTGCGTCCTCTGTGCCCAACAACAACTTAAGGAGAATAAAGAATACCACGGTGGTGACGCACCGGGTCCCCCTGCCTTCCTGGAGGAAGTGGTGGTGGCGGGCGTTGGGTGGGTTGGGGGAGAGTGATGAGGCGTGCTCCCTGGAAGGAAGGGGAAGTGGGGGTGCTGTCGGTCGGGGGTGAGTGGGTGGGGACCGTCGGTACCTTGCTGCAGACGGCCCTCACGCGGTGCAGCCTGTCCAGGGACTCCTGCGGGTTCCCCAGGTACTGCTGAAGCTCGGCGTGCAGGATCCGCATCGAGAAGGGCACCATGGAGCCTAGGGTCAAAGCAGAGCCGGGTGAGTGAGTCTGCAGCGCCTGCGCCTGCTCTCCCGCCGCACACCCGAGGGAGGGAGCTGCCGACGTGCCAGCGGGAGGGCCGGCAGGATGCCTTTCTTTCTTGGTGAAGTATGCAGGAGTGTCAATTCTAAAACGTGCACTGGTTTTCTTGGCAAAGCAGAGTATATGCGGGTCCCAGACAAGGCTCAGAGGTGAGCGGTGGATGAGCCTGCGGTTTCCACAGCTGTGCCTTCACTGTGTAGACACCAGACCCCGCTCCCTCCTGCAGTGAGAGGGGCCACAGGATGCTCGTGGTCTTTTATATCAGACAGAAGGCTGCCCAGGCTGGGTTCCCGGCAAGCAGAGCCTTTCAAGGGTGCGGGGGACACGGGACCAGGAGAGGACAGCTGAGGGGGACGTGGGACCGAGGGAGGACCGTGAGCGAAGAGGTGGTGTGGACGTGTGCGTGTGCACACACGTGTGTGCAGCCCTGGAGGGAAAGCTCTACCTCACTGCTGCCGCAACGGGAGGCGAGGGAGCTGGACGGAAAAGTCCCGAAGGGAGTATTCATGGCGCACCCAGCCCCCCAGGGCCCTGCGGGGGAGTGAGGGCGGAGCTCTGAAGGGCTCACAGGCGGGAATCCTATGTGGCTGCGGCAGCTCTCAGAAGGGACTCTTTGTTAATGTCATTCCGATATGGTTTGGAATCTGACAGTTGGTATATGTACAGAGTACATATAAACCATCAAAATGATGAGACAGCCTGTGCTGACTATAAACGAGACAGTGGATATGAAAAGTGACAACACAGGGCGGTCACACAGTCAGAAGAGACCTTTTTCAGCAGAGACGGAAGGTGTCACTATTTAGATCCCGAACACAGCTTGGAAGATGGTCAGAAATCAAGCTGTGTGGCACCTGTGACGTGGGCTCTCTGTGCCCCGGTCTGTCCCGCTGCCCAAGCGCTAGTCATCAGGAGAGCCTCCACGGGCCGTGCTAGCACGGCTTCTCGTCCGTGCTTCTCCTGCCGTGCGGATGCATGATGCTCTAGGGTCCTTCACAGAGACTGGAAGAAAGAGCTAAAGAGCGAAGTCAAAAATTGGGAACTCTACAGAAAGAGGCTCTATTGTAATCATACATCCAGACAAAGGAAAGATGACAATTACTGAATTTTAAATGTTTGAATTTGTTTTTTGAAAAAAAATTTTTTTTCTTGATGACACTGAATAATTTCAAAAATTAAAAAGATGGATGACTGAGTCTACATTCGGGAATGAGCTGTTCTTTGCTTCCTAGAAAGAAAAACGTCTTGAGCATCAGCATCAGCTGACACGGGGCTGTGCGGACACGGGCAGTCACACACTTGCTGTGTCACTTCCACCCTTCATATCGAGAAAAGGACAGGCAGTAATCCTTCGTATGGATCAGAATTCACTGCAGAGAGAGCGTATCTCTAGAACTCCTTAAACCCTGTAAGCTCAACACAGAGGCAAATGTTCCCCTGCAAGTTCCCAGACGCAGTTAGAAATGAGCTGAATACATGGCTGGGGGCAGGGAGCTCCGGATGGGGCAAATCCCATGTGCCTGAGGAAGTTTCTGCCTTGAAAAGGACACGCAAAATTTGGGACTTAAATGAAAATGAAAAAACAACTTATCAAAATTTGTGAGATGCAGCAAAAGCAGTGCTACGAGGGAATTTCACAGCATTAGATACATATATTTGAAAAGAAAGAATATCTTAAAGTCAGCCATTTAAGCTTCCATCTTAGAATACTAGAGACAGGCAGGGAATATAGAAGAAGGAGAAAAGAAATAAAAATTAAGGCAGAAATCAATGACATTGAAAATAGGAAATCAACAGAAAAATCAACAAAACTCAGAGCTGTTTTTTGACAAAATTAGTAAAATTTATTAAACTCTAGCCAGGCTAACAAAGAAATAAGAGAGAAAATATGAATACTAATATCAGAAATAAAAGGGGGTACATCACTACTGACCACACGGACACTAAAAGGGTAATGAAGGAGTGTTATGAACAACTCTACTGTTCACAGATTCTGTAACCTAGATGAAATGGACCAGTCCCTTGAAAGAAACCATTTATTAAAAATCACGTAATGGGGTGATGCTGGGTATCTTTTCAAGCGTCTGTTAGCCAGCTGGATGTTACTTTGGAAAAGCGCCTATGCATGTCTTTTGCCCATTTCTTCACTGGATTATTTGTTTCTTGGGTGTTGGGTTTGGTAAGTTCTCACAACATACTTAATGATGAGAAACTAGATGTTTTCCCTGTAAGATCATGAATAAGGCAAAAATGTCTTCTTTTTACTCCTCCTATTACACATCATACTAGAAGCCCCTAATTAATGCAAGAAGATTAAAAAAAGGAAAGGTGTATAGACTAGAAAAGGAAGAAATAAAACTGTCGTGGCAGATGATACAATCATCTATGAAGGAAATCCCAGAGAACTGACAAGAAAACAGAACAGAAAACCCTCCGAGACAGGTAACAATTAAGGGGGACAACACAGGAGTGTGATATGTAAGGGTCACGTGGTCTGACTGACCAGCGATGAACTGAAATCCGAAGTTAAAAACAATACCATTTACAGTAGCACCAACATAGATGACATAGTAAGAGACAAATCTGACAAAATACCTACAAGGTCTACGTGAGGAAAACTCTAAGTCTCTGGTGAAAGAAATCAAAAAAGATGCGAACAAGCGGAACCATGCTCCATGTTAAACGACAGGAGGATGTAACACTGCCAAGGTGTCAGTTCCCCCGAGGGCCACTGGCAGATTCAGTGCGTTCACAATCAAAGCCCCCCCGTTAATCTGTGGACATAAACATACTGATTCCGTGGAGGGGGAGAAGACCATAAATATCCAACACGACGATGAAGAGATGAGCCATGTAAAATGCAAAACTGTGAAACTTCTAGAACAGAACAGAAGAGAAAATCTAAATGACCTGGGTTCGGTGATAACTTTTTAAATATGAAACCAACAACTTGATCCATGAAAGGAAAAAAAAAACAGGCTCATTAAAATTAAAAACTGCCCTGTGAAAAACCAGGTCAAGAGAATGAGAATCAGGGCGCCTGGGTGGCTTATTCGGTTGGGTGTCCGGCTTCGTCTCAGGTCACGATCTCACGGTTTGTGGGTTCGAGCCCCGCTTTGGGCGCTGTGCTGACAGCTCAGAGCCTGGAGCTGCTTCAGATTCTGTATCTCCCTCTCTGACCCTCCCCTGCTCACACTGTCTCTGTCTCTCAAAATAAATAAAAAACATTTAAAAAAAAAAAAAAAAGGAATGAGAAGACAAGCCACAGATGGGGAGAAAATCCTAGCAAAACGGACATCTAATAAAGAAGGGTCTTGTACCCAAAACACACAAATAACTCTTAAGAATCAACAACAAAAAATGATTAATAAGCGGACACCAGATCTGAACAGGTGCCTCCATAGAGGTACACAGATGACAAGTAAGCGAGAAGAACGCTCCGCTCACACCTGTCGTTACACCTGCGAACCGCAAACGGAAACAACCGTGACGCGTCAGCGACGCCCGTTGGGATGGCGAGAGCCCACAAGCGGACACCACAGGCCACAAAGAGCGGAGCGGGAGGGACGGCGCTCTGCTCTGGGGGACGGCCTGCCGGTCCCTTGCGGATCCGAAGCCCGCGACGGGGCCGGGGCAGCACCGCGTACCTTGGGAGTTACGTGGGCACCAAATCCCGCACGAGATGCGGACGGCAACCTCGGTCGGAAGGGCCCAGCCGGGAGCAGCCGCGCCGGGCGTGCCCAGGGGACCGACGCACACCCTGTGGTGCCTGCAGGCGGCCGCACGGGCATTCTCCTTCCGTTCCCTCTGCCCCGCCCATTTCCTTCGCGTGTGCGCTTTCTCAAGTAAACCAA
Source organism: Suricata suricatta (assembly GCF_006229205.1). Lineage (NCBI taxonomy): Eukaryota > Metazoa > Chordata > Mammalia > Carnivora > Herpestidae > Suricata > Suricata suricatta. Next base: position 163,241,912 of record NC_043703.1, read on the forward strand.
CATTAAAAAATGTGTTTTCCTTAGGAAAACTAAGTATGGCAGCCAGTTACAGTTGAAAGAGGAATATTAATACTCTCTTCAAGGTGGATTTAATGGTTAAACAGGCTTTTATGGGCTGACCTAAGAGCCTAAGTAGGTAGGTATGGATTTAATTCTATGGAAAATACTTTCCAAGTACCGACCATTTTGTCCGAGAACTTTTGGAACACCAGTGGTGAAGGGTGCAGTTTTATAGTCAAACCACAGAAAAGCAGTCTGTAGTCTGAGGAGTGTTATAACAGCGTAATTTTTCTGTATGGCAGGAGTAGCTTTGAAGTTCACAGCATTGAATGAAATATTTACTTTTAGCTGAAAGAAACAAAAAGTAGATCAAAGTTATTTTAATTAACTGCATAAAGCACACAAGCAGGTAGAAGAGGAGCCTACGGAGGCTGGAGAGAAGGACGCGTCCAGGAAGCTCAACACTCACGGGAAGCCCTCTGGGAAGTTCATGAAACCTTGCCTCTCAGAGCCCTCCCTCCACCGCACAGCGTCAGCCCTGGGGCCCTGGTAAAGAGAGCCTGGGCCCCCCGGGGCCCCAGACCTGGTAGAGAGCAGCGTGGGCCCCCCCGGGGGCCCCAGACCTGGTAGAGAGCAGTGTCGGCCCCCCGGGGGCCCCAGACCTGGGTCAGAGCCTGCACCCGACAGGGGCCCGGGGATCTGGGTGCACAGGAAAGTTGGAGAAGCGCTACCCTGAGCCACAGCTCCGCTGACATGACACTGAGGAGTACCCGAGAGCGAGTGTCAGGCCGTGATCTGGATCCGCGGGACCACAGCCCAGCTCACAGGTCAGGTGGAAACCCGCAGTTGGCACCCCCACAACCCTCCTCAGACAGACGTTGCACAAGTGATGCTTCCTCCTCAGGTACGTGTTGTTTCCCTGCTGGGCACTGAGGCGACAGTGGGGGGGGCCGGGGAAGCGCAAAGCCGGTGCACCTGCATCCGCCCTGCACAGGGGACTGCGGTCACGGCCCCCCTAATGGCTGCTTGGACTCCTGGCTTCCTCGCTGCCACCAGGCCACCCGCTCCTCGGTTCCTGTGCCGCCCCTTCCAGAGAGTTAACAGAACCTGAAACAACGTGCTGGGGGGGGGGGGCTGCGGCAGGAGAGGCCCTGCGTCCCCTCGCGCTGGCCACACCCCCCTATGCCCTGCCCCGCCTCGGTCCCTGGCTGGTCTGCTCCCCCCCCTCGCCGTAGCCCACCCAGCATGCCGCACCACGGAGAGAGCTTGGCGACCCCGGCAGCAGGTGACACTCAGCAGGGGCTCTGTGACGGAGTCTGGGAGCTGAGGACAGAAAGCGGTGGGTGAAAATGAGCCCCAGTGTGGCTCCCCTCAGCTCGGTCCCTATGTGTGACTTTCTGTGACCTTCGGAGAGGCGCCTGGAGCTGGGCCCACACCAGGGGGCAGCCGCCCTCCTCTTGCCTCTTGGGGCCCCGGGAAGGTCTTGCGTGGCTTTAGAAATGAAAGGAAGGCACACACCTCCCAGCCTCAAGGTAAAGAGAAAACAAAATAAATCTGAAAGAAAAAAATGCCTCTTCCAAGAAAAAGAACATAGTTTTCGTAGAGTCGAGACACGAAAAAGCCCCAGCTGGGAAACGCTGCGGAGCGGTTCCAGCTTGACCACGCTGATGAGAGCTGACCCCCGCCTCCCCGGCCGGTCGGGGCCAGGCCTGGACACACAGATGGCCGCTGTCCCCGGGCAAACCACTCCCCCTTCCACACGGCACAGACAGAAACTGCTTTCCTAACAGTGCTGAAGACCGGGTTCTGCTTGTATTGAAGAAACGCAGATAAAAGTACCTTTACACAGATCCTCTCGGTCGGGCCAAACCTGGCCTCCCTGCATCTGACGCAGGGACCCGGGACACCCTCCAGGCCAAGCAGGGCTGGCTGAGTGAGGCGACGCACGGGCGACTTTCACACTGGCCTGGAGGCCTCTCTCCTGCAGGGGCAGTGTGCCCCGAAATGAAGGGCTGGCCGAAATCTGTAAGCACCAATATTTCCCAGTGTTTTTTCCAATGGATTCCCACATACAGCCACGACTTGCCCAGATCGAGGTTGGTAGAAGAGTGCCCAGCAAGCACTTGGGAAATATGAAATGCGAACAGCCCTACAACACGTCAGCCTAAAGCCTCTGCAGGGCAGCGAGCGCACGCGGGCGGCTCAGTGGGGGGCGGAGAGGAGGGTGCCGGAAAGCAAGCAGGCCTCCATGCCGGGCTGGACAGTGGAGAGGGACCACGGCGGGTCGGTGCCGGGCCGGACAGTGGTGATGGACCACGGCGGGGGGTCGGTGCCGGGCCGGACAGTGGTGATGGACCACGGGGGGGTCGGTGCCGGGCCGGACAGTGGTGATGGACCACGGGGGGGTCGGTGCCGGGCCGGACAGTGGAGACGGATCACATGCGGGACTGGAGCCTCTCGGGGTGGGGGTATGCCCCTTGCTTCAGGAGGCCCCAGCCTGCCGTGCAGACAGTCTGGACCTCCCGCTGCTCACCTGCTGTGTGTGCTGGGTGGATGGCGTCCCCTGGGGGTCTTTTCTGTCACTTGCACTGCACGGGGCCCAGGATGGCCACGCTGCTGTGAGGCCCAGGTGCAGACGTCCTGCAGAGAGCACCCGACGGGACCGCACGGGCCCTCTGTCCCACGTTAACAGCACACGTCCGAGGGTCCTGGCCCGGGGATTTCTGTCTCCTGTCCAGGTCCTGCAGGACCCCCTGCAGGAGTCATTGCTCCGCACTTGTTTCCGACACCCCCCTCTGCTTTGCCGGTTTCCCGTCTGCCTCGATTCTCCCACAGCACATGGAGGAGCCGGCGTTGCCCATGTCTCTCCTTTCCCTGCACGGTCATTGGGACACAGGCCACCAGATGTCTGTCTGACAAGAACACGGCGCCCTTCACCTTCTCCATAAAATGACCCTCAGCAAGACTGCCTCCAATATCAACTGCTTTTTAAATAAAAAAGACCAGATCCGTACTCAGCAAGTCGTAAAGTGCCCTACAGGATTTATTATCTGAGTGGGAGGTTCACTGACGCCCCAGTGCTGGGAGGCGTGGGCGGACACTGCGCACCGGCCCCGCCGCGTCCGCCTGAGTCGGCAGCGACTGTGACCCGCGTGGGACTGACAGGTAAGCGGGGCCAGGAAACCGCGGCGGTTCCTGTGGGAGATGTTTCCACGAGGCCTTCCGCGGGTGTTCTGACAGGAACGGAGCCCAAACAGAACACTTCCGTGTCTATAATGATTTGTTCTGAGAAAAGACCGGAAATGCGCTTCAAGTGATAAATGCCCCAAAATTCTGGCATTGCATAACCTAGAAATCTAACCGAAGCAGAAGAGATGAATTTTGTCATGGAAAACAAAACATGAAGATATTTGAAACAGGCTTAACAATCCTGGGCCATCATGTATAATTATGTCAAAAATTTTTTTCTAAATTAATTTATTAATGTTTTATTTATTTTTGATACAGAGAGAGACAGAGCATGAGAGGGGGAGGGGCAGAGAGAGAAGGAGACACAGAACCGGAAGCAGGCTCCAGGCCCTGAGCTAGCTGTCTGCACAGAGCCCGACTCGGGGCTCGAACCCACGAACGTGAGATCTGACCTGAGCCGAAGTGGGAGGCTCAACCGACTGAGCCACCCAGGCGCCCCCCAAATTAATTTATTTAAAAAAATTTTTTTTAATGTTTAATTTTGAGAGAGAGAGAGACAGAGACTGTGTGGGGGAGGGGCAGAGAGAGGGAGACACAGAATCTGAAGCAGCTCCAGGCTCCGAGCTGTCAGCCCAGAGCCCGACGCGGGGCTCAAACCCACAGACCAGGAGATTGTGACCTGAGCCAAAGTCAGACACTCAACCGACTGAGCCACTCAGCTGCCCCAGAACGTTTCCAAGCTTAGACTGGCAACCAGAAATGTGACCCTCAGGTTCTGGAAGGATGGCCAGAAAGGAGGAAAGACTGGCGGCAGTTTACCTTCACTCCCACCGGGGACTGGGTAGATGACGGAAGGGTGCAGACATGCAGCAGGCGCCTCAAGTGTCTGCGTCATCAGCGTTAGGCTGGCTCGGTCACCTGTAAGGAGTAAGTCCTGAAATACGATTTCATCTTCACAACGAACGCTAATAACCTCAGCACGCAGACCTGAACTCAGCATCAGAAGGGCCTGCCCTCTTCGACACCACACCGAGGGTCATCAAATAGACCTCCTGCCCGCGGTTTCGCCTCAGAGCCCCCCTCCAGCGGCAGAGAAAGTCGACCGAGCGCTCACGTCCGAGAAGTACTTTGAAAACCCAAACTGCTGTACGTGTGACCATCTTTCTGTTGAACAAGAGAGAGAATTCCATGCAGCAGATTTAAAAAACTGGTGGTGGGATTCTGGAAAGTCTTACTGTCCCACAAGAGGCCGGATCTGAATGACTGGATGCACAGCCTGTCAGGAGCGCACACGTGTCACTGGTTTTGAAGACAGAACAGAACTGCCACAAAGACACACAGCTCACAGAGCGGGCCGTCGCCGCCGACCACGGCTGCTGCGGCTCAGCAACGGCAGCAAACGTGCCACACGAGAGCACGACGCCATCCAGAGAGACACGATGACGGTCCAGTTATGTTATCCGCAGAAGCGGGGACCTGCCTACACGTCTCACCGGTCCAAACCCTTCAGAGGGGAGGCACTCTGTCCCCGTGTCAACAATTAGGGAATCAGAATAATTTAATTAAAAGCAAATGAAAGAGAGGAGGCGATCACAGGCATGTGAGGAGGGACCCTCAGGAGGGAAACAGGGTGCAGTGGGCGGAAAGGTACTTTGAAGCCCCAACACGAAACAGTAATTCTATAGTCGTCAACATTACAGACACAAAAACAAACACCTTAATTTTGGGAAAAGGGTGGGCCCGCGACCCCCCGCTGGGGTGGCAGCGGGCTCCCTGGGGAGTCTGTCCGCAGGGCCCAAGAGTGTGTGGCTGGGAGCCATGGGGGGCTGCCCGCTAAGCCAACTGCACGCCCGTCCTGTCCGTGTTACAGAAGGCTAAGGCGGCCGGGGGACCAGGGGCTCGGCACATCCGAGGCCCACGAGGGCCCGGGGAGCTCTGCACGGCCTTCCGGGCTTTCCGCCGCTCGTGAGCCGCCACCCACTCTGTGTCTACCTCCTCCTGCTCACAAACCCTCCCGCCACAGCTGCCTCCGTGCCCACAGGGCGGCCCAGCCACAGCGCACGGTGAGGCCCGTGTTCCAGAAAGCTGTGCGGCAGGAGTGTTCACCTATTTCAACCTGATGTCCCAGTTCCCGTGACACGGGCGTGATTGCTCTGCGCCTGTTGCTTCCTTTGTTTTTTAATTAAAAATTAAAAAAAAATTTTTTTGAGAGAGCACGTGAGCAGAGTGGGGTAGGGGCAAAGAGAGAGGGAGACACAGAATCTGAAGCAGGCTCCAGGCTCCGAGCTGATAGCACAGAGCCCAGTGTGGGGCTTGAACCCATGAACCTCAAGATCATGACCTGAGCCAAAAACAAGAATCAGGGGGCTGATTGAGCCACCCAGGAGCCCCCACATGGTTGCCATTTCTGAAACAAGGACAGCATGAGGAGGCAAGGTGAGGACGGCCCTACAATGCAACAGGCTGCCCACATCCCCAGGCTGTGCTGGTGTGATAGAATTACAGTATTTTTTTCAGGGTCAGGAGTAACATTCCCAGGACAGGAGGTTTTTTGCAAGATTCATGAAAGCAAAAGAATAGACCCTTGAAATGTGTAAAGGACCACAAGAAACCACTGACAAAAAGATAATGCCATGGAGGGGCGCCTGGGTGGCTCAGTCAGTTAAACATCTGATTTCAGCTCAGGTCACGATCTCACGGTCTGTGGGTTCGAGCCCCGCGTTGAGCTCTGTGCTGACAGCTCAGAGCCCGGAGCTGCTTCGGATTCTGTGTCTCCCTCTCTCTCTGCCCCTCCCTCACTCGTGGTCTCGGTTTCTCAATAATAAATAAACATTAAAAAAAAAAAAGATAATGCCATGGAAACCCAGGCAAAGATTATGAGACAGCGAGTCCGCGGAAGAGGAATTCTAACAGCCGGTTTAACATGCAAGAGATATTTCACTCAGAAACATGCAGTTAAAACATGAGGTCAGAGCCTCAGACCCGCCAGACGGAAGTCTGAGCAGCAATTGCTGATTCACGAGTGGGAAACGACCTGATGGTTCCGTATACAACTGAAAACACACACGCCAGGCAACTGGGCAATGACACTTTGAATTCGCACCTCAGAGGAACACAAGACCGTGTGCACAGAGAGAAACGTGCCAGACGGCTGCTGGCGACGGCGCTGCCCTCGGCAGCCTGGACTGGAAAGATGCTACGTGTTCACCCCCGCGGGTGTGGACGAAGGGAGGGCTGCTCAGTGGGCGGGAGAAGCCCGGGGAAGGAAGGTGTGCTCGCAGTGTAAGCGTTAACGTGTGCGCAGGAGGAATGTAAGAACACGACCCGAAGGAAGCGCAACACGCTCACGAGCGGCCCCTCAAAGGGCCGTATCGGTAATGTGTCCTTGAGCCCTTCACAAAAATGGCTGAAGTCAAAGTAGAAGAAATGTTGGTATTTATTAATTATCTGAGTGTTTAGTGAAGTTCTTTTTCTGTATTTAAAAAACGTTAATTAAAGAGAAGTTCAGTTTGGGTTGAGTGAGGAGCAAAGGATTCGATCAGGGGCGTCCCGAAACCGGGCTCCCAGGGCAGAAGCGGATGAGAGGAGAGAACAGGTGAGCGACAGAGAAGACAGACACGAATCAAGGTGTCCTAGTGATGTCCGGTCCCCCCGGAGCAATGAGGACGTTCTTGTTTTTAGTTAAAAAAATTGTTTTAAGTTTACTTATTTGAGAGACAGTGAGCACGAGCGGGGCAGGGGCAGAGAGGGAGGGAGACACAATCAGCTGCAGGCTCCGAGCTGTCAGCACAGGGCCCGATGCGGGGCTCCAACCCACAGACTGTGAGATCCTGACCTGAGCCCCTCAGGCGCCCACAACGACGGCATTCTGAGCAGTCTGAAGAGGACCGTGCCGGACACAGTCAGATGTCACAGCCAGGGGACTGCTGTTTCAAGCACTTTCCCTCTGTCCTGGGCGCAGAGGTCACATGGTGTCACCATGGAGCTCAAGTTCAGGTTTCCTTGCGTTGACATCCTCTAGCCTCACCACCAGCTCTGAGTGTCTGAGCTCCCTGCACCGGGTGACAAGTGCAGGGAGAGCTCGGTAGCTGGGTGTGACCCCCACCATGTCAGATCTGCTCACCACCCACCGCCGTGCCCCTGACCCCGGGTCTCCCCACTCCCGACCTCACCACCACGGCCTCGCCCCTCATCAACGGAGTCTCACCACCATGGCTGCGCCCCGACCCCGGGTCTCACCACCCACGGCCTCGCTGCTGATCACGGCTTCTGAGCCCTGAACAGCCGCTTCTCACCGGCTGTGGGAAGCCTGAGCAAGAGCCTGGTGAAGCAGCTCCTATCCCGACGCCGGGGCCCCGAGGGACAGGGACGGACGGATGGCGAAGCGCACTGGAGGACAGCAGGGCGCAGGCGGGGGACGGGCCGAGCCTGGGGCTGCTCACCGCTGCTCTGCCCTTCCAGCAAGGGGGAGAATTCAAGCAGCTGTTGGAAGGCGGTGTGAGCTTCAGAAACACACACTCGCCCTCCAGACAGGCGGACACTCCCCGTGGAAATGCTAGAGGCGTGGGGGGAACGTCCGCACCGCAGTGCTGCTCCTTTCTCGGATGAAAAGGCAGGAAACAAAACAAAGCACTTCATGATTTCTACTCATGCTTCATTACTTATCTTGTCATGAATATTCTGAATGGGTAAAAATTATGCCCAATATTTAAAATACATTAAAGCTCATTCATAAAACTTATTTATTTGCATTGTTATAGCCTCCTCCTTAAAGCACATCTTAACGCCTTGCTTTGCTCAGATACAGCAAGCTAAAATGAATGAATGAATCAAAATCTTACATTTATGCTTGTTATGCCACGAAACGAGAAGAAAAATTAGGAAACATTCAGCATTTCGCTGTGGATGAATGCTCACACGCTTTAGCTAAAACGTACGTATGATTTATGTCTACTTCATAATTTAAATTAGCTGCTTAATGATGCATGGCTACCATCTTCTCTGTATCCCCATCCCACTGCAGTTTAATTTCAGGCGGGATCAGAGCATGCTTTCAGGTCCGCGCGTCCTGGGGGAAATGCGCCTGAGGACCGAGGCTGAGGCCCACAGGGCGCTCCACACCTGGCCCTGGAGGCTCACTCCTCGCCCGGACAGCGTGGCACCACCTCCGGCAAAGCTCGGGTGAAGAGGGGGGCACGTCCGGGACCCCGGGACACAGGATCATGTCCCGGAGGAGGCATGCCACCTGGGCCGAGGTTCACAGAGGAAGGGGCTGGAAGTAGCGAGGGGCTGAAGGTTGTCGCTGGCCAGCCCGGGAAACACCTGCCTCCTTGTCTCTTACTCACCCCTCCACGCCTGAGGTGAGTGCAGGAGCGGCTGACGTGCGCACCCCGAGTCTACAGGCTGGGCCTCAAGAGGCTCCGGAACCCGCGCACTTGTGAGGCTGCGCACTGCGGGGTAGCTGGGGGTTGGGAGCCACTGAGATGGGCCCGTGGACTCAGAGCGGAGTCCCGTCAGCTGTGGACCAGACACCTAGCAACAGCGGCGGGCACCCCCAGGGCTGGCCGAGGGTGCGGCAGGGCCACGCAGCAGGCGCAGGGCTGCGGCCCGGCGGGGTGGGGGGCACTGCTTGCGCTGAAGGGAAGCACAACAGTTCCTCATGACGGGGATGAGAACATTCTAGCCTCCCTCCATTGTCAAGGGCACCAGGCACCATTTACCAGGCAGGACCATGCCCACACCTGCCCCCGGACGCTGCTCCGAACCCCTCTGTTGGGCACCTTCCCATCAGAGCGCGAAGAAGTGGCCCTAGAGACTCACTCCTTTCCGGGTGGAAGTTTGCTCATCACCTTCCAGGGGAGAGAGGGGCTCAAACGGCTGTGAAGTGCGGACGAGAAAGGACGCTGTTAAGTCACAGGCCAGAGAGACGTCTGCTGAGAAGGCCCCACCCTCCAAGGCCACAGTCTGAATTTCCAGAATTTCCAGTGCATGGGGCTGGGGGGGGGCCCTCACCCACAGCTGGACTCCTGCTGACAGAGCCCCCACCCGCGGGGTTCCGGAGCTAGAGCGTGGGAGGAGACGCAGGGACCCAGCTGGGACTTCAGGCAGACGTGAGCCAGGCTCCTGGAGCAGGGGCAGGACGGACGGGTGCCCAGAGCAGGGGAAGGATGGAAGGGGAGCCCGGAGTTTACACAACCCCCACCTTGTGGAGGGCCAATGTGATAAAGGAGAAAGCGCTGAGAACACAGAAACCTTGCTCCTTCCAGGCGTCCCTTCCACGGAAACAGGATGTGCGTGTTAAGGAAAAACAACACGGACTGAAGCTGAGACATGTGTTTTTACTTCTAGTCTTGGCTCGTCTGTTTACGCACTTCTAACAGAGCCCAGCAGGAAGCGGACTTAACTCCGTGAAAACTCTGCCGCCTCCATCTCCTTACTCATCGCGCCTTCGTGCCGCGTGCACGGTTACGACTTTGTATTTTCTACCTTCACCCAGGCTCTGGGCTTCCTGACGACCAGACCTTTCCTTTCTCATCCCTGTTCCGTTCCACAAAGGCTGACCAGGCGACGCACGAAAGATGGCAGTAAGGTACGCGGTGCGGCCAACGAATTAAGGACAGAATACGAAGAACAGCCGAGGCAGTACTCACTGGGCGGGAGCCGCTGTCCGAGCAGCCGGCACAAGTGGCGCTGCACGGAGACGCGGGAGCAAGTGCAGGCCAGGGCTCACAGGAAGCCTGCCGCAGAGCCCTCCGACACGGCGTGCGGCCTCTAGGAAGGCCTCCGGAAGCTGTCCCACATGCGGTGGAACGTCTGCGGGCCTTCCACACAGCTCTGAGGCCCTCTGCCCGGAGCTCACTCCACCTGAGCTGTTCGTGCCCTGGAAGGTTCCGTCACCTGCGCTCTCCCGCCCCCATCCTTACGTCCTGCTGCCTGACGGTGGCTCCACGCTGCAGCCCAGCGTTTTCCAAAGCATGGCTGGGGCCCACCAGGGCCCACTGGGTCCCACTGGGGGACTGCAACCAGACTTCCAAGTAAATTAACTCAGGACAGAACTAGGAGAAAACAGCACAGAGTAAGTGTTGTCGCAAGAGGGTTTTGTGTTGTTTCTCCGTGTGTGTTGGCGGTGAGTCACGCCGTAAGAGTATGTTTTACTCCGGAGCACAGTCAAAAGCCGGAAAACAACCACCGCCCAGCGCTCACACCCAATCTCACTGCTGTCCCGGAGCAGGCGCCTCGGACGGCGCAGCGGCCACTACGTCCGGGGAAGTGTACTTAGGACACCGAGCGAGGTTATTCGGTACGTCGGCGCTCGCTGCTCGGTTACCTGCTCGAGGGTTCTGGCCCGGACACAGAAGGAAGGGAGGGCGCTCCTTACGTGCAAAGCAAACACACGCACAGGCACGGACGGGGAGCCTTACCCCTCCGCCCAGGGTACACCTGAGGGTAGTACTCGTAGTAGAGATCCGGCTGATTCAGGTCTCCAAAGGGCTCAAACTCCATTTCGGCATTCTGGAAGAGGCCCAGCTTCACCAGGAGGGCCAGCCTCACAAACCAAAGCTGAAACACAAAGTACAACGGAAACCGCAGGTTACCTTCCCATGTCACATTCGGAAATTCCTATTTCCTATTAATTCGGTAGCAGAGTCTGATTTCCAGTGTATCAAAATGAAAGCTACACTTGGTTTCTTTGCACATCTGTGTAACTGCACGTTCCTACAAATACTCTTGAGCTTGATAAAAATGATACGTGATTTCGTCTAGCCATCTTAGCCCCCAGGACAGTCTTGTCGGGCGGGAGCAGCACAGCGGGCACGGGCGTAGCCATGAAGCAAGGAGCATGTGGACAGGGCCGGGTCTGGGGAGGGCGCTGAAGGGCACGGAGTTGGCACAGGAGGCCCATGTCAGAGAGGACTGTGCGACGTGGGAGACTGGTCAGCTGAGTGGCCGGAGGCTCCGGGTGCAGAGACAGGAGATGAGCTCACCTTGGGGCCATCGGGAAAGGGAGGCCAGGGTACACTCATAGTGATGTGAGATTTGGGCCAAGAACATCCATTTCCATCTTGTGTCGTTCTTAGTGTCGTGGAAGGTCAGGCCCCTTCTGTGTCCCCACGTTATGGCCCACCAAAGGGGCTGTACCTGCAGCGAGTCCGCCGTGTGGCTGGTGGGCAGCCCACTCTTGCCGTAGCCTTGGCCGTGGGCGGTGAGGAGGCGCCCGCACAGGTCCACCGCCGCCCTCCAGTTCTTGCAGCTCTGCAAGACACAGGGACACGTGGGTGAAATCACAGCCGCTTGGACGCACCGCACCTGCTGTGCTCCACGCAGCTCCCGCCACCACCGGTGAGGACGGCGAGGCCAGGCAGCGGCCGAGCAGGACGCCGTCTGTCAACTAGGCAAGGACACCGAGCACGAGACGCAGCCTGAGACGCGCAGATCCTAAAAGCATTGCCATTTAACACTGACAGGACGCAGGCGGGAGGATTCCTGTTGGAAAGCAGCTCCCTCCACCGTCTAGAAGACGGCTTTCCTTTTTCCACAAGATAACTTCATTTTGTAATTTTCATCAACTTAAAATCAATACTTTAACGTTACGCCATGTGCTGTATGCAGTTATTTATACCTGTCAGATCCGTGTGTGTCTGTGAAGTAAGTGGTTTCCTATGCTGAACGGACCTGTCTTACAGGTATGAAAAACGACGGCTGACATGTTGTCCGATTGTCCTGTACTTTCTGCATTTATCTTCTGACGTGAGGCAATTAAGACCAGAAGGTGACTACGCAAACGCTGGGAAATGTTATCAGGCAGAATGTTCCAGCGCTTTAAGAAACAAAACGTGAGCGCTCACTACCTACCTCCTCCGCAGGGCAGGCACTAACCACCTTTGGACGCGGCAGACACATCCTGACGCTTAGTGGCCAGAGGACGGCGCAGACCGCTGGGGCCCCGCGGGAACGGGCTGGTGAGCGCGCACACGGCGCCACGGGAACGG
>NC_043703.1:163254190-163266972 GCF_006229205.1 Suricata suricatta
GCTGCTGATTCGGGCCTCTCCTGATGGCGGCCCCTCGGGCCCCTCGGGTGGACTTCTAGGCTGACGTGGGGGCTCGACTACCGGAGAAGCATCAAGTGCGGCCGTGTGCTCTGGGACTGCAAACGGGAAAGCTCCTCGGCCAAGTCCGAACCTGGTCTATGTTCCAAGCAGATCCTGTATGCAGGGGCGATTAATTATTGCTCTCTTCCCACTGCCTCCGTCACACGTGCTGGCTGCGTCAGATCTGAACCGCGTGCTCAGGGCGGTGCTCCCAGGAAATGACTTCAGCTGAGAGTAAGGGGCCCCCGTGAGGAGGGAGGTGGGGGCCTCCGGTGGGCAAAGGCCTGATGTGAGCAGGTGGCGGGGACACGAGGGACAGTAGGGAGGAGGCTGGTGTGGTCTGCGAGAGGTGCGGCAGGGAAGACAGGGCCTGGCAGGGGGTGAGGGGCAGGTAGGGATGGGCCAGCCTCCAGAGCTTCCGAGGACACGGGCGACTTGTCAGGCTCACGTTCTAGAAACATCAGCCCCTGCAAGGCTGCAGCATGAACTTGAGGGGCGAAGCAAGTATTGGCAAAGCAGGCGTCCAGTCCTGGTGCTGGCGACCTGTGTGCGGTCCACAGGCCCGGTCCACGCAGCGCATGGTGTGCACGCGGTCCGTATTGTCTAAGGATGGTTCTGGGCTCCCGACTGAGGGGCCCTCGGAGCCTAGGATCCCCACGCGTACCACCCCAGGCCTGGCCACTGCAGCTGCCAGGGGGACCGTAGACAATGTCCCCCTTATGACTGGTCCCAGCAAGGAAGACCGAGGAGTAAATTCTTCCACAACTCGACAGAGGACTCGTCACACTCCATGACAAAGAGGGGCCTGTACGCCGTACGTGTTTTTCATGTTATTAATTTAGACGTAATCTTACAGAAGCTTCGGTCTGGGGCGCCTAGTGGGTTACTGGGTGGAGCGTCTGACTCTGGATTTTGGCTCAGGTCGTGATCTCAGGGTCACGGGATGGAGCCTGCTGTGGGGCTCTGTGCTGGGCATGGAGCCTGCTTGGGACCCCCCCCCTCATTCCTGCCCTTTCTCCTTCTGCGCCTCTCCCCCTCTATCCCTCTCCCCTGCTTACTCTCTAAAAAAAAACGGGTTCGATTCAGTCTGCTAAAGGTTGAGAAGTCACAGACAATGCCCGTCCTTCCAAGCCTGAAAACCGTGGTTGCAGGTGGCCTGTGCCAGGGTGGGCGTGCGGACAGGCCAAGGGATGAGGCCGAGTGCCGACCTGACGGGAGCCCGGAGAGCAGGGCTGGAGGATGGATCTGAGGGCCTGGCATGCGGCCCGATGGCAGAGGCGTGGGTCATGGAGCCAGGAAGGCTGGAAAGGGTCAGAGCTCAGAATCCGAAATGTGGTTCCGACGGTGTGGAGTCTGAGGGCCCCTGAGGCGGTCAAGAGGGAGAGGAAAAGAAGCAGCCGAGTGCGGGTCTGAGGCTGGGAAGAGAGGCGCGCCGGGCAGTGCGGGTCCGCAGGGGAGGCTGCAGGCAGGAGGGGGTACCCGGGCCGTCACATCGAGTGTCCCTGCGCGCACCAGACTTGGATGTGGCACTCCTCCGGCAGGCTCTGTGGCCGCGCCATCCACGCGGCCCCCAGTCACCAGGTGAGGGTAGAGGTTGGCAGAGAAGAGAAGCGGGCGGGCGCCTGGGCACTGCCACCTGTGCGACCTCAGCCCGGGGGGCTGACAGTGCCCCAGTCACGCCCCGGTCACCCTGCAGGTGGAAACGAGGGTGAGGTCTGCCCATGAGGACGCCGGGACTGCCGGCCCCCGTCAGCCGTCCGCGTGCCCACGTGTCACAGCAGTAAAAAAAGCTACGCAAATAATGAAAGAAAAATAAACTGTAAGTTATTAGTGATTGATTTTCATTAGCCAAAAAAACCCCAAAACACCCCAAAAAGCAGCGGTGCCACTGTTGGCCTAAGAAGTGAGAAAAGACGGTTCCTGAAGAAGACACAAGTCAGGACAGACAAGGAGACGCTAAAGCACAGGTGCGGGCGGACTGCTGGTCGGTGTGCGCTCTCCGCTCTTCCTGGAAGGGAACGGGTGTCAAGAGTCCCAAACCGTCCGCTCTCCGGGACGCCTGGGGGCTCAGTCCCTGGGGCGTCTGACTCATGACTCAGGCCCAGGTCAAGGTCTCACGGTTCACGGTCAAGCCCTACATGGGGCTCTGTGCTGACAGCGCGGAGCCTGCTTGGGGTTCTCTCTCTCTCCCTCTTTCTCTCTCTCTCCCCCTCCCTCAGCCCCTCCCCTGCTCACACGCTCTCTCAAAAGCGACACTGGAGAATCTGACGCATGTGCTGTGACCTAACCCCCCTCCCGCGTCTATCTGCAGGGGCTCATGTAGGAGAAAAGATTTCTCTACAAGACGGCCCGCCCCAGGTTACTTAAATAGCATCAGATTATGCGGTAAAAGATATTCATAAAGACCCTTCAATATGGACAAAGCTTAAGAAATATTAATACAAAGGTATTAAAATATAAAACAGAATGTGCCGTTTTGTATAATATAAACACCTGGATATGTATTCACATTCCTCACGCAAACTTACTACAGACATGCACACACTCAGACACTAAAATGTTAACTGACCATGGTTTCATTTCTCCTCGCTTTTTCTGAATCAAAAACACGCCGTTTGGGACAGTCGGTTGAGCATCTGACTCCAGCTCGGGTCATGATCTCGCGGTTCATGGGTTTGAGCCCTGTGTCCGGCTCTGTACTGACAGCTCAGGGTCTGGAGCCTGTTTCAGATCCTGTGTCTCCCTCTGTCTCTGACCCTCCCCTGCTCATGCTCTGTCTCTTTCTCAAAAATATAAGTTAAAAAAAAGAACATGCTGTTTGAGAAAGAAGAGAACAGAGGTTTGTGAATGAACAGAAGGACAGGCCGCACGCCCAGGGGGACAGGACGGACACTCGCGGACGAGGCCGTGAGGCGGTGGCCGTCTAGAAACGGGGGACACGCTCACCCCATCTGTTACCTAGAACCCTGCTTCATGCAGGGACACAATCGATGCGTGTTGACATCATACTTCAGAAAATCAAGTATGGAGGTGTAAGTTACGAAGCTCAGCTAACGCACGGGGACAGCGGAGTTTTCCGGCGCCAAGGGTTTCGCTGGAGGAGGTAAGGAGGCTCCTGACCCCGCCCCGCGCCAGGAGCGCGCGCACAGGCCTCACACACACTCGGAGTCCGTGTGGTGCAAAGACGCGGAAGGAGAAGGTCTCATCGCGGATACTTAAGTACTTTTGAAACAAAGATTCATCACCAGTAAGACCCCTTTCTTATTTGCCGTCTACTATGTACAGATACCCACCCCCAATAAAACATTTAAAGGTGTAATAAAATTATTTGCAAGCACACTGTGGATATAAAGTGCTCCATAAATAATTAAACATAATAAACTGTACTGTATAAACAGCCTTCAGCTCTTCCCTGATTTCATATACTAAGATGTGTTTTCTGTATCCGAACTGGGTCACCATTATTAAAAATGACGCCCAAACCTATCACCTTAATTATTCACTTTAGAGTACGTGGAAATCTTTTAAAGTGTATTTATTTATTTTGAGGGAGAGAGAGTGAGCGCGAGGCGGGGGGAGAGGCTCCACACTGGCAGCGTGGGGCTCGGACACCGTGACCCGAGCCGAAATAGAGTCGGACGCTCTACCGACTGAGGCACCCAGCACCCAGAAAAGGCAATCTTTCAAACAGTGGCTCCTTTCCTCACTGAGAACAGCGGGCAGAAACGCTGTTACAGCTCCCCCAATGCGCCGTCCCACGGGCGACTGCTCCCAGGAGCTGCAAGAGGACGCGGGTCCCCGCCAGGCGAGGCTGCAGATGACGCGCACTGACCGAAAGGACCTCACCCTAACCCGACGGCAAACTTTCCCGGGGGCAGAATGACGTCATTCCTCAAGACCCTTGACAACCAAACAGCTTCAGGGGGCCGGGGTGCCGCCGGCCTCCTTCCCGGCGGCCTGTTTGAGAACCGGGCCTCGGGGAAAGGCAGGGGCCTGTGTGGACCCAGAGCTTGTCCTGCAGCACGGGGTCACCTCCACTGGGGACCAGAGGCGATGCAGCACGGCTTCTTCAAAGACTCAGGTGGGCCTTATCTTTTGTTCTGAGAGGCACACGTGCTAGTAGAGAAACAACAGGATGACTTTTCCTCATGTTACGAGGAGAGAACACGAAGTTGTTAGACAAGTTTACCACTTGCAACTTATAGTTCCCCAAATATCTTTTTTCCTGATAAGAGAATACAAAGTAGTTCTTTGCCTACACTTCAGGTTTACTCTGATAGTTCAAAAGGATTTCCAGACGGGAATACTTTTGTTTGCAGCAAGCGGAATCAACCAAGAATGTAAATGTCTTATCCACTGGGAGCCTGGCGGCGATGGGAGGTTCCAGACGGTTCCCAGAGGCTCCCGGGAGCTGGACGCAGGGCTGTCTGCACAGGCGCGGGCGAGGCCAGGACAACCACGATGGGACAGAGACCGAGCAGGGCCAGGCGACAGAGGGACGCCCAGGTGGGATGGGCCAGCTGAGCCTGCCGGAGGCCATCCCCCTGCACCCTCTGCCTCCCCATGGCTGGCTCCCGCTGCCCCCCCTGCAAAGGGCAAGCAGGAGAGCAGGGGTGCAGGGCAGGGAGGGGCCGGCAAGGAGGGGTGTCTGGGGATGGCGGTGGGGAATGTCCAGGGCTGGCGCCAATGAGCCGGGTCAGGTCAGAGCCTGTTGCCAAAAGTGAGCAGGTGTTCAGGGCTCTCCCGGATCTCGGGATCAGGGACACGGTGGCCTAGGGACGCCGGCCGGTCTCTGGCGCTAACACAAGCCAGCCCGCTGCAGGCAGCCTTGGCGCTCCGTGCTGCACACGGCCTTGGAGACGGCCTCACACCTGCGAACGTGGCCCTCGAATGTGCACTGCAGCTGTTCCGAGGGCCTTAACCGCGTGACACAGCTTTTTCTTATTCAATACTAAGGTTTTCAGTAACACTGTGGGCTAACTCAAGAAACACAGCAACAAACACTCTTGGACGTGTCCTGTGAAGCTCAGGGGCAAGAGTCTGTCTCCAGTATAGAATCAGGGAGGGGACGCTGGGTCCAAGGTGCAGGCGTGGTCTCAGCGCTCCCGCTCGCTGCTCTGCGAGGCCCTCCGGCTCCCGCCCCGAAGGACGCAGGCCGCCCCCTGCAGCCCGGCCGACGCCTGGGGCCGCCCCGTCGACGGGTGACCTGTACGGCCCTCCTGCTTGACTCCCGTGTCTGATTCCCCACGAGGACGAGCACGGTCCCCAGGTTCACGGGCTGCCCGTTTTTCTCCTGGGCTCTTTTCTTGCTTAGTCCCTGCAGGAAGGCCTTCACGTGTATTTCAAACATCTTCTCTCATTCTGTGTCTCACTTTTTAATACTGTCTACGGTGTTCCTCTTGTACACAAGTTTTAAAGTAGTCAGATTTACCCCTTTCTCCCTAAAAGGGCTAAGAAATGCTTTTCTATCCTGCATCATTAACAGTCTCCTCCTTTTTCTGGAATTTAACAAATTTTGTTTTAATTTCTTTGGAACTTATTTCTGGGTGTGCTAAGAAATCCAGATCTTCGTGATTCTTGCCACCTGAATGCCCCACTAACTGTGCGCCATCACTGACTCGCTGCTCCTTCCACACACGTGTGCACTTGGGGTCCCGCCCTGTCCCCCTGGAGCCCCTGTGCCCCAAGCGCACAGCCTGTGTCTTTCTCCAGCTGCCACGGCAGGTCCACGTTCCCTTTCCAGGGTGACTCCCTGCACGTCGGTCCCTGCACAAGGCTCCAAGTACAAGGCCGGGGGTACGTCTCCCTGTTCACCCAGGCCCGTGTGTGCGTGCGCACGTGGGTGGCTTCCAGCCTCGGGAGGGCACGGCCTTCAGCTGACTGGCCCGAGAGGTGACGGGGACCGAGCGGGGCTGGCCTGTGCCTGCGCTCCTTCCCGCGTCCCGCGCAGCTCTGGGCAGCCTGCCCACAGAGCCCCGGACCACTGAGGGAGGCGATGAAGACGACTCTTGGAAGGGCCAGCCAGGACCAGCCGGCACAGCGCTGAGCTCTGACGGGCGGCTCCCTTCCTTCCAAATGCTGGGACCTCCCCCCAGCAACCCGCCAGCTGCGGCTGAGGATGACACGCTGCCTGCTGTTCGAAATTGTAATTGTGTATTTTCTCAGAGTGCTTCTGGCCATTTCCATCTCACTCTCCTCCACCTTCTAGTCCTCTTGCTGGCCACCCCCTCGACAGTATTAGATGCCAAGAGTGCTTGGTGAAGAAGTTATTCTTATAATTACAATTTTAAGCATACCCTGTAAACCTTTAGGCTCTGCGGCAAAAAATCTTACAAGTCTCATAATTACTGTAAATGACGCACAGAACTCGGATAATAAGGCCAATCTGAGAGGAGAATGAGATCTAAATTTAAATAAACATTCCTTCTTTTTTTACAGTAAGAAATAAGATACACTCTTTCTGAAAAACTGAACGCAGGAATTGGACGACTTCTAAAAGATGAGAAAAATAGTCGAATAAAAGTCACTCCAGTAACTAGCAGCATGTACATAACTTTCCCCACGTCTGACTCAACGGGAATCATTAACTCTGTGACACCATGACAGGGATTAAAATGTCCTTCCCCACAGGCTATGACGTCCATTTCCCTGTAAATTACACTCTTTGAATGCACGGACCTTGCTTAGGAAAATACATTTTGAAACTCTTTCCTAGTCTTGATGATGAGAGAAATTACTTGTGGACATAATTAAAATACCAGGATGATTTTTTATTTTTTGAGAGAGGGACAGAGTGTGAGAGGGGAAGGAGCAGAGAGAGAGGGAGACACAGAATCTGAAGCAGCTCCAGGCTCTGAGCTAGCGGTCAGCACAGAGCCTGATGTGGGGCTCGAACCCACAAACCGTGAGATCATGACCTGAAATGAAGTTAACACTTAACCGACTGAGCCACCCTGGTGCCTGGGAATGTTTCTTAAAAGTATTAAGAATATTTTTTTTTTTTAGAGACAGAGGTAGGGAGAGAAAGATTCCCAAGCAGGCTCCACACTCCGCATGGGGTCTGGGATCATGACCGGAGCCGAAATCAAGAGTCAGATGCTGAACCAACTGAGCCACTCGGGCAACACCCCCCGCCCCCAAGAAAACACATATTTTTTGGTAATAATTTTTTTATAAATGTATTTTCCACCTGAAACAGGTCTCTCTGTTAGGAAGACAGTGAACTCCCTCCTGGCTTTAAGGACTGTCCGCGTATGAAGAAGCCCCAGACGCAGTACAGATTTACTGGCAGCAGAAATAACCCCAGCAGGTGAGAAGATCGCCTGCGGAACAAAGTAGTTATGGCGGCTGTGGGGTTCTGCGTGTCCTTCTTAAACTGGCCACTGCAGGGGCGCCCGGCGGGCTCGGTGGGAGAGCACGTGACTCTGGATCTCAGAGTCATGAGTTCGAGCCCCGTATGGGGGGCACAGTTTACTCAGAACACAGAAGCCGGCCACTACCGAGTGCCACTCCTCGTGCGGCCTGTCGCTCAGGACGGCGTCTTGGAGCGGCTGCTTCCAGGCCCAAGGCCGAGACAATGACCCGGCACCGCGAGGTCTCGCACGGCCGGAAGCGCCGCCTGTGAAGACCTGCGGCCTCATCACCGAGCCACAAGGCGCGAGGACAGCCCGTTCCCAGGCCAGCGGGGCTCCACGCCTTTCCTTCCCAAAGCCGCTTCGTAGAGGAGTAATTCCAGAATCACTCCAGGAGAAGACCCAGTGAGGCATCTGATTTACATCTACTAAGAAATCAAACGTTAACTGCTTTCTTACGTAAAATATCTGACCACCCACACAGGTGACTCTTATTTACCACCCGGAGGACACATGCTTCCGGGCACGTGATAAAAGACGCGGAGGAAGAGGAGACTGGGGGCGCTCACAACGTCCAGGGGTTCAAAGACCCCAGAGGCACCTACCCACCCGCGCCGAAACGCCTGTGGGGCCGACGGTTTCCGCCTGGGACCACGCCTCTAGCTGCTACGGAACAGAGATTCTGGGTGCAGCCGCGGCAAACCCTCCCGTTTGTTCACAAACCGCTCGTGCCAAGCGGAGAAAACAGAGTGTTCTAAAAATCGGCACAGAATCATTTCTCTCTAGCTATTATATCTGATGAAGCATATTTAATCCAAGTATAGGCTGCTTCAAGTAATTAGCTTTTGAACTAATTGGCCTTAAGATTAAGAGCATGTTTGTAGGACGCTTTTGGCTGCACAGAACTGTTAGCAATTCAGCCAACGTTCATTTCCGAGCAACAGCTTGAGGTGACGCCCCCGGAGTCATTAACTCTCAGGAAGACGTTGTGAAGGCAGGAAGGCAGCACTTACAAAAACACCACTAAACCAAACGCATCGGTACTCACGATGAGCTGCCTCAGCCCGGCGAAGGTCTGCTCCACGGACTCGGCGCTCAGGACCTGCCTCTTGGCCGCCGCTCTCTCGCCCAGGAAGCGAAGCATCAGGTCTTTAACTGCATCGCCCTTGAAGGAACGGGAGGAACACAAGTCAAGACAATGGGACGTTAATTAGACTCAGCTAACCAGAACCCCATGGGCGCGCGGAGGTGAACTGTGGCTACAGAGCGGTGAGCTTCAGTGGCCCACGGCCCACACGCCACGCCGGTAATCCCATGTGTGCCCTAGACCTGCTCTTCCAGAGAAGGGGCCAATCCCACCCCTGCGGCAGGCCCCCGAGCGTGGCGTGCTGTCACTGGGGACAAAGGGCTGGGTCCGCGGGGTGGCGGGCTGGCCTCTGCAATGTGCCAGTTTGCCTGGGTCTCTGGGACCCGGTGACAGACGCCATTCGTGGCCTGCACACCCCTTCCCTCCAGTGCCAAGTGCAGCCAGAGCCTGAAGAAGCGAGAAGGGTCCCTGCCTGCAGGTCCTCGAGCACCTGCTGGGCCAGGTCCCCCAGGCGGGCACAGCCAGCAAAGGGCCCCATGGTGCCCTGGGTGAGATGCCCTGCAGACAGGGCGGAGGGTGAGGGTGGCGCCCGAGGTGTGTGCGCGGCGGGGAGGATGGCTGGCGGGGACAGGGGATGGCAGGAGCCTCTGCGCCACTGCCGGGACCTGAGCTGCGGGGCCGGCGGAACACAGCGTGGGTCCTCCGAAGTTACCAACACAGCCCCCTAGGGTGCGGCAGCTCCGCTTCCGGGAGTCCACCAGAATGAGCAAGAACACCAGGTCGAGAAGATGTCTGAGGGCACCGGGTGGCAGAGCTGGTGGGGGCCACGATCCCAGGGTCCGTGAGGTCAAGCCCCGTGCTGGGCTCGGCGTTGTTGGCGTGGAGCCTGCTTGAGATTCTTCCCGCTCTTTCTTTCTCCCCCGCTTTCTCTCTGCCCCTCCCCTGCTTGTGCTCTCTCTCAAAAGTAAATATTAAAAAATAAAATAAAACAACATACACACCTGCTTAAACACAGATGTCTGCGCCCCCACGTTCACAGTGGTGGTGTTTCCCACAGTGACGATGCGGAAACATCCACGTGTCTGCGGACGATGAACAGGGAGGGGGAGGGCGCATTCACACAGTGGCCCGGTTCTCAGCCGCAAGGACAGAGAGAAACCCTGACACCTGCTTCCACCTGGCAGACTCCGAGGGCGTCACACTGAGTGAAGGGCGTCAGAGGAGGACGACGTGCACGGTCCTGCTCACCACCACGTGGAATCGCAGAAACACAAGAACCAAAGCAGCAGAGCAGGTCCTGGACGCAGAGCACGCTGGCCGGTGCCGGAGGCAGGGCGGGGCGCGGAGGGGCCACACGGGGAAGGGGTCAGGTGCTAGAGACTGTCCTCACCACCCAGACAGGACACGGGAGCGCAGCGAGTGACTGACACGGCGGTTCGCGCCGGCAAAGCTCCCATCGCGAGAAAGACTATTCTGGACCCGTGGGAGGTGAGGGATGCTAACCAGACCTCCTGGGGTCCTTGTGCGATACAGACAACACAGACTCGTGTCACACACCCGACGCTAACATGCGGCAGTTATTCCTAGGTAAGAAAATAAATTTTATAAACTGGGGAAAAAAAACATAAAGGGAAGATGGAAGGGGGAGGGGCCGAGGAGACGGGGATTTGGCCGGGCCAGCAGGGGAAGGACCAGCAATGGTGGGAATGACCACGGAAACCTCCAGCCTGGGGTGTGTGTGTGTGTACACGTGCATGTATGTGTGCGCATGCATGTGTGGGTATGTGTGTGTGCTCGCGCACACGCATGAGATCAACACTACAACCTCTCCGTCTCCGCGCAGGCCGACGCCGATGGTGCTGGGGAGGACTGAGCGCCAAGAGCACCAGGACTGAGGACAGAGAGGAAGTCAGCGTGCAGTGCACAGACCGCACAACTGCCCAGGCCCTTCCAAATGCCTCCGCACCGTTGGTGTACGCACGCAAGGGTAATCGTGTGTTATCGTCCTGAATGTGACACTTCAGAGCACCACCGTGTGGGCGACGTGTGCAGGGTCTGTGGCTGCCCTTCCGCTGATGAAGGGGGAGGGTAGCCTTGGTGGGGTTTCCAGGTCACACGTCTGGTCGTGGCCCCAGGCGCCCAGCCACCCCTTCTATGTGCACGGGGGTGAAGACGTAGAAGTGGCAGCTTTCTGGGTCTCCACCTTCAGGGACTGAGGTGAGACACTTCTCGTCCTGGAGTCGCGGAAGTGGCTGACGGGTCTAGGAGGGACAGCTGCAGGGCAGAAGGAGGAGAGCTCTGCCGGACGGCCCCATAACGCCTTGTGGGAATGCGACTCCTATCACACAGAGGGCTTCATCTGGGCAGAGGAGCTGCACACCAGGAGAGGGCAACCTCGCATCCTGACGCGGCAGAGGGAGACGCCTGTAGCCCCTCACCCCTGCAAGGGTCTCTGTCAATGAGCCCGAGCCGCAGAAGGCTTTTCCCAGTGACACAGCCCAGGGGTGAACGTTTCAGCCGGCACAGGAGGCAAGCACCCGATGACCAACATGCACCGCACCTAGGAGAGCCCCAGGGTGCACGTGCTCGTGCTGTCACAAGCTGCAGGGGACTGCGGCACAGGGGTCAGGGCACCGGACTGCGCGTCCTCCTGTGGTCACCGGGGAGAGGGGGGCGCCAGCTTCCCTTGCTCCCGGCTCTCTTCTGAGCTACGCTGCTGTGCCTGGGGCAGGGCCCACCCGGAGCCCTCGGTCCCTCCCGTCGGTGAGGAGCTAGTGCCTCCCAGGGCGGGCAGGGGGCGCGGGGCCGCGGGGAGGCAGCAGGGGAAGGAGCCGGGCTCAGGCAGGCGACGGGGAGGAGGCTTGCTCCCCACTGACGTGTCTGTGCAGCTCGCAGGCGGCCGGGGGCCGTCCAGCTGTCCCCCCGGATTCTAATGGACAAAGACGAAGCACAGAGCCAGAGCGGCTGACTCGGAGCCCCGGCCTTCAGGTCCGGGACACCTGGAGACGCCGGTCCTGGGGCGGCCGCGGGGGCGGCAGGGAGCGGCCCCTGCACGTGGCCCGGCGCGCGTGGAGCTCTGTGCCGCGGCTCCCGGAGCAGCTCTGGAGCCTTCCCGCTTCCCGCTCCAGTGAGCTCTCTCCCGGGGTCGGCGAGACCACCGGGAAAACACCACCACACGCACAAAACCAAACAAAGCCCCAAACTGGTGGAATGTAAAACGGTGCGGCCATTTGCAAGACGGTTTGGACATTCCTCAAACCGAGAAACGCAGCGCTGCCACGGGACGGAGCGCGTCCGCTCCTGGGCATGAGGCTCGGCCCGAGAGGAAACGTGTCCACACAAAACCCTGCTCGCCACGTGCATGACGGCAGAGTTCCTAACAGCCAGAGCGTGAACACAAATCAAATGTCCACCAAGGGATGACCGGCTACACAACACACGGACCGCTCACAAACTCAAGTACCACGTGACGACACAAAGCAGCGAGGTCCTGATGCGTGCACAAATCGGACCCCTGAAGGGGTCGTCCTACGCAAAGGCAGCCACTGAAGACCAGGCGTCGCGGGACCCCACTCGTACGAAACGCCCAGCAGAGGGTCTGGAGAGACAGCGATCAGCGTGTGCCCGGAGCCGGGCGCCGGGAAGAGAGCGTGAACGCGGGTGGGACTCTCTTTGGGAGGCACAGACGTTCCGACACTGACGGTGTGAGGGCTGCTCAGTCCGCTCAGAAGGCTAAAAACCAGGGAGCTGTAAGTCACACATGTGGACTGTGTGTGGCGTGTGACCTTATTTCCATAAAGCCGTAAAACCAAAACCAAATCTAAGCCTCTTTTCTGGTGAGGCTGTAAGCAGAGCAGAATGTGAAAGCTGCTTTCCCAGGGAGGCGGCCCGATGGGGTCACAGGCTGGAGGGACCAGGGAGGCGGCCCGACAGGGTCACAGGATGGCAGGGACCAGGGAGGCGGCCCGACGGGGTCACAGGATGGGGGGACCAGGGAGGCGGCCCGACGGGGTCACAGGATGGGGGGACCAGGGAGGCGGCCCGACGGGGTCACAGGATGGCAGGGACCAGGGAGGCGGCCCGACGGGATCACAGGATGGGGGGACCAGGGAGGCGGCCTGATGGGGTCACAGGATGAGGGGACCAGGGACAGCCCAACGGGGTCACAGGATGGAGGGACCAGGGACAGCCCAATGGGGTCACAGGTTGGGGACACCAGGGAGGCGGCCTGACGGGGTCACAGGATGGGGGGACCAGGGAGGCGGCCCGACGGGGTCACAGGA
>NC_043703.1:163267072-163298085 GCF_006229205.1 Suricata suricatta
AAAAGGGACGAAGCAACTCCTTCAGCCGCCAGGCACCCCAGAGACAAAGCTCAGTGTGACCTTGGCGTCCAGAGCAGGACAGCCGGGCATCTCCAAAGCGCTCAATGGACGAGAAAATCTTTCAACCTTCAATTTTGTACTGTAAACATACTGCGCACCCAGAAAAAAGACCACCTTTAAAAACGAACATGAAGATGAAACACCTTAAGCTGAGAACACGCGGAGCTGGCAGGCCTCCGGGAACAGGTGCGCCTCTGGCTTCCGGGAGGTTCCTGACACGGGACTTGGAACGGACCCGGAAGGGGGTTTCCCCGAGGGGACTCCTGTCAAATCCGACTGTGGGAAGGGGAGGGGGGAGAACCGGGGCAGGAGAGGGGCTGGCGGAAGGTCCAGTCTCCAAGGGCGCGTCAGGCATGCAGGTCCCCAGCACAGGCAGAGCACGCTGCCGCCCCCGGACAGGCCCCTTACCCCACCCCGGCCCGGTCCTTCTCCCCGTGGCCGCAGACGTGCTGCGCTTCTGCTTGAGCGGCCCTCCCTCTGCTCGCTCACCTCTCCGAGAACAAGCACTACGCAGACAAGACTCCCCCCCCTTACTCGTTCTGAGCGACTTCCCCACAAACTACCCGCTCACTTCTCTAAGTACAGACGCCACGGGCATCTGGGGGCTCAGTCGGTTAAGCGTCCAACTTCAGCTCAGGTCATGGTCTCATGGTTGATGGGTTTCAGCTCTGTGTTCACACAAATCCTAGAGCTGCTTCTGATTCTGTCTCCCTGTCTCTCTGCCCCTCCCTTGTTCACACTCTCTCTCTCAAAAATACACATTAAAGAAAAAAACAAAAAACAACAGAAGAGAGGGCACGGACGACCATGACGAGCCGTAAGGGCTGTCCCCCCCGACGGGACTCTGGGGGAACGGCGTAATGCACGCTCACCTTTAAGCTGCTGACTTAGCGCAGACTGCTGTGGACATCACTTTGTAAAGGAACAAATTCAAAATCTTCTCAAGTTTGATCCCACAGGAAGGTAATTTTTAATTAGGTACCGATGGGTAAGCAGTTTGGAAAACAGCCACACTAAGTGAGGAAGAGGACTATGGCCGAGCAGGTGTCTGCAGTGGCAACAGTGGCGAGGGGAGGCCGACTGACAGGCAGATCTGAGAAACGGTTCTAAAAGCGTGGTGCGCACAGCAAGTCCGCAGAAAAGCCAACCTGAAGTCCTCTGACAGTCACGCAGCCCGTCCCTGCGAGGGTAACCGCACGATTTCCTTCCTGTTTCGGGAACGAAGGAGCGTTGCAGGATGATAGAAAAGGGAACACACGTTCCCTGCGGGGAGGGTCAGAGGTGTTTTGGGAACTACTCATGGTTCAAATTTCAATTTACCACGAGAGTCCCCAAACAGCCCGAGCTGCAAGGCGTCACTGGGCCCCGCAGGAAGTGAGAGGAAGAAACGCCGCCTCCCGCCTGGCCCCCCACCTTCTGCCCAAGTGGCGGGGGCTCCCGAGTCCCTCGCACAACGTCCCCAGGCATTTCACGCTTAGCAGCGTCGAACTGGGAGGAAGTCACAGAGGCTCCGGAGCTGGGGGAACCTGGGCGGGGCCTCACGCGACTCCGCCCAGGCGAGGCCGCAGAGCACCAGCGCCACGGGCCCCTGGCGTCCGGACTTAAGAACCAGAGACGTTTTGGGCAGGACGACTTTCATGGTCTGACACTCACCAGCCTGCCCCTTATTGAGCGCTCGTGGCCCCGTCCACGAAACGTCACGTGCTCACCCAGACCTGTGCGACGCCGGCGAAGCACCTCGGCACATCCCCAAATGCCCTCGAACCTCTGGGCGCGAAGCCGTTTCCATGGCGACCTCTGACTTCCCCCTGAATTACAATCAGTGGGGGAAGCAAACTGCAAACCACAGAGAGTTTGGGAAGGAAGGGCTGGCAGGCCAGCCCCACTGGGCTCCCAGGGGCCGAGCAGCAGAGCAGAGATCTGGGCGGGGGGGCCGGGAGGAGACACAAAGAGCACTAAAGCCCCCCACCACGGGTACAGTGGATGCACACGGGGCCAGGGAAGGGCTGCACGGAAACGTCAATCAAATGCCACACGTCCAAGAATCCCCTGAACCCGGAGTCCGTGGTGGAATGCGTTAGCAAGGTCCTGCAAAGTGAGTGTCTGGTCGGTATACTCGGCCTGGGAGGCTGGAGAGGACGCCGCTGACACCGCCCAGAGGACACTACGCGCACAACACGCGTGTGTTTGGTGCCTGGACGTGCTGTGCAGACCACAATGTGAAGGGCCCAGAGCCAGTGGGCTCCCACTTCTGGTCCCTAGAAAGTAGCGAAGGCTCCACATCCCCAGTGGGGCACGGGTCCCGGGCTCAGTGGTTTGCCCACGTTCAGCAAGGCCACGGCACTCATCCACACACTGGGCATTCCGACCCGGCCACGCGTGTGCGGCGGGGCTGCGGGAGGCGGCCGGTCCCCCTCCAGTCCCGGGAGGATGGACACGCACAGGACACGAGGCTGGCAGCCTGGCCGGGGCGACGCCCCCCACGCCCCGGGCCGGGCAGCCCCTGCCGGGCCCACGTGTGGTCTCCGCAAGGCGCTGAATGCCAGCCAGTGAGCTCACTGTACCGGCAGGTGTCCGCACGGGTCACGGTCACGTGTGTTGTGTGCCACATGCCGCGTGTCATGGGTGCCACACACATACTGCGTCTCGTGCGCCGTGTGTGTCATGTCACGTGTCGCGTCATGTGTGTGGTGTGTGTCAACTTTTTTTACCGCACTGCGCACTCTTCAGGTCATCTCGTAACTAGGCTTTCGAATTTAATAGGTATGAACCTCGCTAAAAATTCTGTTGTCTCATCATTTCTATTTCTACTTTATTTGTTTTTAAAGTTTATTTATTTATTTTGGAAGAGTGCACACGCACACACGTGGGGGCGGGAAGAGAGAATCCTAAGCGGGCCCCACGCTGTCAGTGCAGACCCTGACGCAAGTAGTCTTTGTCTCATAAACCGAGAGATACGACCTGAGCCCAAATCAAGGTCACAGAGACGCTCACCGGCGGAGCCCCCGGCACCCTACAGCATCAGGTTTACACCTGCACAGACGTTCTGCTATGAAGAGGAGTCAAGGGCGTTCAACCAGCCGCTTGATAAAGGGCTTTCAGATGCTCTGCAATAATAATCACACTCCGTCAGACATCCCCGAAGCTGGGTGCTTGTATGCCAGCGATGCTGCTCCCTTACAAAAATGATTCCTAAGAGTGGGACTTCTGGATCAAATAATACACACGCTGGATGCTGGCTTAAAAACTTCACCCATCTGTGGTCCTAGCAGGGCTGCCCAAGACGGGCTATTTCCTCACACTGTAACAAGCATGGAACAATCGTGAATGAAATGTGTAATTAGGTGACAGAAAACAGAGGGGCGCCCTGGGGGCTCAGTCAGTTAGGTGTCTGACTCTTGGTTTCGGCTCAGCTCATGATCTCACAGCTCGTGAGTTCGAGCCCCACATTGGGCTCTGTGCTGATAGCATGGAGCCTGCTTGGGAGTCTCTCCCTGCCTCCTTCCCACTGCCCCTCCTCACTCACACTCTCTTTCTCTCTCTCAAATAAACATTAAAAAAATAAGATAACAGAAAATGGAAATCATCTTATTGTCTTTGATTCCTAAATTGAACTTTCCTATGTTACTGTTTATTCTATAGAACACTGGTACATTTTTGTGAATTGTTATTTTGTGGGGCCATTCCTATTTCTCTTAATGAAATGTATAAAAACATAAAGCACATCATTTGGTAAACAAACAAACAAACTAAACATTGGGGGCTTACTTGCTGAAGCTGAAATGTCACAAATGACGTGATCACACAAGGTTCACAGCCATTTCAGAGAAGTCTGACGTGACCGTGTACACCTTGCTGGTGTTCGCTGCAGGGCTCCGATTAGGGCCTTAAACACATTTCATTAGGGAAATCAGCAGAGTTCCAAATTAACTAGAGACATAACACGGACTCTTAAAATGAAAATTTTTAGGAACTGCTGGAAAAGGTGGATTTTTCAGTCCGGGAAGGTGTTTACATGTGGGTGCACACACAAGCGCACACACACACGTGCACGGGGCTGAGAAGCTGGGAAAACAGAATGAGAAGGGCAGGAGGGGTGCGGACACAGAACGCCCTGCTCCGCGAGGCGCCGCGCACCTACCTGGATGTTGTCGAACTTGAGGCCGGGCATGGTGAGCCTCTCCTTGTCCACGGGCACCGTGCTGTACTGCTGGGCGGCCACCGAAATCAGGATGTCCCGGGTCCCCTCCCCAGGAAGCCAGGCGTCGCTCCTGCGGTCCATCTCGCTCATGCTCAGGGCGGTGGCAAACGGGTCTTCGCTCCCAGCAAACACGGCCTGAATCTGGGAAAACGGTTTTGGAGACTGAGGAATTTCCAGGGAAGCCGGGGAAACACCCGACTCCGACTTTTCAATCCCCGGGGAGTGGGAAGGCTCAGCCGAGCCCGGGGACCTGTCTCCCCCCGGAGTGCAGAGCGAGGACCGTTGTTCTGGAACGGAAGAGCCCGCGTTGGGGTTACTGACGGAGATGAAAGTGGAGGTGGTGAAGGAATCGAAGAAGTCCGAGGCCAAGGAGTTCGTGCTGCTGGGGTCGCCGAAAAATTTACTGAGGCTGGGGCTTGGCTGGACCGCCTGGGGAGGGGTCTTGGCCACCGCGCCGCTGCAGCTCGGAGACTTCACCATCTGGGACTGGAAGCCGTCCCGCGGCAGCAGGGGCGGCTGGGAGCCGGCAGGGAGCGCCTGGCTGAAGATGGTGCACACGGGCACGGGCTCCTCCTTACGGGGGGACTGCCTGGACGGCGGGCTGTGCCCCGCCCCCTCCGGACCCGGGTCCTCGGCACCCTCCTCTTCCACGGCGGGCGCATCCTTCACTTCTTCCAGCTCTGGGTCGGGGGTTGCGTCAGAACCGCCTTTGGATGCACAGTCTCCGGCGTCTGCGTCACTCCCAGTGTTGTCACTCAGGGTGTCGACTGCTCCTTCCTCCAGCAGACTTTCCGGTGCGGGGTCAGTGTGACTGTCAGTGGGCTCCACGACACCCTGCAGACAGCCCAGCTCACCTGCGTCATCCTCGCTGTTGTTGGGAGAGTCAGAGATGAGGACGCTCTCCATCATGTGCTCATTCAGCTTATCTACAAAATTACTAGAATCTTCTGATACAGTCTCGTTCTCTTCAGACCCAAACTCGTCTCCACCGAGGTCGATGGTCTCCTCATGATAAAGGAGCTGGCCCTGTTCCCCCTGTGGAGGGGTGCTCCCGGCTCGCCCCTCCACGGGACCGGATTCCTCAGGCGCGCCCTGGCTGGTGCTGTTAGCGCTCTCCATGGTCCTGAAGCCAAGACAGAAATGAACCAACCTCATCAGCATTCAGCCTCCGTTACTACTGAGCTGACTTAAACTTAAAAACAAATGGTGGCTACATGACATTTGCTACATCTGCCCAAACCCACGGAATGCACGACGCCGAGGGTGAACGCTGATGTAAACTACAGACTCTGCAGGATGGCGACGCGTCAGTGCAGGCGCACTGCCTCTAACACCACTGCTCCGTGGGGGAGGCACAGGGTACAGCGCAAGTAATGACCCTTCGGCTCAGTTTAGCAGCGAACCTCCAAGTGCTCCAAAAACTAAAGTCTTTTAGAACTAGTTACCAGTTATATGTTCAAAAGACTCCAGCCATCTTTCAATTGATCGATTGATCACGGTTAAAAGACACCTACCATCCTAACCACTTTTGAGTTTACAGTTAAGTGGTATGAAGTGCATTCAGTGTGCAACCATCACCACTGTCCAACTCCAGAAGTCCTGTCATGTAGCAAAACTGAAACAATGTCCCCGTTAGACACGGACTCCCCGGGGCCCTTCCCCACCCCCGCTGCCAGCCTTGATAACTGCCTTCCACTTTATGATTCCATGAGCTTCGTCACGCCACATAACTCACTTAGGTGGGACGCCATGGCGTTTGTCCTTGTGTGACTGGCTTATTTCACACAGTGTAATGTCAAGGTCCGCCCAGGCGGCGGGATGCCAGAATTCCCTTGTTATTTAAGGCTGAATAATATCCCATTATGTCCAGACACCACATTTTGTTCACCCACTCATCCGCTGATAAACACTTGGGTCGCTTACACACTCTGGCTAGTGTGACTGCTGTAGAATGCATGTGTACAAACACCTCAAGTCCCCGCTTTCTATTCCTCTGGGCACACACCCAGTAGCAGGACTGCTGAATCTTACAACAATTTGATTTTAATTTTTTTAGCAACCAGCAAAGTGTTTTCCATAGTGGTCGCACCACTTCCCATTCTGTGCGACAGAGGACAAGGATTTCGATTCCTCCACATCCTTGATGACACCTGCTGTTTTCCTGTCTGACACTGGCCATCCTAATGGGGGGGAAGATCTCCAGTCTTTTAAACCCTACTTGTTCCTTAAGATTCAGTTGAAGATGCCCTCTTCCAGCCTGTAACAATCTCTCCTCATCCCCCCTGACTCAAGTGTGAGTCAGAAAACCTGGGCCAAGACACAGGCGCACTCACTGAGGCACGCTGACGGCTGCAGCCGGCGGCAGCAGACCGGGCCAGTGACCAGCGCACACCAGGCTTGGCGCTGATCTAAGACTTGTGCATGTACGTTCTTCCTGGACCCTCAGAACCACCCCGAGATCTCCACTGGGCAGACGAGGAGGCTGACGCCTGCAGACCCCAGGCAGCTTGCTCGACACTGTGCCGCCAGGAAGCTGAGACACCGGGGCCAGTTAGAGCTGGAATTTTGTGTTGACACAGAACGGCAGAGGCCACAAAATGAAACAAGGAGTCTAACATCTAAAGAAAATTTGCTCCTTTTCTTAAAGAACTTTTTGAGCAAAAGCTACCATATATAGTGTTATTCATCAAAAAAAATTCTTTTAACGTTTATTTATTTTTGAGATGCAGAGAGAGACAGAGCACAAGGAAGAAAGGGGCAGAGAGAGGGAGACACAGACTCAGAAGTAGGGTCCAGACTGAGCTGTCAGCACAGAGCCCGATGTGGGGCTTGAACCCACGGACTGTGAGATCATGACCCGAGCTGAAGTCAGACGCTCGGCTGGCGGAGCCCCCCAGGCGCCCCAAGAAAGAATACTCTCAAAAGAGGAAAGCTGAGTTAAAAAGCAACATTCAAACCAACTGCTTGTTTGTAACCATGCTTTGATTCTCTTCAGAAACCTTGTTTCTTATCCAACCTACTTTGTAAAATCAATCTGTTTTCCAGTGATAAGGAAGATGCTACCCAATCCAGAAGAAAAACTGTATTGTCAATCATAATTTCTGAAGAGAAACTACGGATGTACTAAAAATTGCTACCCAAGGGCCACCTCCCAATGTCCTGCAGGCCGGCGCCACCGCTCACGCGTGCTTCTGCCTCTTACACGCCAGGTGACTCCGCACCACCATGCTCTCAAGACCCAAGTGACAAGGAGAGCAAATTCAGTGGCTAACAGCGCTTGGGCAAGCGGCAGTATGGCGGGAGTGGCTCCGGACAGGGAAGGGTGGTCTGTCTTCTCTCAGTGGGCGACCTTCGCAGGTTCTTCCCCTGTTCCTCTCCCCTTCTCTTCTAAAGGTGCATTTCCTACAAATAACTTCTAACAAACTGTGAGCGGATACAAAACAGTCACACCACGTGACTGCGGTATTATGCCCTGATAATACTTACTTCTCCCCCCTCTAGGGGCAATTTTCTGAAATCTGTCACACTCTTGTTTTTCTTTAATTTTCCACACGTTTGCTTCCTCAGATGACATTCTACTGAGGTTTTTTTTTTTCCTTCTGGTTTTTGACTTATCTCCCCTCTCTTCTTGTGACCTGAGATTCAACCTCACAAGCAGCGTGGAGCAGGAATTCACGCCCCTGCACTGTTGACAATGCTCTGCGGTGCGGCAGCACGACCCCGGCCTGCCCCACTGCTGACGGTTTCGGACACGACACTCGTGCCATCACGAATGTCACCTGGCGCACACATGCAGATTTCTTCTTGCTGCCAAATGCTACGTGTGGGGCACCTGCGTGGCTCAGTTGCTTGAGCCTCTGACTCTTGGAATCAGCTCAGGTCACGATCCCAGAGTCGTGGGACAGCGCCCCACGTTGGGCTCTGTGCTGAGCGTGGAGCCTGCTTAAGATCCTTTTTCTCGCTCTCCCTTTGCCCCCCTCCCCTGCTCACACTCTCTCTCCAAAATAAAATAAACGTCATGCATACGTTGGGTCATAGAGAAGACACCTCTTCTTCCTCACCAGAAATTACCAGTGGCTTTCCTAAGTGCTTGTACCAATTTACACACCTGATCAACACAGTCACTGACACTTGGTAACTGTCAGATTTCTTAATTAACATCAAGAATAGATAAAAAAAAAATTCCTGTAACTCAATCAGACAATAAACAATCCAACGGTAAAATAGGCCAAAGATCTGAACAGCCCGAAAGGGGTACACGTTTCACAGGCAGGCACCCTGTGACTCAACGGCCGTACATCTTGATTTTTCCAGGATGCTCGCACTTCATGCCCATGGCTGCTGTAAAATTAAGTACCTATTTTCTGTTTTGTTTTCAGCAGAATTTAGTGATTCATCACACACATATGACACCCAGTGCTCAACACAAGTGCCCTCCTTAATCCCCTTCACCCACCTAGCCCACCCCCACTCACCTCCCTCTGTGGACCCTCAGTTTGTTCTCTGTGCCTGAGAGTCTCTTATGGTTTGGCTCCCTCTCTCTGTCTCTTCCCCCTCCCCTCTGCACCTTCACCTGCTTTGTTTCTTAAACTCCATGAAGGATCTCATTGCACTCCCAGGAGCCCCGGTGAAGACAGGAAGTGATTTCACGACCTGCGTATCCGAGAGGGGTTCCAGCTCAGGGCACCATCAGTCATGACCATGAATGCTTATAAACAGCAAATCCAAGTAAAATACCCAACCCCCCTGCCAAAGATGGAAAAAAAAAACTGGAGACCAGCACTGACCACAGGCTCAATATGTTGAAAACGGAACATTAAATGTGAAATGAATGAGACATGCTAGATCAAACACACCAATGTCTGAACCTCACAAATCTGATTTAGCACAAAGGAGTAGAAAAAGAAGTATGAATTTCTGTATAACGTTTGAAAACACAGAACTTAAACAACATATTGTTTTAGGAATGCAAGTGCGAGAGCAAGGTGGTGCTAAAACCCAGTTCATCTGGAGCGGGGGCTGGGGTGGGGGCAAGGGAGGTGTGGTCAGGGAGGGACACTGACGACCGTCCATTTCTTATGCTGGGGGCAGAAGACCGGGCCCGTGTGCACTTGATCTCTGTGTAGCTTCATGAATGTTACATGCAGTCTTTACGTTTTATAACTAAGAACTAGAAAAGCACATGTATCTGTTTTTGGTTTGTGTGTACTATAATCACTTCTGTTGTTGGCTTAATAATTTTCTTTACACCGTAGACATTTTAGCTTATGTTAGTTAGCATCAACCTGGTAGCAAAGGAAGTGGACTTTCCGTTCAGGTGAGTGCTTTGCACAAGGCCCTTAATTAAAGCCTTATGACTTCTCACGTACTAACTTTAAGTGATTATTCGAGAACTGAAAAGTTTCATTAAGAACAATTTTAACTACAATAGTGCAGTTTCTGGACATGATGTTGGGATTACAAGCCTTTTACCGGACTGTAATAGTGTAAACCCTGTTTCCGTGAAAACATATGCCACTTAGTGGAAATCTAATTAGCATATACTTACAAAAGTCCCCATGTAAAGAACACCCACAACAGAGCAAACGTTTTACATTTATTATCTTATTTTTTTAATGTTTATTTAGAGAGAGAGCAAGCAGGCGAGGGGCAATGAGAGGGAGAGAGAGAATCCCAAGCAGGCCCCACGTTCAGCTCAGGGCCCAACTCGGGGCTCGATCCCACAACCCTGAATCGAGAGTGGGACGCTTATCTGACTGAGCCCACCTTGCGCCCCGACCTGCACTGTCCTATTTAATGCTCAGGACCAACTTATAAAGGACTATTACTACTCCCATTACTCAGAGAAAAACCAAGTGATCTGGCCAGAGTCACACTGACAATGCTTGCGGCTGCAGGATCCCCACTCGGGTTTGCGGCCTCTGCTCTGTCGGTAAGGTTGCTGGGACAGACCATGATCCAGGGCAGCAGGGGTGCGTCAGGAAGAGCACCGGGCGCAGGCTCTGAGGACCTGCTGGAGTCCCGGCTTCACTGCGAAGGGACCTCTGAGGAGCACCTTCATCTCTCGGCGCTGGTTTCTGGGACTGTGCGCCGGGGTGGTGAGGGGCTGACAGTGACCCGTGCACAGGCACGTTTACACCGTAATGAGCTTCGTCCACAAGCACAGAGACTGTAACTGTAATAAGGAAGCACGGCGCCAACAGGGCCTTGGACCGCAGAGGATCCGTCAGGAACCACAGAATGTGAGGGCGGAGTGAAAGGTGCCGCCGCTGCAGTATCCTACTTGCGCCCTCCCCTGCCTCCCCCTCCCACCCCAGCGGGCCGAGCTCCTGAGCCGTCACTCGGCACCGTCTCCTGAAGTCATGAAAACAAGCCGGGGGTACACTATCTGGACACAAGGACACCCAATCTTCCAACCACCGTAAAAAGGTCGAAAACTGTAGGTTCAAGTGTCACTGGTCCAAGCGGGAGAAAAACCGACACGTTTTGGAAGCTCTATCCTGGAGTCCCGTGTTTCATTTAAAACAAACGTCAGTCTTCGCAGGGTACAGACTCTATCGGCCATTCCGCACCGAACGTTGCTTTGGAAGGATCAGGAGGTGTAACAATACGCAACATTCACTCTGGCGTCTGTGCTTTCGCACAAACCGCCGCATTTTACCCGCACAATACCGAGTCTGGGAGGGCACGGCGTGTCTGTCCACCCAAGAGCAGACCCGCAAGAAGAGATACTAAGGGGCTTGCTCGGGCCGAGCTGCTGAGTGCCACAGCCGGGACCCGCAGGAAACCTCCGAGGAGGAGACCTCGGAGACGGCTCCCCCCCAGGAGTCCCCCGGGAGAAGCCTCCAGGGGAGGAGCCCCCGGAGAGGAGCTCCCCAAGGGGGAGACACAGAAGAGACGCCCTCTCCCCGCGGGAGGAGCGGCCAGGGGACAAGCCAGCGAGGGGCTGCGGTTGGGGATCACCCGACCCCCTCCCCACAGCCCGGGCCCGGAGTCTCACCTGCCACCCGCCCACTGGGGTTGGAGAGACGGTCACGGGCGGCCGTGACCAGAGTCCGGGGAGAAGGTGGATGAAGACCGGAAAAAGGGACGCGACCCGGCACCCTGTCCGGCTTCTGCGCCTGTGCGCGCTTGGCGTCCGGTCTGATTCGCGCATGCCCAGTGCAGGAGCCGGCTGCTCCGCGCGTTTCCGGTTCGTGCTACGGTGGGTGGAGCTTGCGCTCCAAGGTGATAAGGGGGCGGGGCATGGGCAGGGAGAGTTGACCACATCCAGAGTGTTGGGGAGGGAAGTGAGTCAGATGCTCGGACTACCGGAAGTCTGGGCCAGAGAGTCAGGTGAAAGAGAGATTAGGCCCTTTCTTCTGATTCTTGTCCAAAGCACTCAAGAAATACTTATTTTTAGAGGTTTTTCCTTGTGCTTATCAGTATTTTCTACTTTTCCAGCTGTGCATTTGTACTTGTGTAATAATACCATTAACCATAAAGATAGTAGTAATAATAGCAGCAATAAGTGGGTAGATTTAATCCAGCAGTATAAAGACTCTGCATTTTCTTAGCCCCACAACTTAATCTCAGGCAATCGGAGATGATAGATTGGATGCTCAGATCTGTGTCTGCTTCCTTAATTTTTACTGTACTCACTGAGGGCTCCGTATTCATCCAACACCCTTCCATCAAACTTTAACTGTGCCTGCCCAGGTGCGAGGCGCTGGGATACAACAGAGCAAAGCCATTTTTGTCTTCCTTTCAATAAACGATTAATTTTTTTTAGTTTTGACAAATAAAAATAGTATATATTGAAGATGAGCAATGTCATGTCATGACACATGTATATGTTGTGAAATGAGAGCCACAATTGAGCTAATTAACATATCCACCATCCAGCAGTTACCTTTTTTTGTGAGTATGTGACGAAGACACTTGAGATCTACTCTTCCAAGGTTTCAACTACAGTGTACTTTACTATTAAGTAGGTCTTCAGAACATATTCACCTTATAAGTGAAATTTTGTATCCCTTGATCAATATCGCCCCATCCCCCTCACCCTCCAGTAAGTGCCATTCTAATGCTACAATGATTTTTTAAAATGTTTATTTTTGAGAGGGGGAAGGGCAGGGAGAGAGACACAGAATTTGAAGGAGGCTCTAGGCTCTGAGCTGTCCGGGCAGAGCCCAATGCAGGGATTGGACTCACAGACCGCACGATTGTTACCTGAGATGAAGTTGGATGCTTGGCCAACTGAACCACCCAGGTGTCCCCCTCCTCAATGATTTCAATCTTTTTGTTTTAATTCACATTTCACATGTAAGTGTAATCATGCAGTGTTTGTCTTTCTATGTTTAGCTTTTTTCACTTAACAGCATGTCCTCCAGACTCATCAATGTTGTTGCAAATGTCAGGACTTCCTTCTTAACCTTAAGTAATATTCCACTGTGTGTATGTGGGGGGTCGTGTACACGTGTGAGTGCCACACTTGGTGTATCCATTGAGCTGTCTATGGACACTTTGGTTGTTTCCATGTCTTGACCACTGTAATTGAGGCTGTTCTGGACATGGGGGTGCAGATATCTCTTTGACATAGTGGTTTTTATTTCCTTTGACTCCCAGAAGGGGGATTGCTGGAACATATGTAGTTCCATTTTTAAGTTTTTGAGGAAACTCCATACTGTTTTCCACTGTGGCTGTACCCATTTACATACCCACCAACCAGTATAAGGGCACCCCTTTCTCTACTGCCTGCCATCATTTGCTATTTTTTGACTTTCTGATACCAGCAGTCCTTACAGGTGTGAGGTGATCTCATTTGTCAAGAAGATTAAGGGTGGAGAAAAAAATAATCACACAGTTGTAGAAGTACGTCGTCTTCTAAACCAGTGGAACTTTGCTTAGTGACAGGGTTCTGCTATGGCACTTTGACCTCCATGCAATTTCACTTCTGTCTGCCAAGGACACGGTCTGTCAGGGCAGGTACCTTGTAAGTGCTAAGTTCTTCGTGACAATCCTTGGAGATGCCCTGGGAACCCAAGGTCTTCCAGTAGGTTCCCATTTAGAGTCAAATGCTGGTCATACTGCCAGAGGAGTGGTGCCTGGCATCACACTCAGCAGCACTGGTGGTACATGCTCCCCCCACCCTCTCCCAAGTGCGGACACTGCTCCATGCCTGCCTGGAGCATGGCCCCTGACCTTGAGGACCTTGGGCAGAGCCTAGGTGAGTCAGACAGACTAGGCACACATCCTAGCTCCCCACCTTATGACCATCATGCCCTCAACCATACGTCAATTTTGTAGCCTCTCCTCTCTAAATGCAAATATGACACCTTAGCTGCAAGGTTAGAAGAAGAACCTTAAATCGGCTACTGTCAAGCCTCAGTCCCCGCGCTGGGCAAAGTACTAATGATAACAAAGGGCAGCGCCACAGCCCCAGGTGAGCGACAAGAAACGGAGCACGAAGAGTTCCCAGTAGGGGACAACTCAGTGCCCTCAAACTACGGGCTGGGGGCGGAGTGACGACCCTACTAGGCCCTAGTGCCCGCCCACGCCCCGCCCACGCCCCTCCACCACCTCCCCGTGTCCCTCCTCCCGGACCCTCCCCCACCGCTCGACCCCACCTGCTCTCCACCTGAGTGGCTCTTGTTCCCGCTCCTCCCCGCCGGGTCCGCCTCCCGTCGTCAAAGGGTTGAGAACCCGGATAGAATCAAATGAGCATGCGCAGGAGCTCGGCGCCGCTGCCATTGGCCGCCGGCGACCAGCGTACTGATGACGTATCAGGAAAATACAGGAAGTGTGGCTACGGGAGCCGCGTTAGGCCGGAAAGCTCCCTGCTCGGTCCCGCCTGGGAGGGCGGGAATGAATGGGTGCTGAGTTGGGGGCGCGCCCGCTCTAGGGACAGGCCTTAAGCGTGTGAGCGGCCGCAGCATGGAGGACGACGCGCCGGTGATCTATGGGCTGGAGTTCCAGGTGGGTCCCAGGAAGGCCCCCGCGCCGCTGTACCCCCAGCTCCCCCTGTCCCGCTGAGGACCCGGAGGCTTCGGGGGGGGCGGGGGGAGGGCTCCTTTACAAGACGGGGTTATCCAGGAAGGCCCAGGGTCCTGCGTGATGCAGGGTGGACGCAGCGGTTGTGCCCACGACCCAGGCTTGGGAGCCCCCCGCCGCCCCTCTCCCGGCAGCCCTTGGACGGTTGTCCCGGGCCTGAGGCGCATCGCTCTCTGCCGGGTGGCTACTTGTGTGCATTTCCTCCCGCCTTGGAGTTCCCAGAGGCGGGCACATATCCGTGATTTGTGTGTGGTGTTGGGGGGAGGGGACGGGGGGACGGTGAGGGGGTCGTTTAATTTGGACACAGTGTTAAATTTACCCAAGAGTTGCAAAGATAAACGGAAAGTTCTGTTGCATCCTGCGCCCAGCTTCCCCTAATGTTGACGATTGCATGACTGTGGCACATTGACCAAAGCCTAGAGATCAGCGTTGGTATAATCCTATGAACTGAACCACGGACTCTATTCGGATCTCACCTCTTTCCCACTAATGTCCTATTTTTCCTCATCCTGTACTCCAGTGCCTATTCACCGTGACCCTCACGTAGTAGGTGCTCAGTAAATGTCTGCAATGCGTGAATCCCCACAGTGTAAGCAGCGAAGCGGGAATGCATATCCGGTTTGGCAGGACTGCTGGGAGGTCTGTAGGGATGGAGTGGAGGAGTTGGAAGGGCAGTAGGTTGCATTGTGTAGGACCTGACAGAGCTTTGTTTTGGTTTTCATCTCTTCAGATGGCGTTTGAGAACCTGCTTAAGACACCTCTGGACACATACAGAGAAGCAAAAACAAACTTTGTTCTTTGCCTTAGGAAGTATCTGGTACATAGTTGTGTGCCCCAGATGTGTGTTAAACTATAAATGATCTTTGCTTTCATGAGGCTTACAGTGAAAGAAGCAGCACATCAGTTACTAAGAGCCTGCCCAGCACCAGCACCCCAGAAGGGTAGATCCTGGCTCCAGCCATTACTGGCTGTATAGCCTTGAGTCTCGGTTTCCTTGCCAGGAAAATGGGAAAATGAGCCTCTATCCGCTATGGCTGTTATGACAATTACATGAGTTGATACATTTAATTCAAAAGCTTTGAACAGTGCCTGGCACATGGTAAGCATTCCATAAATGTGTAGTTATGGTAGTGAGACAAAATGCTTGCAGATAACCCCCTGCAGGGCAGTTTCAAAGCGCCCTGTGAGGAATGGGCGGTGATACAGGCTTTGACAGTGGGCTCGTCACCCGGGACTGTGCCTTAAGTACCAGCTTCTGAGCGTGGTCTCTGTGTGCCGGGCACCCTGCTCAAACCTCACGTATTTTACTTAATCTCTCCGTCGTCCTTGGAGATGTTTTGCTTCCTGTGGGCCAAGGCCACCTAGCCAGTAGATGAGAGACTTGGGACTCTAACCTGGCTAGGCTTTAAACCCAAGCCAACTTCAAAGCCCCTTACCTGCAAGGTTACACTGGTTTCTCCTGGAAAAAGTTCACGTGTGGCCCATGCCAAGGGTGCGTATGGGGAGATCTGAGTTTCCCTGGCCGTGTGCTACCTAACGTGTGCACCTTCGGCCAGTGTACCTAGTAACTTCTTGATCTCAAGAAATCTCCTAAGTAACCCAGAGGTTTCGATCATCTGTGTTGGATCTTTGAGATAACAAATGTTATTTCCTGGGGTTTGACATGTTTTTTCCTGGGATTAATATCAAGGAGTAGATCCTTGCCTGGAGCATGAAATATTTTCTCTGAATTTCTCCTTTATCTTAAAAGAAGTAGCACATTTTTGTGCTGCTTTACTTCGGACAGCTTGTGGGCCGTGACGTTCTGGAGTTCTGGAGTTTGAAGACCCATTACCATAGTAAAAGTATGAGAACTGAACTTGACAGTGGACGGTCAGCTGTCAGGGACATTCAAATCACCGTGGAGAGCAGTTTACTTTAGAAGG
This sequence comes from Suricata suricatta, assembly GCF_006229205.1. NCBI lineage: Eukaryota > Metazoa > Chordata > Mammalia > Carnivora > Herpestidae > Suricata > Suricata suricatta. The sequence goes on from NC_043703.1 coordinate 163,283,291, forward strand.
TGGGGATTTGATCATTGACCATTGACTGAAGGTAACGAGGGTCAAGGGCCATGCAGGGGTCGTTAAAGTAAAAATGCTGAGCACTTACTGTTTATGGAACATTTTGGTATCCTGTGATTGGCGTCTTTTAGCTCACAGGAAGGGACTTTTGACTTTTGTTTATGATTTTAGTTTCTTTTTATTTTTGTGGATTTAAAGTTTAAAAAATATCCAAGTAATTCTTACAAGTCTTTGAAGAAGTCAAATTGCTGAAACTCTGATTAAGATCTGCAGGCCCTAAACACACCCTTTCCATCTAATCTGATTGCCTGAGAACAACCACATTTGACTTACCACTTTCTTCTCGTCTTTACTTACCTGCTTTTATCTCTTGGATATCACATGTGACTGGATGTCGTCACGAAGGACTTGCAGTTTTTTCTGTGCTCTCCCCTATGTTTCTTTAGATTCCTGATACAGTTTTATAGTAATTTCTCGCCAAATCCTTATTTAGGGTCTTCGTTTTTCTAGATTTATAAATACTTCTGACTGCTGATTCAACTAGGGTACTAGGATTTCATTGTTTTTCTTGTATAGCTTTCTATTTTTCTGTTGCTGAGGAAACGCTTCCTTTTCCTGGTTGTCTCCTTTCCCTGCGTCTTACTGCTGGGTGTTGACATTCCAGCCACAGCCCTGCAGGTGCGGTGCCCTGTGCTCTTAAGGGAGGTTGACTGGCCAAGTTGCCATCCGCGCTGCTGTCCTGTTTCTGGGAGACACGCATCCTGGGGTGCCCTCCCCCTCTGCCCCAGGCCCGTCCGCTTCCTCACAAAACCTCCATCGCGGCTTTCGTCCTGTGTGGGGGTTTGTGTTCTGTTTCATTTTGGGCAGACTGTTGTTGAGCAGGTAGTAGTGCCAGGCATCTGATGGGCCACTTACTTGTCACACCAGCCCTGGGTGCAGGGATTGTTCTTTCCCGTTTTAAAGTTGAGGACACTCTGGTTGTGAGCATGAAACCTTTTGTTAGAGAAGTTGGTTTCAGGCCTGGGTTCTTCCTATACAGTGACCTCTTTACTCTCGGTGGTGTTTTTTTTGTTTGGGGTTTTTTTTTTTTTTTTTTTTTTTTTGGGAGGGAGAGAGAGGGAGACAGGGAGAGGGAGAGAGGAAGAGAGAGGCAGGCTTCACACTGTTAGCACAGAGCTCCAAGTGGGACTCTATCCCATGACCTTGGGATCATGATCTAAGCTGAAATCTAGAGTCAGACTCTTAACTGCTGCCCAGGTGCCCCGAGGCCTTCTGTTCAGAACCAGACGCCCTGTCTCATCCGTGTCAGGCCGTCGTTTGTGATCCCGCTGCCGTTGGGGACAGATGGTCAAGCACACACATCCCCTTCCTTCCAGTGGACCGCAGGGCTCAGGGGCCTCTCATTTCTTTTTCGTCCTCTAGCAGGTGCATAACACCTATTTGCTACGTCACTGAGTCCGTCAAGGTGATTGGCAGGTGGGGGCGAGGCCGTCTCCGAGGTGCCTGTGAACTGCTTGTGACCCGAGCCCTGTGTCCAGGCCATACTGTGTAGGGCTGAGCGTGGGTCTGGTGGTGGGAATTGGGTGTCTGACTTAGGATTGGCCTTCGACCCAATGTCATTGTGCTTCAGTACTTAAGGGGAACACAGGAGGACGCCGTGTGGGCAGCGCAGAGCCGGACGCGGGGCTCGATCCACGAACTGTGAGATCATGCCCTGAGCTGAAATCAGGGGTCAGATGCTGACCCAGGGGTGTGGCTCAGAAGGAGGGGCACTGTGGGCGCCGTGGAGGAGGTTCGGACAGAGCAGGAGTGGGTCCCACGGCTCCCGTTTAAGCCGGGGGCTGCCCTTCTTAAGAATTCAGCCGCCGAGCTCGTCCAGACCAGGAGGGGCCCGTGTGGCATTGAGGACTGCTGCAGAAGGTGAGCTGGGGTCCTTTCAGTCACTGTCCCTGGCCTTGCCGGCACACTGGTAAGCCGCCCTGCAAAGCCTGGAGCCACACAAGCAGGGCTGAGGGAGGCTGGCTTCCCTGCACCGTGCGGGGGGTTCTCGGGGAGCCCTGGGTGGCCCGGCTGCTGAGCCCTAGGGACGGCCTGCTGTCGGTTGTCCCTGGGTGTCAGGCTTGTGTCCGCAGGGCTGACAGCTTTACCTGTTAGGACCTGTCCAGTCACCGGTGGATATTCAACTTTTCAGATGCTCCTAGTGTCTGTGGAACGGACCATTTGATGTATGACTTTTGTGGTCTCTTTGGTCACTTAAATCACTAATTTCAAAATGTGGGGCTACCCTGGCATTCTGGGACAGAATTCCACTCAGTCACCAAAGAGTACTCTGCTGGGTTCTGTTTGATATTTTACTTAGCTTTTTCAGTGACATTTTTAACATAATTTTCTGTCTGTTTTCTTATTTGAGGTTTGCTTTTACTGTTTTTTTTTAATCTTTAAAAATGTTTATTCATTTTTGAGAGAGAGAGAGACAGACAGACAGAGAGCATTCGTGGAGGAGGGGCAGAGGTAGAAGGAGACACAGAATCTGAATCAGATTCCGGGTTCTGAGCTGTCAGCACAAAGTCCGACATGGGGCTTGACCCCACAAACCGTGAGATCACGACCTGAGCCAAAGTTGGCTCAGCCAACTGAGCCCCCAGACACCCTGCTTTGCTCTTACTGTTTGGCTGACTGCATGCAAGCGCCCCGGGAGCTTCCTTCCCCCCAGGCTTCCAGGCCTGAGTGCGTCCGCCTAGCCCGGTCCTGAGCCTCGGGTCCTCTCCCAGAACTGGCCGTCCTGATTTCTTGCCTTTGTGTGATTCCCTAGAGTCTGGAAGGGGGAAATGAAGACCTAGCCTGTTTCTCTAGAACCTGCGGTCCTGATTTGACCTGATGAGGTGGGAGGTGGGGGGGTGAGCAGGAGTAGAAAGGCTCAGTCAGAAAGCCCGGTTAAGAGGCTGTGAAAAGGCAGATTAAGCAAGGAGTGGGGGGTGGGGGGGTGGAGCGTGGATGTCAGTGGGGTGGGCGGTGAGGACTTGGGAGCTCCTGGGTGGGGGGCCTGCCAGGCGGGAGGGCGTCAGGGGCTGCTGGGGACTGGCCTCAGGCCAGATGTGCCCCGGGCACTGCCGTGCACCTGTCCAGTGAGGCGAGATCACCTGCCCGGTTCCAGGGACGGTGCTCGTGGACAAGGGGGCCGCGTGGCCAGGAAGAGTTGGGAAAGAGCTGTGGGCACAGAGCCAGGGCATGAGAAGGGAGGACAGGAGGAGACAGGGAGGGTGGTGGCCTCCTGGGTCCTTGGGGCTCGGGGTACAGAGGGGTCCTGTGTCAGAGCGTCTGGTGGCCGCGATGCGGGGGGCCTGGGAAGGCCGTGCGGTGGGGAGCTGTGGGGAGGCCAGGTTATTGGAGGGGGGAAGGGTCAGAGCCGAGGAAGGCTCTCCCTGTCCACACCACCATTAAGCTTGGCAGTGAATGCAAGAATGAAGGTAGATGCGTCAAGGCAAGACACTTTCAAAGGGCAAGGGGACGTGTGACCCGGTTTTTCCAGTTGAGGGGAAGAAGCCAGAGAAGAGGAGAGGGAAGAAGAAAGAGGGCTGGCCGATGTGTGCTGCAGGGGCGCCGTTTCTCAGGTGAGGAGGGCAGGGGCGCCCCTTCTCCTGGGCAGGAGGCCAGCCGATGGTTTCCGTGTGCTGCTCGATTGTGAGGCGAGTTCTTTGCTGATGGGGGCTGGGCCGCACCAGGGGCTAGAGAGGAGCCAGCAGGACAAAGCCGGGGGGTGGGGGGCAGGCGGGCACGGGGTAGGAGGTAGCCCCTGGCAGTGGCGAGAGGGTGGCCTTTGCATGATCTGGGGTGAGCGTGTGAGTGAGTGCACGCGTGATTGTGTGTCGTGGCCCCGTGGTCCCCAGTGGTGTTTCTCACGCCTCATGGGCCTGTGAGGGCGATCTGGGCGCGGGAGTCGAGAAGCAGGGACTTAGCACAGAGTGAGATGCTGGGGCCTTCCTTTCTGTTGTGTTTAGAACACAATCTGCTGGGGACACACGTGTCCAATCATCTCCAGCCCCCTGGTCCATCACTGGTGACCTGGAGGCTGCTCTCGGGAAACAGGCCGTTTCCGGGGGCGAGACTGCTTAGGGTAGAGGGGTCAGCCCCCCCTGGGCCCCCCCCTTAGAGCAAAGTCCCACTCCACCTGCCAGCCTTCAGGGGTGCACATAGCTGGGGTGCGGCTCTCAGTGGGGGGTTTGCCCAGAGCGAGCGTTTACCTGCTCAGGCTCGTGAGAAAATGACAACAATTCTGAATTTCCCAGGGAGTGGGGTGGTGAGGTCCTGAGGTCTGTGTCTCCCGTAACGGAGGGGGGCTTTCGTGACGCTTCCGACGCCCCTTCCCCGTGTCCAGGCTTCGCGGCGTGGCCCGCTGCCCGGTCCTGGGGTGAGGCGGGTGGAGACCAGGCCATGTGAGGGAAGTGCCGTCGCCTTCCTTTTGAGAACAGGGCGTGGAGTGTTGACGGGTCAGATGACAAGGAGGGATGCCAGGCTCTGTCTTTGGTTCCGTAGAGAGGTCTCTTACCTGTGAGGCCGGGTCCCTGCGTCCCCACGACAGAGAGAAGCAGATGCAAGCCCGGGAGTCTGCGTTGTTCTTCTTCAGGGAGCTTTGTGACCGTGACTGAGTCACACGACCTCTCTGGTCCTCCGTGTTCGTCTCCTGAGTAGGAATGTCATCCATCTTGACTCTGGGTCTGCTTCATGAATTGTGAAGGTGAATCAGGACACAGTACGTGCAGACGCGTGGCCTCTTACACCCTGACACGGAGGGCCTTTCATCTCTCTCTTCATCGGAGGACCAGAATTACAACACATACACATCTGTCACCCACGTGGCCGGAGTTAAATAATGACTATCATTTTACCCAATAATGGACCAGAAAGATCTTAGATTAACTGTTTCTTTCTTTTTTAACAAGAATAATTCGCCCTTCAGGTTTTTAAAAAAAGCAGCGTCTTACTGTGGGTATGTGTCAGATGGGCAGTGTCAGATCTGTCGTGCTTTTCCAAACCTGCAGCGGCTTCGCTCTCTGAAACAGATGATCTCGTAGACTTGACTTTACGTGTGTCTCCTGTGCGGTTCTGGGGTGCGCACGGCTTCGGCCCACGACCGGCACCGAGCAGCCTCCAGGGCCCGCGCTGCCCTTTTTCCCAGCCTATCAGCTGCCAAGACAACTTACTCCTTTCTGGTTTTCTTCCCTCCAAGGTGGTGGCATTCAGTCCCGCCTTCTGCCTGAGGTTGAGCCTGGGCGCGCTCTGACGAGGGCCCATGTGCTCCGGGTGGTCTGTGCCCGTGGCTTTGCCACACAGTCCTTTTCCATCTGCTCTGTTCGAGTCTCATCTCCTCCTGCAAATCTTTCCCCAGGGGCAGGGCTGATGTTCTTCCCTCTGGGGACATTCTGAGCAGCACCTGCCTGAGCTGTGTGCTCAACTCGTGATTACTGACTCGAGGTGCAGATGAGACTTCTAATGGAAAATAATCATTTCCTTTCAGCTCTGTCCTCTTCTGGGTCCTGTTTTTGTGGATTTTCAGGCTTTTTCTCTTGGGGCGATAGCACGTACCTCCGCTTGAGACACAGTGTTCTTGTCTGCCCCCGGTCCCAGTCCTGCGTCCCCTCTGTTGAGTCAGGGTTCTGTCTTCGGAGCAGGAGGTGATGGTGTGGACGCTTCCTCGTGAGGATCATTTTTCTCTGAGCGGTGTTTAAATGAGCTAGGATTCGGAGGGTTTGAGTTTGCTGATGTTATACGCAGAATTTACTTGTATGGACATTTTTGGCAGAAGATATATAGAGTCACAAAGAATTCATCAGTTTTGCAAAGAGATCTATCTAAGACTCCAAAATAGATTTGTTGAAGAAGTTGTAGGCATATTGGCCAGGATAGACTTTTCCCTCCAGATGTCTAATAATGTGCTTTGGACGTGTATTTTCTTGGTGTTACTGAAATGTATTTCGGTAGCTGATATGTTTGTGTCAGGAACCCTTTGTGAGGACGGATGGGGACATAGGTGCTATGGAGCATGACATGAAATTGTCACCAAATCTTTCGGTGACAGATACCCAGAAACCAAATCAAAATCAGAGTGGTCAGAACAGTGGTTTCCGTGTTTCTCTTACCCTGTTTTAGAAAGAATGAATCAAGAAATTGAGAACAATGGTCGGAGTTAGATGTGATAGAGGAGGGGCTGGGCATCTGTTCCGAGCCACACGTGGACAGTGGCCCATGTAGCGAAGCGTGTATGGTGGTGTCCGTTTCCTGTTGCTGCCCTAACAAGTCGGCGCCAACTTAACAGCTCAGAGGAACAGCACCTCCCGCCTCACAGCTCAGAAGCCCGACGAGGGCCTCCCTGGGCTGCAGTGAAGGCATTGGTGCGGCCGCGTTCCTTCCTGGAGGCTCAGGGGACAATCGGTGACCTTGCCTCTTCTAGCTTCTAGAGGTGCCTGTGTCCCTTGGCCCGAGGGCTCCTCCACCCTCAGAGCCTGCAGCAGCTGCTGCCCACGTGCTCCCAGCCGCCTGTCCCCCGCAGGCTCCCTGTGCCCTTTTCATTCTGGTTCTCTTCTGTGCCGCGTCTCTCTGCTCAATGACTCTGTGATTCAGGATGATCTCCATCTCCAGATCTGTAACACAATTGTACCTGCACAGTCGCTTTGCACAGGTTCTGGGGATTGGGGTGTGGACATTTTTGGGGACCATTATTCTGTCTCCCACAGGCATCAAAGCATGAGCAATAGGGAAACAGGGACTCGACCGAGGCACAGTTAGTGGCTGTCCTGAAGGGGGTCTGGGTTTGAGTCTGCAAGCCTGGAGTGCTAGTCACAGCACTAATTTTAACCAGTTGTGCACAATCTTTTCCTCTCTACGCCTCACATTCTTCACCTGGAATTCTTAATTTTGTCTTTTAATTATTGAGCATATTAATCATAGGAGTAGTGATTCCTGCGGTGATGCACTGCCCAGATTTGTCAGAAAATCCAGCAGATTCTGGGATTGTTGGTGCTGAGAACTCGCAGTGGTCTTGCTCTTAGCGTCTGCCCTAAGTGGAACAGAGCCACTTGGCCCTAAGTCACACCGAAGTCCCGCCCTTCTCCGGGGACAGCCTGCACCCGGTGACTGGATGGGGGCGGGGCTGGGTGGCACAAGGGCCTGGCCACGTTGGCTCCACTCTGAGGGAGCGTCCGGCTCTGGTCTCCCCATGGCATCACGGTTCCTCTTTGCCTCTGCACAGTCCTGCTTCCTTCCCGCCTCCGTGGCGTCATCCCGAGAACACTCCCAGAAAGTCTGCACAAAACTTGACGCTTCGCAGCTTGTTTCCCAGAGAACCTGATCGTCTGAATGTTCGATGGGCCTCTTTCTGTTGTTTGTTGATTGGCTTTTGATCATATGACTTTGACATATTGTATGACTAGTTATTTTTGATTCAGTGTTTGACACTGTGAGAAAAGCGGGAGACACTTTGGACGTCTCTCTTCCTCCTGACGATTTACCGTCACTCCTGGCAGGTGTCTGGCTGGCCTAAGGGCACCAGCCTGCTCAGATCACTTAACATCCGATCGAGGACTAAGATGGCCTGAATTGTTAGTGTGTTCGGGTTGACCTCATCCTAGTCCACCTTCACTCCTGGCTGGTGACCCCAAGGGATCCCAACCCAGAGCTTTAGTGTTTCCCGACCCCTTCTCTGTGCACGCAGTTTGTGTACCCTCAGCCCCAGGAGCGTGTGACAAAGCTCTCCTCCACATCAGCCTCTGGCCACACTTCCCAAACTGACAGGGGCTCCTGGCTGAAAGGGGGCTGGAGGTCAGGCTTTCCTCTCTGACCTTCCCTCACTTCCAAGACCTTGGCGCTCACCGCTGTGCTGGCTTCCCGAGGCCTTGAGACAAATTCGGAGTATTTAGCTTAGTTTGTACAGTTGTCCTCTGCGGGAGACGTGGCTTCAGCCACCTGCTCTGCCGTTGCTGGGAGCCGTTTTCTGCTGTGTTGTTGAAGGATGATTTGTTCGACCTATCTATTTCTGTTGAAAATTGCGCTTTTATTAAAAAACACCATTTACATCTTTACTACTTGTTTTTTGTGCCCGTCTACAGTCGTGTCCACGTACGCATCTGGGGTGGAGCTGTGGCGTCACAGAGCGTGCGCAGGCCGAAGGCTGTCCGTACGTATTTCCTACTTGCCTTGCAGAGACTTGGTGTGGACGGACGCCCCGGCGGCGGTGCAGGAGGTAACTGCCTGTTCAATCTCTCACTTCATAAATGTGTGCGTTTTCCTTCCCTCCCACAGGCCCGTGCTCTGACACCTCAGACTGCAGAAACAGATGCCATTCGGTTTTTGGTTGGGACGCAGTCTCTTAAATATGATAATCAGGTAACTATTTTTGACAAATGTATACATGTTAATTACGAAGCCTATTCTTAGTTCTATAACCATTTTGCTCTTGATTTTTCAAGCACCATTTGAGAAAATTAATGCCACACAAACAAAACTCTCATTGGGATTTAAATAGCCAACCGTATGTAATAACTGAGTTCAATAACTTACACTTCTTCCGTGGCAGTGCTGTTGTGGTTTGGTGTGCAGTGATGTGGGGTCAGTGTGTGAGGGGCCGGGAAGCAGGGTCCCCCCTCCACGCGGGCCCCTGGACGACCACCCCGCGTGCCCACAGCCTTCGTTCTGGCCGAGCCGGGATGAGGCCACGGTCCCGTTTCAGCCTCACGCTCCAGGCTCCCACTGCCACGTACTGCGGGGGACACAGCGTGGGCCCCTGTGGTGGCCACTATCGTGGGAGCGTTGGGTCCTCACAGATCAGCACTCGGTTCACGGCCCGACGGGGACTTGCGACCCTGACGGAACGGATAGGCCTTGCCGGACTTCATTATCCTCACCACCACAACAGGGATGAAGCCGTCCACTTTCCGTACCTCCCAGGTGCTGAGGGTGTTGTGCAGGCCTGCAGGGTCCTGGGCCTCGGGAAATGCACAAAACGCCGTATCATGCGGTGCAAGGTCTCCACCTGGTGATCACTGTCACATGGGGACATGGCTGTGACAGCTGTGAGAGAGCATTTGGTGCTGGGTAGGGGATAGTAAAGTTGCCACTGTCCTGTATGAATGAGGGATTTTATTTATTTATTTTAATAACTTTTCTTTTAGAGAGAGAGAGAGAGAGAGAGAGAGAGAGACAGAGTGTGAGTAGGTGAGGGGCAGAGAGAGACAGAGACACAGAACCTGAAGCAGGCTTCAGGCTGACAACTCAGAGCCCGACATGGGGCTCGAACCCACAAACTGCAAGATCATGACCTGAGCCAAAGTTGGACGCTTAACGGACTGAGCCACCCAGGCACCCCAGTGAAGGATTTTAAATTGTTTAAAATCATTTTCATTTTAAGTCATTTAAATCAGGTGACATATATCCACAGCTTTACAAATAAGTGTTTGTATTATTTAACCTTTATTTCCTATACCCACAACATAAAAAAAGCGTCACACACGTGCAGCGGTGCACGTGTGAGGGTGGATGGTGGCGGGTTCGCATGATCCCACCCCGTGGAGCTCCGGACAGGAGGTCACGCGCTGCGCTAACTTACAAACTCCTCGTGAGCATCGTAATTTAAGACTTGTTAGATGATTCGGTGAAATGTTAAAATCATATATATTGCCTGATCACTACTGTGTTAAGAAAGTAGATGATTTTTCAATAGATATAAATATTGAATCATTATATGTTTACCTGAATCTAATGTAACGTTTTGCTCATTATACCTCAATTAGAAAAGTAGTGGATAAAACACCAGACTGAAGAGAGTGATTAATTATAATAATAGTTTCACGTGGCCGTCTCGCAGGAAAGCGGAACGCATGCAGTGACCCTGTGCCGTCTGGGGCTGCAGTGACGGAGGGACAGAGCTGGGTGGGAGTCTGCAGGCAGACCCGTGGCTTCTGCCTGCTGGTCACCGGTGCAGAGTTGCTTACAGGACAGGTGTTAGGGAAGTCCAGCGGGCTCCGTCTCCAGCCCACGAAGCGTCTTTTCTCACCTACTTGCTTTTTAGTTCCGCTCGAGTCTGAGGCTGTCCCATTAACTTTTTTGGTGGAGTTGGCCAGTTTTTTAACTTCCTGAGAATAGGAAAGACTTTATTATTATCTTATGAGGGGGTGCTTCCATTAAAAGCTAAGCGTGTTTAAAAGCAAGTGAGGCAGTGAAGGCTTTCATAAGTTACGGGAATAGGATACATTACACCTGACTTTCTCAGCCAGAATTATATGCCATTGGGTTATGGCGCTGAGAAAGGAGCAGCCCCGAATGACACGATGTGCTTATATCTTCTGTAAATCCTTTTTGGGGCAAGATCGTGCTGGGTTTGGGCGCCAGCACGTGTGTCTCTGGCAGGCTCTGGGACCGCCTCTTGGGGACCACTGTCCAGTGAGTTGAGTTCCCGGGGTTGGTGGGTGAGCCCTGTGTCCTGGGACAAACGTAGCTTACAGCTTTCGGTGCCCTGTGTTATCAGGGTCATTTCTTGACACAGACGGGCCTGGTTTCCAGAACATGGGCATCAGTCCTTGGATCTAGTGAAAGAAACCTTTTTGTATTGAATGACTTTTGCCCTTACTAATCAGTCTTAGAGAAACCCAGCTTTCCAGCGGTGGGCACAGAAAAGTTGCATATGTAACTCATATTTTATGGCAACAAGGATGTAGTCATTTGGAAACCTTGTCCGAATCGCTAGCTTATGACGGCTCCGCGGGTGACGGCTCCCCAGGTGCTGTGCTTCCAGAACCCTGTGTCACCTGCTGTCCCCCCTTTCAGGGCTTCCTTGTCCCACTGCCTGGGAAGGCCGCAGCCTCTGGCTTCAGTTGGTCTTGCAGCGGGGCTGACGGGAGGCTGGAGGAGGAGGCTGGTAACCACTTATTTCCAGGCTCCCCCCGCTGCGGCCTTGGGTGTCTGAATCCAGACGGTGGGGGTGGCCTGCTGGAGCTTCCTTCTGTTTCTGGGAAAGGTGCGACGCTGCAGGGACCGCATGCCTGCGCTCATTTATTCAGCGACTGCGGACTTGGTTAAGGGGAGCCCGCGACCCCACCCACGCGGGGTGGAAGATGCACAGCAGGTGAGCTGATGGGCTTGTGCTGGGAGCTGAGATGGGGAGCCGGGTGAGCTCCTGCACAGGTCATGGTGACAGAGGGCGGGGCGCTGCAGCCTCCCCCACGGGAAGGCGGTGGTGGGCCTCAGGGTGTGCCGTGTCACTGGTTCCTCCCCCCAGGCTCCTTCCTCGGCTCGGAAGCCCGCTCTGCACACGGGCTCCGTGCACACGGGGCTCCCTCTGCGCAGCTGCGCCGTGCTACCTCCCACACGTGGCTCCTCTGTGTCACGTGTGTTTCTCTCGTGGGTGACCTGCACGCTTCCTCCACAGGGGACTTGTTCCCTGTGGCCCGGTGGAGGGCGCAGCACAGGTGCAGGGGGGAGGCCCTGGGGCTGGCGCAGCATGCTGTGTGTGGGGGGTGGTGGCGGGGAGGCCCCAGAGCAGGTACAGCACGGTGTTGGGGGAGGAGATGGTGCCCGGGAGGCCATGGGGGGGGGGCGGGAGACCCCGGGCCAGGCTCAGCGCCAGCGGTCCCCTCTTCCGGGAGCTCCATGGCTCCGGCGTCCCCAGCGGTGCTGTGGTCGCTGCACGGTTATCCAGCGCGTGGGAAGGGATGGGCAGCCGCCCCTGCACACCCCGTCCCTGGTAGCCCGTCCCCAGGCTCGTTTCCTGATGGAGGGTGACCTGAGCTCCGGGCGCTTCTCCGAGAGCGAGAGGCTGGAGATTCCCCACGTGGAGGCTCCGCATCGCGCCACACAGTTAGTCGGTGCAGTTTGCTGGCGTCCGTCCGTGGAATGCCACGTGGCACCTGCCAGGCGCTGGCACGGGGGCATCAGGCCGGTTCTGTACCCCCAGAAGCTTCCCGCGGACCGAGGGTCCGAAGGGTACACACTTCCAGCATGGGGCATGGGGGAGCCAGTCAGGCCGGGTCGGGGCAGATGTCCTCGACCCCGCGCCTGAAGAGACAGGGCGCCGGCCCTGGACGGTCGTGTGGTCTGTCCCTGGGCCCGGGCGGAACTGCGGCTGGAGCACAGTCGCCTCCTTCCCTCCCGGCGTCTCCCCCGGTGCTGGCGCTGCCCCCGGGGCCGGTGGGGGTTCGCAGCCCTGCAGACACCCACGTGGTGGCGCTGGTGCTGTGAGTGTCCCCAGGTCAGGCCGCCCGCCCCCGGGCTGTGGCGCTGCTCCCCCCTCCCGCTGGCTGGTGGGGGTTAACGGCCCCTGGCGTCGCCTCGGGCCATCAGCTCCTCAGGCGGTCATTAGTTCCCTAGAAAGTGCCAGTCCCTGAATCAGTCCTACTTAATTCGCTGTGCCGTTTTCTGAGCAGCTTTGGAGCTGTCACAGCTGCCGGCCTTTCTCTGTCAGATGAACTGCTTCGCTTGGCATGAGACTGGGCGCTGGGCGCGGGTCGGGCATTTCTGGGGTCTTCCACCCGTCAGGGTCCCGAGGGGAAGGCGGGGTTTTTCCCTTGGAGGCTGGGCGCCCCTGGGCGGCCAGCGGGGAAGTCTAGGCAGAGACTCCCAACAAGGGGTTTCAGATCCCAGGGGTTTCTTTGCCTTTGTGCTGGGTTTTGCCCCAAGGTTTCTTTGCACATAGTTACCTTCCTATTTCTTACTAGCTGGGGACGAGCGCCGGGTGACAGGGGACGCAGACACGTCCTCTGTCAGCACGGTGGCTGACAAGGCTGATCCCTGAGGGGGGCGGGGGTGGGGGCTCTCAGCTCCCGCTTTCCCTGGATAGACCCCGTGGTTCTGTGTTTGGGTCTTGATTGAGGCTAGCTTCCTTGGCGAGCCCCTTCCGGCTGCAGGCTCTGTCTCTGGCTACCCTCAGAATGGCCTGGGCCTTTGTTAGAAATTAAGGTTCTCAGCCCCGCCCAGACTAACTGAAACCCCATCTCCACCCCTCCCCTCCTCTCCACTCCCCTTCCTCTCCTCACCCCCTCTTCCCAGAACTGATTACACCTCAGAATTTATTTATTTGTTTTTAAGGTTTATTCATTTACTTTTCAGAGAGAGAGAGAGAGAGAGAGAGAGCAAGCACATGTGTGCATGAGTGGGGGAGGGGCAGAGAGAGAGAGAGACACAGAGAGAGAGAGAGAGAGAGAGAGAGAGAGAGAGAGAGAGAGAGAGAGAATCCCAAGCAGGTTCCTCACAGTCAGCACAGAGCCCGACATGGGGCTTGATCCCATGAACTGTGATATTGTGACCTATGTTGAAACTAAGAGTCAGACACCCAACGGACCGAGCCCCCAGGCGCCCCTGGAATTTCTTTTTAAAAAATAGAGTTCTACTTTATGTCTTTTTAGATTCGGGTTTATATGTAAAAGTGTGATAATAAAGGGACGGCTGGTGGTATTCCTTGGCTGTCAGGGTCCAGCTGCTTCCCCGCCCCCGTGGCAGGTGCCACAAAGGACGTCCACCCTGTCCCCTGCTGTGTGCTCCGTGTGTGTCCCCCCTGGACTTGCGGGCTGTGCCCTAGCCCGCAGGGTGCTGGGGTGAGGACGCAGGGCCTCTGGGAGGTGCCCAGGCTCACAGTGGGGCGTCGCGAACAGGATTGGCCCCCAGCGCTTCCTTACCGGTCTGCCACATGCGGACACCGCAGGATGATGGCCTCCGTGACCCACGAAGAGGGTCTCCGCGGACCTGACCTTGCTGGCGCCCGATCTTGGGCTTGCAGGCCCCAGAGCTGCGAGAAGCACCTTTCTCGTTTATGAGGCACCCAATCTGCGCTCTTGTCCCACGGCCCGAGTGGACTGAGACACGGCCGGTACGCAGAGGGTGTGGACCGTGGGGTCTTTTAAACCCTCCAATTATTAATCGGTCTTTCTTTTGTGCTCTGATAATCTTTTGCACTCACTAATTACGGTGTTCTCTTCATTGTAATGTTTTCATAACTGGCCTGTGAGAGCACATGTTTGTTCAACAGAATACTTCTTTGTTAAGTCCAGTCGTGTAAGCTGGCCTGAGGACGGACGGTGAAGACAGTCTCCTAACTTGACGCCAGGCGATCGTCTTTGCTCACCTGCTGCGGCGAGGGCGGGGCGCCTCCGTGCACCCCGGGGAGAGTCGGGGTTCAGAGCGATGCTCTGGAATCCTGTTTCTAACTGAATGAGACCCGCTACTTCGACTCTTCAGGCCTGGGTTGCTTGCCAGTAGAGTGTGGCTGGTAATCATAGGCGGCTCCTGTAAGGATTCTGTAGACAGAGCACCGTGCCTGCCACATTTTAGTACCAGCCGCTACTACCCGATTATTTGTTTATGGCGGTGACGCCTCGCCGTTCTTTCTGAAGGTGCCCAGGTTAAAACATTCCATGAAGAGGTATCCTTTGGGCCTGCCTCCGAACCCACCATAGATGAGGAGATGTGGAAACATCTTCGGACCATCAAGCTTCAAGATGAGGGTTAAGGGCTGTGGCATTAGAGGGTGTCAGGTTAGGACGGGTGGACTCGTCCCTCCTTCCTGCTGTGTCCGTGCGCCCGGAAGTGCAGAGAGGAGCCGAGAGCAAACCCCGGGCAAGGGATGGAGTCCACGGACAGCATGGGCCTCGTGTCCTCACCAGGGAGACAAGTGCGTTCTGGCTGTCGGGAAGGAAGAGCCTTCCCCAGAGGGTAACGACCTGGAGTGGCGGGTGCTGCGGGCCGGCAGGAGAGCCTGTGGCCACAAGTCCTGGGCGGAAGGGGAGGAGGTCTGCGCGCAGGGAGCCGGCGCAGGG
>NC_043703.1:163298185-163302710 GCF_006229205.1 Suricata suricatta
GGCGCGCAGGGCGGGTGGGCGGCGCGCAGGGGGTCGACGCGCTGGGAGCCGGCGCAGGGCGTGTGGGCGGGGAGTGTCCCGAGGGTGGGGCGGCTCCCCAGCAAACAGGACTCTGAAGCCAGAGCTCTGCTGTTGGCACCGTGTCGGGCTCTGGTGCTTCAGTGCCTTGCCGAGGGATGGATTAGAGACCAGGAAAATGGTACCGGCTCGGGCACTCATTCATGCTGTTTCAGTGTTAAAGGAGAAGAAAAGTCCTGTTCACCCTAACACGAAACTTACTCCTGGTTTTGTGCATTGCCTCTTAGTCTGTGTTCGCATGTGACTTTTATGTAATTGCATGCCATTTTATATTCTGCTCGTAACGTTTAATACTTCCATAACATTTTTAGTATTTATAATTGCTCTTTATCAGGATCAAAAAAATTTTTTTAATGTTTATTTTTCAGAGAGAGACACAGTGTGAATGGGGAAGGGGCACAAAGAGAGGGAGACACGGAATCCGAAGCAGGTTCCAGGCTCTGAGCTGACAGCACAGAGCCCGACATGGGGCTTGAACTCGTGAACTGCAGATCATGACCTGAGCTGAGGTCAGACCCGACTGAGCCCCCAGGCGCCCTCTGTCGTGGTTTTGAAAGCTGCGCAGTGCTCCGTACTTTTTGTTGTCGTTCATTCATTCTTTGGGAGAGAGTTTAAGAAATCAAATTATTTCAATTTCAACATTTATATACTTCCTGTTAACACACTGTAATGCATCTTTTGAAGGAATTCTTCAGATGTAAGACGTGTACCGATTTCACGCCAGCCTTGCCGGCGTGGGTCCTCACCACCAGCTGGCATCATGGATTCTTAGTTTAAAATTTTTAGGTGATCCGTGAGAGGGGCACCTGGGGCTCAGTTGGTTAAGCATTCAGCTCACCTCAGGTCCTGATCTTGAGGTTCGTGAATTTGAGCCCCGTGTTGGGCTCTGGGCTTATGGTTTGGAGCCGGAAGCCTGCTTTGGATTCTGTGTCTCCCTCCCTTTCTCTCTCTACCCCTTCCCTACTTGCACGTTCTCTCCCTCAAGATAAATAAATAAATAAACTTAAACAAAGTAAATCATTGGATATGCTAATGTATTTTAATATATTTTTAAATTTTGTGCCTCTGCTCCGGGGACTCATCTGTAAGGTGCACACACATCACAGCCTGACCATCTCACACACTCACACATGCCCCCCACCCCACCCCGTACCCACGGGACCGCCACCGCCATCTCCTCCGGTGCCCACAGCCTGCTCTGTGAATATGCCACCATTCACGTGCCCCCTCCTACTGGGCGTGGACACCTGGGCTGTGTCCCACTGTTGGCTTTTGTGAGCTCGGCCACCGGGGACACTCTGGAGTGTGTTTGGTCTGGGTGTGTGTGGGGCACAGACCCAGCGGTAGGCTTCCAGGCTGTAGGCCACGTATGTGTTTAACTTCAGTAAGTACTGCCTGGCACTTTTCTCAGTAATGACTTAATTATTTAATAAGTATTAATGGCTTTTTAAATGTGTAACATTTCCATGGAGGGAGAAGATGTTTATAGGTAAAATTCACTCGTATGTGGACAGAAAAAAGTACACTAAACCTTCGCTTTTAAAAAACACCTTCACCCGGGGGGCTCAGTCAGTTGAGCGTCTGACTTTGGCTCAGGTCATGATCTCGTGGTTCGTGGAATCGTGACAGCTCAGGGCCCGGAACCTGGTTCGGATTCTGTGTCTCCCTCTCTCTCTGCCCCTCCCTTGCTTGTGCTGTTCCTCCTTCTCTCTCAAAAATAAACATTAAGAGAAAATTAAAACAAAAAGTGACACATCATAGTCACCCCACATCTAAGATACGTGATCTGTACATTTTGAGCATGAAAACTGCACTGCGCTGAGTGTGGGAGAAACTTACTGAAAGTAGTTTTAAAAATAAAAATAACAGGAATGATTTTTAACCTCTTCCCCCCAAAGAGGGAGGCAGGTCGAGCGTGCACTGGCTTCACCGTGCCAAGCAGGGCACCCCTGCCTTTGGTTTCTCGTGATCCTCCGTGTGTGTGTGTGTGTGAGTGTGAGAGAATCTGAGGCACGGGGTCCCACTGGCTTGCGGTGTCGGTGGTGGGATTTGAATTCTGGGTCCAGAGCTGTCCCTTAGGGGGGCTGGAAGCCATGTGGACAGCGCGAGGCTCCCGGAAACAAGCACAGCGTGTGGAGGCTTCAGGATGTCGTGGAAACATTCCTTAAAGGGCATTTGTGTTTCACGTTCTCCTCACAAAGTAATGCATGTGAATCACACACAAAAGAAGAGACAGACAAACCACAGGGAAGCAGAGGACGCCGTTGCCTCGCCATCCAAGCGCATCTCTTCGCCTCTGGTTCTTACCTGGGCTGGGCGTGCCTGCTCCCTAAGCAAGCTCCGCACGTCACACGCACACAGGTCTTTCTTTGTTCTTTCCCCTTCACTGCGTGTCATGGACTGGCCCCGGGCTGAATGGTTCCACGGTATTACATTACAGTCAAATGCTCCAATTCACTTGAACGGTTCCCTTTCGCCAGACATTAAGGTCATTAATTAAGACATTAATTTTTCATCATGAGAATCAACGCCACACTGAACGTTCCTGGGTGTAAATCTTCATGAAGATCCGTGAATATCTTCTTCATGTAAATTTATTTTTCAAAGAAACGTTTTATTTTATTTTTCTCATTGACGTGGGTACTGATAAAGCCCGAATGTGAAAATTCTTTTAGAGCTCTGAAGTGTATCCAGAAAAGCATGGTGGTAGCGTACTTAACTTTCCGTGGCTAAAATGTAACACTGTGACGTGTATGTATCGATTGCCATAGCTGTTGGGCTCCTTTGTGAGAGCACGTGTGAGATGTGCTGCCCGGCGGGCGGGAGCGCAGTGGGGGGTCTCGCGTCTGCTCCGCGGTGGTTCCCTGCACCCCCCTCTGCGCAGCCGCGTGCAGGGCGGAGGCTCTTGGCTCACTCCGGGAACCTTGACAGTGCTGGGCCTGATGCTGTCTGACTGAGCCACTGGGCACAGAGCTCCAGGTGTCTTGTTTCCTTAGGGCTGGGGATGAGGGGCAGCGTTACGGGGCTTGCAACCTTACAAACCCTCTGTAGGGATTTCCGACTGGCCTTTCGAGAAGAGCCCGGTCAGGTGAGCTCCCAGGTGCGAGCGCTGCCAGAGTGGTAAGAACAGCAGTTGGCTACAGGCGGTAAAGATGCATTTGGTTCTTCTCTGTGATCGCCGCGTTCAGTCACGGTACCGGGGAAGTAGAGGCCTGACGTGCCCTTTTATTGTCTTTGTAGATCCACATCATAGACTTTGACGACGAAAATAACATTATCAATAAGAATGTCCTCCTGCATCAAGCGGGCGAGATCTGGCACATCAGTGCCAGCCCCGCCGACAAGGGCGTGCTGGCCACCTGCTACAACAAAGGTGAGTGCGCGTGGCTCCCTCCGCGCCTCCGCGAGACCGGCCTCCGCGCTCGGGGCCAGGGCACCGCCTGCAGGGTTTGCTGCCCTCCCGGAGATTGTTTCGGCAGGCGGATGCGTGCAGCGGTCGGCGTGACCCAGGATCCTGAGTGGAGGCTGGCAGCCCGCGCTGTGACCCCTGGGGCCGGGCGGTGACGTGTGGGGGGTGCCCGAGGGGCAGAGGTCGGTGCGCTCCTGGGTTGACTGCTGCTCAGGAAGGCCTCGTGTCTGTGCCTCGTTGCCCGTGTGCTCCTGTGGGTGTGTGCACGTGCAGGAGTGTGCGCGCGCGTGACCACCACTGAGGGGTAAGGAGAGTGCGGGACAGCCGTCTTCGGTAGCGCCCGCCCCACGCATGGCACACGTGTGTGTCGGCTGTCGCGCTCCTGGGTGAGCGTCCGCCCGTCTCTCTCTGGGACCGTCGACGTTCGCAGACATCTGTCACGTCCATCTGGCCTCGCGCCGTCGTCATTCTTTCTCCGTCACTGTCTGACTCGAGCTCAAAGTCCGGCTCTGGGGAAGCACGTCGCGTTCCACGTTTCTCTGTGAGCCAGAGCAAAGCGTGTTTCCTGCTGCGTAAGCTCTGAGCCGGCTCTCGCCCGTCCGGCGCTGGGAACTTGCGAGAACCCTACAGGCTCGGGCACCACGCTCTGTCTCCGTTTCCCTTCCTGCCCCAGCCGTGGACGTGGCGGTGTGGGGCTGTCTTCTTCCATTACCAGCCAGGTCCCCACTTCCAGAAATTTCTGCTTAGATTGTCTGCCCCCACGGGTTCCCATTGGGGTCTTTCTGTTGGGCTTCACTTCTACCTTTGTTTACCACTTCTTTCCTTCGGGGTAAAAAAGTTGTTTTCTGAAAGGTCTTTCCCCCCTGAGCCCCTATGTTCTCTCTCTTGTTCTTAGCTTCGACTTGCCTGCTTGGCTTATGCCTCTGAGAGCAGCCTCCCGGGCCCGCCCTGACCTTGCCTCCTCCCCCGTCGTCAGTGCCAGGCTGGCGCCTCTTCTTGTTCCTGTACCTCAGGCCAAAGTCATCATGTCAGCCAGCC